>NC_072489.1:26612500-26924750 GCF_027574615.1 Eptesicus fuscus
ATATTTTTTTTCCATTGATTTTTCTTTTGGAAAGAGAGGAAGGGGGGGAATGCGGGGGCAGAGGGGGAGAGAGAGAGAGAAAACATCTATGTGAGAGAGATACATTGATTGGCTGTCTCCTGCACAGTCTCCAAGGGCGTAGAAGGTGGGGAAGTGGCGGGGATTAAACCTGAAACCCAGACACATGTCCTTGACCAGGAATCATACCCGAGACCCTTTGGTGCACGGGAAACACTCTAACCATTGAGCCACATCAGCCAGAAAGAGGTATTCCTGCATTTTTCTGAGTCTGAAACATTAAGAACGGGTCATTTATTTAGGACACATAACCCAGGTTTCTCACTGTATATGCTTCTTTATCAAAAGCAAATTAGTCTACAAAATGACTTATACACCACTGTTCATTGTAGCCCTTATCCTAATGTAAAGAACTGGAACCAATCCAAACACCACCAACAGGTGAATGGGTGAACATAGAGTAGTGTATTCATATAATGGAATGCTGCCCAGCAATGAAAAATAAAAAGGAGTAAACAAATGATATCATGAAACAACATGATTGAATATGAAATGCATTATGCTGAACAAGAGAGAGAAAACACAAAGGAGTACATACTGTATGATTCCATTTCTGTGAAGTTGTACAACAGGCAAAATTAATCATAGTTCCATAAATCAGATCAGTGGTGGCCTGAGTGGGTGAAGTGGAATTGATTGAAAGGGGGCAGGGAGTAATTTCTTGGGAGATGGAGATGCTTTATTTATTTATTTTTGGGTGGTATTTACATGGGATTGGGCAGTTATCATATTTACTAATCTGAACCCATAGAATCTGTGTATTTTATTGTATGTTAATCATACCTCAATTTTTTCAAAATGTTGGCAGTAGCCCTGGCTGGGTGGTTCAGTTGGTTGGAGCATTATCCCATACACCAAAAGTTTGCAGGTTTGATTTTTAGTCAGGGCACATACTAGTATCTAGCGTGTGGATTCGATCCCCAGTCAGGGCACGTACGGGAGGCAACCAATTGATGTTTCTCTTCTCTCTCTCCCCCTTCTTCTCTTTCTAAAAATCAATAAAAATATATCTTTGGATGAGGATTTAAAAAATGGTAGCAGTAGCTAGCAAGGGAATTGTGGGTCAACAGGAGTTTAAGATGGGAAAAATATCAAGTTCATAGGCTAGTGGAAATGATCCAGTTGAAGAAAAAATATTGACGAATTAAAGAGTGGAGAACTAGTGAAGTGGTGTACATGAGTAGGAGAGAGGATGGGACCACGTCCCCAAGTGGAGGGACTAGCTTTAGGGTGTATAGCTGCATCTGATGGCAGATGGTTGTTGGTTCTGTTGTTCCAAGACTACACAGTCCTCTTTGATTTTTTTTTTTTTTTTCTGAGAGAAGCAGGAAGTCAGGACAATAGTTCATGGTGAGGGTAGAGGAGGAGGTTTGAGGAATTGTGGAGCAGTGGTTGTCATACTTTAAAACAAATGTGTTGGGCCCCACCCCAGAGTTTTCTGGTTCAGTAGGGCTGGGGAAGAACCTAAGAATGTGCCAAGTTTGTAGACAATGCTGATCTGGACAAGGCTCTGAGAACCACTAGTGTAGCGCTTTCATTTTTATTGCTGAGACAGCTGTACTTGGAATAACAAAATGATTCATCTAAGTTGCCAGAACTGTGATGAGTAAGTAGCCCAGGCTGCTGCCTCCTGCCAGGGTTATCCTGTACGCACTCTCTGATCTCACTAAGGGCGAGCAGAAGAGAGCACGGGGTGCCAGAGGGAAGTAGGGGTGCACACTAGGAGGGAAAGTTGGAGAAAGCAGAGACCGGGATTGCCAAAGCATATCTTGTTAAGGTCGGTCACCTTGGTATACTGTGCCCTGGACCCTATGAGTGAATGCTTTTGCCCTGTCCATTATACACTAGCTTTGTGTTTTGTTTTCTACCTGCAAAGGTTTGCTTTTAGGAAGTTCATTAATGCGGTTATTACTACATTTTTTAAAAGATTGGTACTTATTTCATTTACAAGCACATGGTTTTCTTCAGTCCTAGTGTATATCTTGTATGTCATGCATATATTATGAATAAGAGCATGTGACTGTGATTATAAAAGTATTGTCCATGAAATATTGAAGGCCTTTCAATTATATATATAGAAAAGCAATGGTGAAATGTGACCTGAACTATATATGTAGTATACCAATTAATATACCTATTTATATACAGTAAAGGCTAGAAGGAAATGTTCTAAATATTACCTGTGGCTTTTCTGAGTTTTCTTAGATAACTTTAATTTTTCTGGTTTTTCATGCTTCTAAAATAAGTGTAAGTTATTTTCACCAGAAAGTTATATAAAAACAAATATCTATACTAATAAAAGGGTAATATGCTAATTAGACTAGGTCAGTGATGGCGAACCTATGACGCGCGTGTCAGCACTGACACGCGTAGCTATTTTTGACACGTGGCCGCTGAGGCGGCCGCATGCCGAGGATGAAACATTTGCTGCTCCTGAGGATGAAACATTTGCGACTAGAGTCTTGGAGTTAGTTTTTTCCTCAAAGTGACACACTACCCGAGTTATGCTCAGTTTTTTGGCGAAGTTTGACACACCAAGCTCAAAAGGTTGCCCATCACTGGACTAGGTTGACCGGACATTTTCCGGTCGTCCTTCTGGACAAAGCCATGGTGGTGGGGGCCAAGGCAGAGGCTGTTAGGGATGATCAGGCCAGCAGGGGAGAGCAGTTAGGGGTGATCAGGCAGGCAGGCAGAGTGGTTAGGGGTGATCAGATAGGCAGGCAGGTGAGCGATTAGGAGCCAGCGGTCCCAGATTACGAGAGGGATGTCCAACTGCTGGTTTAGGCCCAATCCAGCAGGGGTCCTGGATTGGAAAGGGTGCAGGCTGGGCTGAGGGACTCTCCCCCTCCCTGCTACACAGTTTTTGTGCACTGGGCCTCTAATTTCATAATAAAGAATATAATACCATATAATATATAACATAATAACTAATAACCTAAAAAACTGACTTTTTTTTTTTTTTTTAGTGTATTGGCCTTGAGTGGTTGGTTTCTATCTATAAATGAGTAAGATGTCCCTGTCCCTTAAGAATTTATACTTTGGGATATCAGTGATTAAACTCACTGCACCTTAGTGAATGGGTTGATCCTAGTGGACAGTTTAGCACATGGTAACTGCTGATTTAATTTTAGTTTAAACTTATTCATATTTGTCCCCTTTGGATTATAAATATATTGACTATGGCCATTGTAGAAATTATCATTTGTAATGAGTGCTATAATTTTGCCTAGAATAAATTATTAAACATATTTTGGCAGTATAAAATATCCTACCTAATAAAATGGTAATATGTAAATTACCATCACTCTGCTGCGCCCACGATTGGGCCAGCGGGAGGCGCAGGGGGCAGGACTCGGGGTGGCCGGGGTAGCCGATTGGGCCAGCGGGACGCTGAGCTCGCGTCGCGATGCGAGCTCAGCGTCTGCGCCATGGCTTTGCTGCGGAACAGAAGGGCCTCTGGGGCAGCGAGCTCACGTCCCGCCACGGACCATCAAAAGCGGGGGAGCTGGGTGCCTGTCTGCTCTGGCACCAGGCCTTTCAGAAGCCTCCGCCGAGCCGGAGGCTTCTGAAAGGCCTGGTACACCAGCAGACAGGCACCCAGCTCCCCCGCAATCAAAAGCAAAAGCGTGTAGGGGACCCTATACGTGCATGATTCAATCATGCACTGGGCCTCTAGTAGTATATAATATGCACTTCTGGTTTGAATCTATTCATACATATGAACATAAAATTGCCAAAAATATGTTTCGTAGTGTTAAATCATATAAAATAGGATCTCTTCTTTGATTCCAACAATTTAACAGCTTCCAGCATATGGTATATTAGTTTGAAACATGAATAAATAAAGGTGTTCATAAGAATTCTTCCTTTGTAAATATTTGGTTTAAAAATACAATAGGATCTCTTCTGTAATTTCAACAACTTAATAGCTTTCAGCATATGGTATATTAGTCTGATACATGAATAAATAAAGGTGTTTATAAGACTCCTTCCTTTCTAAATATTTGGTTTAAAAATACATTTTTTTCCAAAATAAAAAGGATGAAATATATTCTATGTGCTACAGTGTCAATGAACCTTGAAAACTTATGGTTAGTGAAAGAAACCAGGCACAAAAGGCCAATATATTATGCCATTTATATGAAACTAGAGGCCTGGTGCATGAAATTTGTGCACTTGCGGGGGTGGGGTGTCCCCTCAGCCTGGATTGTGAGAGGGTGCAGGCCAGGCCGAGGGACCCCACCAGTGCATGATTGGGGTTGGGGAGGGACACGGAAGGTAGGCCAGCCAGGTAGGGACTGTGGAAGGACTCCAGGGTGTGTCCGGCCCATCTCGCTTAGTCCTGATCAGCTGGACCCCAGCAGCAAGCTTACCTACCAGTCCGAGTGTCTGCTCCCTGGTGGTCAGTGCACATCATAACAAGTGGTTGAGCATCCTTAGCATATCCTACCTAATAATAGACAAATATGCAAATTGGCCATACCTCCGACACGCCCACAAGCCACGCCCACAAGCCACGCCCACCATCCAATCAGAGCGAGTATGCAAATTAACCCAAACCAAGATGGCTACAGCCACAGAGAGCAAGGTTTCCTAGGTAACAGAGGAAGCCAAGCTTTCTGCCTGCCCTTGCCAGGCCTAAGCCTCCACTCAATCTACAAAGTTTCAATTATAGAAGGTAAACAAATTCAAACAAATGGCAGCAGGATGGAGCTTGAGAGAGCAGGCCAGGGTTGCCGCCGGCAACAGGGGAAGCAAAGCTTTCTGCACACCCTGGCCGGGCCCATCCGCTTAAGGCAACAAAGTTTCAATTATAACCCCAACAGAAATGGCTGCCGGCCTCGGAGGGAGCCCCAGGCTTGGCTCCGCTCCAGGCTACAAAGTTTCAATTGTAGAAGGAAAATAAATTCCAGATACCAGGGCCTCAGCTTGGGTTGCTAGGGGGCGTGGCCGGCCTGCAAACCACCACAGGCCCCTCGCTCAGGCCGCCGAATGCCCCAAGGGACCCCCCACCTGATCTGGGACACCCTTCAGGGAAAACCAGCTGGCCCCCACCCCTGCACCAGGCCTCTATCCTATCTAATAAAAGAGTAATCTGCAGATTGCTCATCACTGCAACACACAATTTAACTGCCCCCATGTGGTAAAGATCCTGCCCCCATGTGGACACAAGATGGCCACCACAAGATGGCCAGCAGGAGAGGGCAGTTGGGAGGCACCCGGCCTGCAAGGGAGGGCAGTTGAGAAGGACCAGGCCTGCAAGGGAGGGCAGTTGGAGGTGATCAACCCTGCAGTTAGGGGTGACCATGCGGCAGAGGAGGGAAGTTGGGGGCAAACAGGCTGGCAGCAGAGTAGTTAGGGGATGATCAGGCTGGCAGGCAGAAGCGATTAGGGGCAATCAGGAAGGCAGGCAGGCAAGCAGTTGGGAGCCAGCAGTCCTGGATTGTGAGAGGGATGTCCCATATTGGAGAGGGTACAGGCTGGGCTGAGGGACAACCCCCCTCCATGCACGAATTTCGTGCACTGGGCCTCTAGTCATTAGCATATTATGCTTTGATTAGTTGAACAGACGACCAGACACTTAGCATATTAGGTTTTTATTATATAGGATATTCAGAATAGGGTAATTGATAATTAGAGAAAGTAGATTTCTGGTTGCCCAGGGCTGGGGGCTAGAAGGAGACAGCAGGGTATATCTACTGTTGGGGGTGGAGTTTCTTTGTGGGATGATAAAATGTTCTAAAATGAATTGTGATAATGGTTACACAACTCTGTGAATATATTAAAGCTGTTGAATTGTACATTTTAAATGGGTAAATTGTGTGGTATGAATTATACTTCAATAAAACTGTTATAAAACCCTGTTTCTTAAACATTGCTCAACCTCTTTTGAGGAGCTCTTCATCCAAAGTGTGACACACCTTTTTCTTAGTCAATGATTGATTTATGGCACCTGCATCCTTTCCCTCTCGCCTTCCCCTGCACTTCTATGGCGTGTGTAAACTTGTCTGAGCACTCATACTTTGAAGTGCAAGAAAACTTGGCCGAATGGATTATATTAAACTGAGTTACTTTTGGCAAACATTTTTATTAGATGATATGCAAAACAATCCAGATGGTATCTATCTCACAAAGTTAAATGCTTTAGCTAACTTGTTTCTAATTCTCTCTCTCACACCTCTTCTCCCCCCGCCCTTCTCGGTACTTTTTTTGATGTAGGTTAAAAAAAGCATTCAATACCTGAATTCTGTTCCGAGGTATGATTTTTCTCATTTCATAAGAAGAAATTTTGATTAGATACCGAGAATTTTCAAAGGATAATTCATGAAACAGCAGTATCAGAATTATCTGGGGAATTTATTGAAAAATGCATCTCTTAAGTCCTATTTCCAGGTTCTTGGGGGTCACAATACATTTTTCTAGTCAGAATTCCTCAGCTGGCACCTGGAGATCCACACTTTACCAAGTACCCCTCCCTTTGCTCCCCAGTGACTTGCATGTGCCCCAAAATTTGAGAATCACTGCCAATTAACTTATTATAGGTCCTGTCCATCTATGATGCTGAACTACTGTTCATGTCTTCTCTGTCTCATTTGGCTTATTCTTTCTGGGTATTAGGTAACCTCTTTGCTTTAATCTATGCTTAATGAAGAGTTGGGCCAAAATGGTTATGAGATATTTGATTTCCTCTTGAAGATTGCTTCTGGAATGTCTGTGGCCATTGTAGAAATTGTCATTTGTGATGAGTGCTATAATTTTGCTTAGAACAAATTTAATTTTGGATGAATTTATTTTTATACCTCTTCCTGTTTCTCCTCTTTTAATACAACATGTTAGTTGATTCCAGGTGATGTGTTGCTAAGTACTAAATGTTCTGGACATCCCAGGATGAATAAAATACATGATGTCTTCAGAGACTTATAGTAGATTTCTCACCACATAATTAATCCCCCAATTCCCTCTGAAGAGTTAGGTTTGGAGGTTTTTTTTTCCTCTTCTTAACTGCTCATAGTTATAACCTTTAGAACAAGTAATATATTTATATCATTAAACTTGGGAAGAAATACATGTGGTTCCACAGATTAAAAATTGGAGCATTGATCATAAGTAGCATGGAATTCTAGTAAAGAGAAATTTAATTTTGTTTATAAGACTATCCTATATAATAAAAGGGTAATATGCAAATTGACCAAACAGCGGAACAACCCATCACTATCACGCACCCTGACCACCAGGGGCAGGCACTCAACACAGGAGCTGCTCCCTTGGTGTGCTCCCAATGGGGAGTGCCACTCAGCTACAAGCCGGGCTGACGGCTGGCGAGCACAGCAGTGGTGGCAGGAGCCTCTTCCATCTCTGAGGCAGTCAGACATCCCCCAAAGGGCTCCCGGACTGCTAAAGGGCGCAGGCTGGGCTGAAGGGACACCCCCCACCACCACCACCACCAAGTGCACGAATGTCGTGCACCGGGCCTCTAGTAAATAATAATATAGATTAACATTTGCCATGTAATTTCAGGAATTAAAGTCTACTTTGAGAAGCATCTTTTGTGAATGCTGCCAAAAGTTGGGAAGATACATTTCTGTCTTTGTGTCTGTATGAATAGATCAAAAAGTTATTAATTTAGTTTCTTTTATATATTTTGTTAATTTTTTCTTGACATTCTATGGCTTTGAGGTATTTTAAGAGTAAAGTACTGACTGCAAAGGGATTCCAGAATAAAATCAGAAAGTTTGAAATTCAAATATGCTTATAAAATTTGATCATACTTGGCATTACTATTAACTATACATTTTAGTTGAGGCTTAATATTTTATTTAAAACTGATAAGCAACTTTTGTTTATTATTTTTATTGCTTCTAATGGGGCAAAGCTCTTGCAGATTTGCACAGCTGGTCACAGTCTACGTGACAAGATATTCCATTTTTTTAGATTAATGTTTTTCATCTCTGAGTAGCCCTCTTTCTTTAAGTGCCCCCATCCTGCTTCATCGGTTTCCTCTTCTTTTTTCCCCCTTCATTTTGCCAACTCCTCCTTCTTCCTATAGTCACTCTTAATTATAACTTTCCCAATCACCCCTCCTCTGTTAGTACCCCAAAAGTAGGTTTTAAAATCTACTTATAATTTGCAACTGCTTTAGATAGAATGTTCCCTATGTCCAATCATGTTCACATTCTTCATGTCATCTTATGTTATCATTACTCTCCTGGAAAACGCAAGTTAAGAATGCCAGCCACTATTCTGAATGCTGGAGGTACACCATGAGCCCAAAATCCACAGGCTCTGCTCCAGCAGCTCACACAGCTAATCATAAATCAGGATGGCAAATGCACAGAGATTGGTTCCTGGGGACTGTGGGATACTGGGTGGGGACACCTAACCACCCTGGGAAAGCTGTGATCAGCAGTGATTTATCAGCAGCATCTTCTCCAGGGATTTTGTGCCCCTGGTTGGTGTCCCTAGAACCCCCTCCTACAAATCTGTTACAGAACTGAGTACATCATACACTCTTCCCGGAGGATAATCCCTGCCAGATGACCTGGACAGAACTCTAAGATTCCCTGCCTGTTTGCATAGTTTCATTCACATCCGATGAGAAAGGCCAGAAATAGACTTCTCTTTGCTGTTCCGTCAGCTAGACTTGTTGAGACCTGGAGCCTTCCTAAAATTGGAGGTGTCATAATCTGTGGTGAGCACTGGGTTCCTGAACAGGTGTAGACATGGGGAGAAACAGATTTCAGCCTGTAGGATGTTGGAACCAAGGGAAACTTGGATGGCGCGTAATGGAATCCAGTTTTAGTACAGATGGTGAAACTGGGACTCAGGGTTGAGTGACTTGCATGAATTTACATACTAGAGTGTCTACACCTCCTCATTCCTCATTTATCCTGGTGCTCTTTCTTCCATACTACTTTCTGAAATTAGTGGCTCACCATTATTTTTCTTCGGTGATTCTCATGGGTGGTTATATGACACTATACCAGTAAATGATAATAGTGAAGTAAATGTCATTTTTACAAATTTAAAAATGTGTGTATAGTTTCAAACACTATTCCAGTAAATGATAATAGTTAAGTAAATGTCATTTTTACAAATTTAAAAATGTGTGTATAGTTTCAAAAATCATTATTTTATTTGATACAAACATAAGGGGAAAGTAACATTGGAATCATCTTAAATGAATTGTTAAATGTAACCATGTAGTAATTTCTGCAAAGCTTAACTTAGAGTTAGACATTAAAAATAATTCTATAGCTCATTGTGTAATAGTTGGAAATTTCTTGGCATTTGTGTTTTATTTGTACAACAGTAATACTAAGTCTATCATTAGGGGAAAATAATTCCTTTCAGCTATTTAGACATTCCTGTTTCGCTTCATTGTGTTCCCTAAACCCTTTACTTAATTCTCTGCTAATGAACAGCCTAGACTTTTTTTTTTTTTTTTTTTTGAGAGAGAGAATAATCTAGTGAACCACTGCTTACCTGTCAATCCAATTTACCAGTTATTTCATTTTTACTCTTGGCTCATTTGTGTTTTGTATCAAACATACTATTTGTTTACTTGTTTTAGGAATACTTTAAAGCAGTGATGGGCAACCTTTTGAGCTTGGTGTGTCAAACTTCGCCAAAAAACTGAGCATAACTCGGGTAGTGTGTCACTTTGAGGAAAAAACTAGCTCCAAGACTCTAGTCGCAAATGTTTCATCCTCAGGAGCAGCAAATGTTTCATCCTCAGCATGCGGCCGCGTGTCATCAGAAATGGCTACACGTGTCAGTGCTGACACGTGTCATAGGTTCGCCATCACTGCTTTAAAGCAAAATCCCCAAACATCAAATTATTTATCCATAAGTATTTTCCTTTGTATCTCTAGTAGATAAGGACTTAAACTATTTTCAAAACCCATCATTGTATATAAAACAATAATCCTTTGCTATCACCTAATACCCATGCATTTAAATTTCCCCGATTGAAAGAGCCAGGATTGGAATAGTGAATCCTGGACTGGCTCCTTTTGTTAGTAATCTGGTAAGGTTCTACTCTCATTGTGTCCTTGGCTTTGGAAGTCTGGCTGTCACAGTCATCACTTGCAGTAGTTTCTCACTCTTCTCCTCACTGACTTGCAGTTTTCTTTGTGATCTCTTTTCCAAATTTGCCCATCTTAGATCTCTGTTAAATGCCTTATGCATATTTACTGCCTCCCTAGTTAGCACCGTTGGCGGTGAATGTTAGTTCTGTAAGCATACAAAGAGAGCTGAACAGAGCCCATTGAGTCAAAGCTCTGTTTTACTCGACTTTCCAGGATGCTAGACGTTATCTTTGAAAGAGCATGCAAGTGAAGAAAGCAAAAGATGGGCAAGGAATGGAAAAGGACATACTGCGGTTCACAGACCTGTGCTTTCAATACCATAGTTATATATCTGGCAAAGATTACATGGGATACTACCTGTAAAAACATTCTGGAAACATTATTTAGGTATTTCCAGAATTACCTTTTTGTGATAGAGATGTTAGGACAGAAGTGTCCTTGCTTTCTGTGAATCCTGATTTTTTAAAAATATTTCTCCCCCTGGAGACACTGTGTTTCTGGGTGACTGACTCCAGGATCCAGCCTTTCAAATAGACCTTGCTTCAAACCCTACCTGCCACTAACATTTCTCTTGGAACTAACAAGATACATAACTTTGCCAAATTTCAGTTTATTCATCTACAAAATGGCAAAACACTTCTTATAAATTGTTAAAGGATTAAACAAGCTAATGTACCTAACAGTTTAGCACAGACATATGATAAGCACTAGAAAGACATAGCTATCATGTGTCCTTCCTTGATGCTCAGGTAAGGATAATCCTATGATTCATTCTTTAATTTTTCTCAATAAGCATAGTTCTGTTACATGTGTGGGGTTTTTGTTTTGTTTTGTTTTGTTTGGATTAGAATCTCTTATCCTTCATAATAAAAGGCTAATATGCAAATTGACCAAACAGCTGAATGACTGGTTGCTGTAATGCATACTGACCACCAGGGGGCAGACGCTCAAGGCAGGGGGAGCACCGCTGAGCCAGAAGCTGGGCTCAAGGCTGGCGAGAGCAGCGGCAGTGGCGGGAGCCTCCCCTGCCTCCGCAGCAGTCAGACATCCCCCGAGGGCTCCCAGACTGTGAGAGGGCACAGGCCAGGCTGAGGGACACCCCCATCCCCAAGTGCACGAATTTTGTGCACCAGGCCTCTAGTCTTAGATAAAATCTTAAATATTTTTATTTTTACTTCACTTTAATAAATGAGACGTCTTAGATATTGGTAGAGGGTAGTTGTGTTTATTCTGATAAGGTTTCTGAGAATAATGCAAGTCCAATGAAGGAGATTTTATTTAAAATAGTTGGGGATGAGATGAAGGAAAACCTAAAAGTACTTTGGGCTTGGAAATTAGGAGATCCGGGTTCTGCCAGGACCTAGTTTGCTGACTTCAGGCAATTTGCTTAATCTCTCTGGACACCAGTGTCCTCTGTTATGAAGGAGGGGTTTAGAATAGGTGATGGTGCAGATGCTTTTTGTTTCAATATCCCATGACTATTGTTGGGCAGGTAGAGCTGTGCCATTTGAGTCAGAGAGAAAAACATGGGAGCAGGGTTATAGGTGGGAGTTGAGAATGAAGGCGTAACAGGGGATAACAGAAGGCATTACTTTTCAGAATGAAGGCAGCAATCTGGGGAGTGGGAGGAAATAAGCGAATTGAAGAACAGGAAAGGAGAGCAGTGCCAGGACTTCAGTCTGACTTTTAGTTTTTGAATAATGCCAGGGTTTTGTAGCAGTGTCCACTGTTGCTTCTGGTGCATGCTTTTTTAAGGGACTGTCTTCCAAAGGGTGTGTACTCTAAACCCCAATTTCAGAGAAACCCTAGGTTTTTGCAGCTCATTGGGGATAAAGCCATTATGTTTGATGTCTGTACTATAATGCTACCGGAAGTTTGAAATGGTGGCTTTTCTTCTCAGGTTAAATAGGAGCTTCAGATGTGGCTTATGTTTGTAGCCAATAGAAACCGTGGAATGTCACTCAAAAGCCAGGAAGCAGGATATACGGTAAAGCATGGCTTTGGCTAGAGGTCTTGTTATTAGCCATGCTGACAGATATGATGAAATCTCTTTAAAAACACATGCTCACATTGCCTTGTGCCAGTCTTTCTGTAGAATTTCCAAAAATTGTCCCCATGACAATTTGGGATTAGACATAGGCAGCTAGAAATATCAGCATTTAGTAGTAAAGTACTTGCTACTCTTCGGCAAATAGCATCCTCTTGTGTTCAGGCATCATAAGGTCACTTTGAACAACCTTTAAAGGAAAGTGTCGTAGTTAGAGGTGAATAACCAGTGAGATTGGATGGTTACTCAGGCAGAGCTTCTCAAAACAGCAGTTCCTCAGTGAGGTCATTAGCTTCTAAAATCTGGTGCTAAGCTTGGGAGTCCAGAAGCATCATTGGTCAGTGCGTTCATTGACAGTCTAGTTCAAGGGAGCTGATGGTAAGAAACCAAGTCTACAAAATGCTGATGGGTGTAGAAACCAATATGACAATGCTAATGAGATACATGAATGGACCCAAAATTATGTCAACTATTTTCTGTCCAAAGGAAAATTTACCTGGAAAAGCCATTGCTATCAGAGGTTGGGGATACAGTTGAATGACCATGGCCAGTATTACCAAGTTGTAATATCATCTGTAGCTCAGAAACAGAGACAGAGATCAGGCAGACAGCTCTGGTGAAAAGGGGAGCTAACTGGAGGGGGGGCGGGCAGTGGAGGGATTGAGCAAAAAAAAGAACTCATGGACATACACAACAGTGTGGTGATTGTGGGGAGGGAGTAGGTGGAGGTGGAAGAGAGCACAGAGGGGATAAATGGTGATGGAAAAAAATAAATTTTTAAAAAGAAAAAAAAAAATAAAGCTTTGAATTTGAACTTTCAATAGGACCGTGACCTAGGGCCGGGTTAGGGGTGGGCTTAGAAGAGGTCAATGGGGGGACAAAGGGGACATATGTTAAATACTTTCAACAATAAAGATTTAATAGAACATGAAAAAGGGCCCTATTAGATCAGACTAATGACCTACCCACGTTCATTTGCTGAGAGTGTTGCCTGTTTTCACAGATTGATTCTTTAGAAAATCTCCTGTCCTAAATGTGATGTCCCAGGAGAGAAACTCATCTCTTTGGGGATTAATAGTGAATTGATTCTCCCCAAAGAAGACTGGTATTTCTTTTCTCACTAAAAGAACATTTTACTTAGTAGGTAATGATAGTTGATTTCTTATATAATTATAGAGTGTGAGTTTCACACTTCACCTTCCTTCATATTATCCCGGATGTCCTTCCTGTGGGATAATTATAGATTGCATGAAACGGATTCAACCTGTTCATTTTCAGCCTTAATCTTGTTTTTGTATTTTGGAAAGAATGGGAATATACACTTAGACTTCCCTAAACGGTTTACAGAATGATTCTACTGTCCTTTTTTTGCTTACCTGATGTTGTTTTCAGTCATTTTAACAGTTTTCATGTGGAAATTTCCTGAGCTTGCTAAAAGCTTTCTACATGTATGTACTTTTGTTCATTTAGATTGAAGTGACCTAACTGGAGTCAGCATTCAGCATCTCACTGATCTTTGTTTCATGGATTTCTCTTGTTTCATTTTGCTGCTTATTTTATATAGTAATTTGGGTATTTGGCCTTGCAAAGTCTTGTTCCTATTCGAGTTGAGCATTATGATTTTGCTTTTCCCAAACAGAAATTGGCTGTTCCCTTTATGCTTCTTATTTGTTGTCTATTTATCCCCTGGCAGCTAAGTCTCATAATCTTGAAGTTTCCAGGGGGAAAAGTTTTTTATTTTTAAAGATGGTAGCATCAAAGCCCTTCTGTTATCCATCTCCTTACCTCTTCCCCCATTCTTGAAATTAAAATGTGTGCTTCAAGTAGTAGTTCCCTGTGGTGTGCAGAATTATGGAGTTGCATATGTTGCATAAAGGGGCTGATTTGAAGAATTGAGTGACCTTTCTTGACGAGTGTTCTAAAAGATTTGCAGGCCTAACTTTCATTAGTGTGCTCCCTTTAGCAATCTTGAAACTCAAAGTTGCTCATAAATAAGCTTCCATATTAATTTAGGAGAAAAACATGCTTTCCATTCATGGTAGTGTTAGGTTTGCCAACTGGAGATGGAAAATGAATGGGTATTATTTTTTATTTACACCCATAATCTAACTTGATTTTTAAGCGCGGACCTCATTTTGCAGATAAAATAACTGGATCTCCAGAGATTCGTGGACTGGTTCAGGTTGATACAACTTATAAATAGCAAAACCAAGATTCAAATCCAGACATTTGAGTACAAATCTAGTATTTTTACCACTGGATCAGCGCTCCAGTTTTGGAAATTTCTCCCTTAAACTTCATCAAAAGCATATGTTGAGTATCTACATAAAATTTTGGCATTGCATAAAATAGTTTAAAATAGCAGAGTAACTACCCTTAGGAGCTTATAGTTTTATATGAAGTTCTTTGTAGTTGGGACAAAACAGTTTTTGCCTACTTTTCATTGTTCCTTGATCAAGTTAAATTCATTGAAAGAGGGATGTCATAAATACGCAAAGCCTGGAGAAATTACATTACTGTTTATCCCCTATAGACAACTTAACATGATCAAATCCCATGGGGACTGTCAAACATGTTGAATATTGATGGGTCTTAAGTTTACTCCTTTTGTTCCTTCAACTCGACTACCTCCCTCCTCATTATGAAAACTGCTCTGGAGAGCAAATGTAGAACTCCATTGTTGTCTTTTCCTCCATTCAAGTTCTTTCTAAAATAGCTTTTATTTATTCTTTTGTTCTAAGATCCTCATCATCAGATTGATAACATCTAGATATCACATTATTTCTCTTAGCTTCTGACCTTACAGCTGAAGACAAAATATTATGAACACAACAACAACAAATCATGGAGATGCACTTTCTGTTAAGTCCTGTTGTTTTAATTTAGTAAGAAAATTTCCTTCAGTTTTTTTCTCTGCACATTGGACAGAAGTGATATGTTTAGGATTGTAAACAGCTTTAAAGCTGCTGCTTTTAGGTTGAGCTGGACTATCTATTGGCGTGCTGTCTGTGTGTCTTCAGTGCTTTGTGGCTACTATGAAACCAGATTTTTTTAAAAAGCAACCACCTGGCCGAGACCGGTTTGGCTCAGTGGATAGAGCGTCGGCCTGCGGACTCAAGGGTCCCAGGTTCGATTCCGGTCAAGGGCATGTACCTTGGTTGCGGGCACATCCCCAGTGGGGGGTGTGCAGGAGGCAGCTGATCGATGTTTCTCTCTCATCGATGTTTCTAACTCTCTATCCCTCTCTCTTCCTCTCTGTAAAAAATCAATAAAATATATTTTTAAAAAAAAAAGAAAAAAAAAGCAACCACCTGCTCTGAGACCAAAGTAAATGTGACAAGATGGACAGATGCGCTGGTGAGATGTGGCCAGTCTTTGAGATGGGCTCTCTGATGAGTGGAAATGCTCTTGTGTGTAATTGGGATTGCTGAGCACTAACTATTCTTTTCGCTTCTTTGAGGAGAAAAAACAAAGTCATTCTAAGCCTTATAACTAGGCTTTATTAACTGGCGAGATACTATTTCAAAATTATATGGCCTCTTTTTTAAAAACAGTTTTATTTTTTCAGATAACATGTGTTTGGTCTGGGAAAAATGCACATATAGAAATAAAGATACTTTGTCTCTTAAATTGGTAAAAGCTGAGTTCTATTCTCAATTCAGAAATAGGACTAAAGCATGTCTATGGGGCTGATGTGACAAACAGAGCCAAAAATTTATGGACATAGCTAGCATCAGCAAACAGGAAATGCAACTCTTATCTACAATTGGTAACCATAGTTACAGTGTGATTAATTTCAACTTGGATTTTTATAAAACGGAGAGATGGTAGAGCTTGTTTTGTCATCTTATCATAGTTTATCCCATGTGTATTTTTCTGATAAGGATTATGGTGGGTAGGATGGTTAACAGTGGTGTCCTTTAGCTTTTATAAAGAAGGTTTTGCCGAAACCGGTTTGGCTCAGTGGATAGAGCGTCGGCCTGCGGACTCAAGGGTCCCAGGTTCGATTCCGGTCAAGGGCATGTACCTTGGTTGTGGGCACATCCCCAGTAGGGGGTGTGCAAGAGGCAGCTGATCGATGTTTCTCTCTCATCGATGTTTCTAACTCTCTATCCCTCTCTCTTCCTCTCTATAAAAAAATCAATAAAATATATTTTTTAAAAAAAGAAGGTTTTACCCATGGTTACATTTTCATTCAATAGCAGTATATAGTCCTTCAGTACCTTTGAATATGTCAATGCTGCCATCACATTTTATAAATTTTTATTTACATTTCTGATTGAATTTAAATGGTAGCTCTCAGTGGATGAAAATGAAGGTTTGGGCTTCTATAACAATAACTAAATAACAATATATGTGATGGAAAATTTCTCTTTTAGATATTTTAGATATAAAAACCTTTCAGAAAAACATTTAAATGCAGAACACTATAAAGAAAAGATTAATCATCCAAGTAACTAGTAATCATATAGTATGTACTAGTAGCCCGTTTGCACGAAGATTCGTGCAATAGACCTTCATTCACCTGGCTGCCTGCACCAGTTTTCTGCCAGCACCGGGGACCCAGGCCTTGGCTGTGGCCACCGCCTTCTGCCTTCTTTCAGGGTCCGGGCTTGGCCCTGGGCGGTGGCCTTGGGCTCGGCTGCACCCAGCGTCCCTGCTACCCGATCGCAGGAGCCGACCTCCAGTGGTCTCCTGCGATCGGCGCAGGCACCCTGCTGGCGCCCAAGGCCGGGAAAGCCTCGGGCGGCTTTCCCGGCCTTGGGCTCGGCCGCACCCCAACGTCCCTGCGACCCGATCGCAGGAGCCCCGCTGGCGCCCAAGGCCGGGAAAGCCTCAGGCGGCTTTCCCGGCCTTGGGCTCCGCCACACCCCAACGTCCCTGCAACGGTTTCCTGGTGGGCGTGGTTGATGGGCGTGGCTTGGTTGGTGGGCGTGGCTTGGGCATAGCGAAGGTGCGGTCAATTTGCATATTTGTCTATTATAAGGTAAGATGTGCTAAAAAAAATTACATACACACACACACACACACACACACACGTTTCTTTTAAAATGAGCAAGGAATATTTTAAAACGGTATAATTGCACATATAATAACTAGATTTTAAATTTATACAGGAAACCCCCACCCCAAATCTTAAAGAGCCTCTCATTAAGTCACATTGTAGTCTGAAATCCTTTGAAAGCCCATTGCTGGAGGCCAGAATATGAACTCAGATCCTGAAATGATAATGATCCAGTCTTACTGTCTGCAGTTCATTCCTGAAGTGTTTAATCTGGATCCCTGGCTGGGTGGCTCCGTTAGTTGGAGGAAAATCCCATATACCAAAAAGGTGGTGGGTTTGATTCCTGGTCAGGGCACATACCTAGCTGTGAGTTCGATCATGGGTCGAATGATCGAACACGTAGGGGAGGCAAAAGATCGATGTTTCTCTCACATCAATGTCTCTGTCTCTTTCCTCTCTTTCTAAAAAAATCAATAAACATATCCTTGGGTGATGTACAAAACTAAAACTGGGAAATGTGTGTTGCATTCGCTCACACCCACTGTTCCTGATACTCTCACTTTCAGAGAAGCAAAGCCATCCTTAGCCCACCCTCGTTGGCTGCCTTCTCTTCAGTGACATGTGCAATGTAAAGAAATGTTGGCCCTCCTCCCGTAACTAGAATGCCCTAAAGATCAGAACTCTGCCTGCGCTTTGTGGGAGGAGGAGTATGTCACCCTAAAGAAGTGTGTGCACCCCCATCCTCTCTGGGAGTATATTCATCTTCCTTTCCTGCACTCCCCTGACTTTTTGAAAAACTCCTAAAAGATAGTCAATTTATATCCATCCCAGACTTAGCAAGCTTTACATGTCTTTGGAGATTTGGGGAATTCTCTTATTTTAGAAGATGATGTAAACCTGGCATTCTGTGTTATCCTAAATCAGCATTTGTTTTGCAAGGATAATATGCCAACCCTTTACCACCCATTCCTCCCGGGGTTAAAAAGACACTCCAGGAAGATGTCCCTGGATTTTTTTACTCCAGTCTCCTCACCTCCAGCTGTGTACTTGAGGTTAAACGCCACCGAAAGCATTCATGCAGTGTTCCTGCGCGAGCACGGTGGGAAAGTGGTGCCTTTTCTTAAGGGGACCGTCCTTGTTAGTTTTGCAAAGGGTCACATTTGAGCCGAGAGTTTTATCACCTCAAGATTTTTCTGAGTCATGTTAGTAAAGACGAAACCCTGAAGCTATATTTTTTGTATTCAAATAGAGAATCTGTAGACAAAAAATACTCAGGCACCTGGAAAATTTGAAACATTGGAAAGTAGATTTTTATCCTGGTTTTCCTTTATAAAATGAATACATGTAGGCTCTTTTGTGGTTATTTGTAAAAAAAAAAAATGTAGAATAGAGAAAATATAAAAGAAAAAAAATCAGTGGCAACCCCATTCCTCAGACAAAAATCATTTCTTAGGCATTTTCTTCCAAAAATTTTTTTCCTTTCAAATATGAGTGTGAATGTCTGTGGGTTATTACAAAACTGAAATATGTTTTAATATTCAGTTTTGTATCCTGACCTTTTTATTTGATATTAGATTGTGAGCATACATTGGTGTCATTATGTCTTCTCTAATTGTGCTAAAAATATTCCCAATTGTGTACCTTATGACTTATGTATAAAAAATGCCTACCTTGGAGCTGTGTGTGGGGACAGGGTGGGGACTGGCACAGAAGGAATGCTGCTGGCGTGGTGGACAGTTGTCGCTCCTGTTAGCAGGGTTTTCACGTTGCTTTCCAGAGCTTTCTGTGCACAGTGTGGAAGAGATAATGCCGTCATCAGCAATGAATGCTATGCTTTTACAAGGTGGGATACATTTAAAAGCCCACTTTTTCTTACTTTGTAATGGTGAGTTATTCACTTATCAAATATTTAGTGAGTTTCTATCATGATCCAGGGAACACGTGAATAGTAGGGAGAGTGTGACACAGTCCCATCCTCAAGGAATGTGCAGTTACGTGACCCAGTCTCTTGAAAACAATGAGGGGAGACACATTCATTGTTGCAACTGTATGTCTCTCTTGCAGTCTCAGAGAGCTTATTGAGTCTCTAAGAAGTCTTGCCACAGATGGGGGTAGGGAGACTGAGGAGGGCATACCCAAACTCTATTTAGCTTCATTAAGTCAAGCATTTCCTGAACCTACCTAATCACAAAATCTTTCCACCAACACTCTAGGATTCTCCTAATGAATATAGTAAATTATTTAGCCCCACAATATTTTGTGGTTGCTTCTATATGTTTATGAAATCATTTATTTGTTTTAGGTCTGAACTGGGTTGTTACTGGAAAATCAATGTGGTGATAGACATTACCACTACATATTTTTCTTTGTCTTGAGTTAATCTATAATAATAAAAGTGTAATATGCAAATTGACCGAACGGCCTTCCGGAAGTCCTTCCAGACGACCTTCCAGACAAAGCCGGGTCTGCAGCTGCAGGATTGAGGCAGCCACCGCGAGGGATCGAGGTAGTCGCAGTGGCTGCGAGGGAGGGATCAAGGCAGCCTCCAGGGCTGCGAAGGCCTACTCTTGCACGAATTCGTGCACTGGGCCTCTAGTCTAAAATAATAGCATAGGGACCACTGATACCAAATGCTATTCTGAGATCTCAGTGCTGCTGGATAATTATAAAGGGAATTGCAATGGTGCTCAACCATGTGCATGTGCTTGAAGGTAGTTCTGTAAGTCTCTTCTGTTATTGGACATCTGCCATAAGCATGGCTTGAAATGCGGAACCAGAAGCCACTTGATCTGATAAGATCTTAACTCTCCTTCTCTAAATCTTTTTCTATTAAATTTCTCTGAAATAAATTCTAAGGGTACAAGGGCTTTTACTGATGACTTTTATCAAATGTTCCTATTATGGAGGACTGGCTACTTTTTGTAATTTCTCTCGGGAGGTTTGTTAACAGTACAGGAAAGCCCCAGTGTCCAGTGGGCACACCATTTAATGAAAGCAACATTGACAGGTCCTGAAAGGTCACATTTCCATCTCAGGTGACTTGTTTATTTAGTGTCCATATGTTTTCTGGTTCAGTATTTTAGAAATGTATTCCGTTGTCAGGCCATGGGTAAAAAAAAAAAAAAAGTATTTTGAGGTACACAAATCATGAGAAAGCTGGTAGTTTCTTATACTGTTGATGGGGGTTTCAAATTATTTTAACATGATTAGAAGACAATTTTTTAATAGGCAAAATTTATATAGTCTTCGAGCAATTTAACTGCTAGGAATTACCTAGTGAACAACCTCATTAAAAGAAGCCTTGATGTAATGTACAAAGATAATCAATCAGTCATTTCAGCGTTGTCTTCCTGTAAGGTATTAAATAAATGTTGTTATATTCATGAAATTAATACCAGGCAGCCATTAAAAAGTATAAGTATGTCTGCATGGGAAGATCTCCAGCATATAATTGTAAGTGGATAAAAGCAAGATGCCAGATGGCCTAAAAGAATAGCTTTTATTTAAAATTAATAACACTAACAAAAGGTTATACATACATACACATAAACCCACATGTGTGTGTATGTATATATGTATATATAGGTGAGTTGTTTTTTTCAAGAACTATACACAAGAACTAGGCTATGTTTCCATTGGGGATAGGTACTTAAGTGGTTTATATTTTGCTTTTTATTTCTGTATTTGAAATTCCTACATTAATTGCATTTATTATTATTTTTTGTCAGTAGGGGGTCTTCTTTGTAAGGATTAAATGAGCTAACACATGTGAAAAAGCCTAGAGCCGTGTTAACATTACTATTTCAATATGATTTTTAAAAATGACATAAGGGCCCCAGAAGATGAAAGATAATATGCCATGGAAAGTCGAAAGGAGGGACACTCAGGAAGAAATATGAAAAGGGTTTGTTTGGGAAATATGGGGAAAGGTGGCTGTTTTGAACTTTACCAACTATATGTGTTTTTTCACTTTTAATTCTTATTCTCTCTGGACAGCTTCTTTATGATTGGATTACATCACTGCTCTGTGCTGTTGACTCCCAGTCATTAGCCAGTGTGGCTCTTTGTTGTTCTCTGAGGTTCGGACTGCAGTGAGGAGCAGCGATTTGGGTGTTGTTACCAGGTGGACACCAATGTTCACCATGTGTTTGCCACTGGCAGGCCACATGGCTGATGCCTTCCACCAGGCTAACTTCCTATAATGTGCACTTCTCCTTATCAGATCAACTAATTTTGACATGGTCTAGCAATACTTTAGGAGACAGTGAATTGCTGTGGTTCCCCCCACCCTCCCCCCCAAAAAAATGCTCATGAAATTGCTTAACCACGATACTTCCTTAATATTATTGGAAAATTCAAACTATTGCATGATAGAAGAAAATGTTGACTTGTGAGAAAACGTTGTGGCTTATTTATTGTCTTGATTTTCTAAATTAATTTACCAAACAGAGCTCCCCTACAGTGTGATTGTGTCATTGAACGGCTAAGGACAGCACAGTTACCCAAACGGACTAACCTCTATCCAGTTAAACAAAAACAGAGCTAGGCACATGTCCCCTGTGGTATTGCTCATTTCTCGATGCCCAGATGCTTACCATCTCACCATTTCTGTGGTTTTTCTGACTTGACTGGTTGGTAAACAAGAGGAAATTTAAAGCACTTTGCACACTGACATGGAGGGTTATTAATAACCTTTCTCTTATCCACACAAGGAAAGCAGTATTCAGCTCTGATACTGGTCCCTGCTGGTTTTGCTGTATTCACTAAGTCTAGAGTTGAGCACGCGGGGAAAGACATTACAGGCAAATAAATAGGCAGTAGTAGAATTTATCTGGGACTCTTCAATCTGGCTTGTAAAGTTCAATGCCGATGATGCCTCAGTGTCAGGTAATTGGTTTCATTGGCACAGATTCATTTTCCAAGCTTGTTTATGAAAGGATACGTCTCATCGATAATGTGTTGATAGTTCCTAAAATATTAATAAAAGCACACAATTGGAAAATAGATACTGTGTCCAGCTCATGTTTAATGTGAGTTAAAAGTGGTATATAGGATGATGATCATAAGGAAATATTTAAAAGGATATTGATCGAGACAAGACTGTTTTAGTGTTTCATTTTTGCATTATTTTTATTTAATTAATGTACAGCACATAATAGCAAGTAATACTAATCAGTGTTTATGGCATCATATAAGGTGTAATGCTGAAACGCTTTAGCTGTGGTGTCATTTATTCTCACCTTAACGTTGGCTTTATCATTAGTTCCATTTTAAAGGAAAATAAATCTGCCGGAGTTCACCCAGCTACTAAGTAGCAGAGCTGGGATTTGAAACTAGGCTAGATTATCCTTGCATAGACAACCACAGTAAACAAGTGATTGGTAAGGGGACCATTACGAATGGAATAGGAAGAGAGAGGGTCTGATCTTTATAATGTAATTTTGTTATTTTATTTAAAATGTACATTTGTGGAGTATCAGGTAGCTGTACTTAAATATGAATACAGCCAAATTATTGCTATTTTTCTTCCAGAAATATGCACAAAAACCTGGTTTGCTTAACTCACAAATGAGAGTATCCCCACAACCTGATGGGCATTATCTATCTATTTTAAGTATGTATGGCTTTACATTACATAAATATGTTAAAATTTTTTCTATTCTATTTTTTCTGTAAATATTATTGTTTTAAGTTTAATTTTGTCTTAGTTACTAATTTCAACATTGTGTGTATATGAATTCAAGCAGTTTATCCTTCATTGATTTGTGAATCTGTATTTCTTAGTTTTCCCCAACTTGTGTATGATAAATAGTTAATAAATATTCCAAGGAATAAAATTACTTTTGTTTTTGCTTCTCAACCTGTTTCTATATCCTTTAACTCCCTGTTCTCCTCTGCTACGAAGAAACAGTATAAGGTATTTTTCATGATTTATTGGAAAATATTTTTGGTTTAAAACAATAATAACAACGTATCTCTTTATAAAAGGACTCACATGAGATGATCTCTGGGGTTGCTTCCAGCTTTACTTAATACCTGGATTCTACCATAGCCGTAAAGTAGCTGAACTTTATATCTTAACCCTCCCAATGAAATACCCTAACCCAGTGGTCAGCAAACTGCGGCTCGTGAGCCACATGCGGCTCTTTGGCCCCTTGAGTGTGGCTCTTCCACAAAATACCATGGCCTGGGCGAGTCTTATTTTGAAGAAGTGGCGTTAGAAGAAGTTTTAAGTTTAAAAAATTTGGCTCTCAAAAGAAATTTCAATCGTTGTACTGTTGATATTTGGCTCTGTTGACTAGTGAGTTTGCCGACCACTGCCCTAACCCATTCTCCTAAGTCATCCTCTTCTTTTTCTATTAAAAACTGTGTTCCCATTGAGAGTTACTCCAATGCTGTAGAGTATTTTATCAAGTTTTACTACTAAATCCCAGAAATCACTTAAGAATAGGTCTCCTCGCCTGGAATCCTAGAATGTTTGGGGAAGGAAGCATCCTCTCTGCTCTCACTCCCCGGCTTGTCTGAGTTTGACTCATTCATGTCCCCAAATTCTTGTAGAGGAATGTCTTTCCTTCTGCTCTCAACAGATTCCTGCCTTATGGACACATAAATGAGGACTGATCAGGAATATATTTATTCTTGCTAGACATTCAATGGGTAGATTTGGATTTATTATCCAGGTTACTTGGAAACAGTAACTATTGCTGTGCAATTTTGCACAGAATACATAAGGATTTTCTTGGCTCCTGTAGGGTCCAGTAATTGAGTCTCTTCCCTGTTAGACTCAAGGGAAATACTAGTATACTTTCAAATGCTTCCTGGAATTTTGTAACTCACTAGTAAAACTCCTACATGGGTCAGTAGTAAATAAAGAACTTCTCATGAGACTCTCGTTTGCCATAGAAACATAGTAAAAAATTAAAACAGAACTTTGCACCATTTGCTTTGGAGAGAGCCTAACAGATGCAGGGTGTGGCTCATTGCTTTCTAGATAGAGAATAAGCAGCAGGTGAAGGAAATATTCTTATAAGCATTACTTTTTATAATGTTTTCGGGTGGAGATTTTGCATTTTTTAGTAGCATGGTTTAAAATTAGTTCTGCACGTAGCAACCAAACTATGTGACATTTCTGTTGTGATGTGGAGTATGTGCCATGAGGCAATTTGACAGTGGGGCTTACCAAGTAGAGGTTAAGCGTAACATATTAAGTTGTGGAAAATGAGAAATAGAACGAAAATGTTCCATCCGCATATGCTAAAAGAAAAACAATCGAAGACACTTTGGCAAAGAGGAGTTCCTTGTTATGTCAGGGTGTTCTATTTGCATGTGGATCACTTTTAGTTGATGTTTAAGATGCTTTAGTCAGGTTATCCTTGTAAAGACTGAATATCTCCTTATCCTTATTAGACAAGACTTTATGATGCTTTGACCAATTATTACTGAAATCTTGGAATAATAATCAGGTTATTTCTTTTTCAATTACTATCTGGTTTTCAGAAAAATAATTTAAGAAAAAAGTATTAAATTTGAAGCACCACATTGTAAAGAAATGAACAAAAATGTTTATAGTTAAATGTAAAAAAAAGAAAGAAAGAAATTAAACTCGAGTAATCTCATACATATGATTTTTCTTTTTGGGATACATAATTCATATGGTGCTTACCTCTTGATTAGCTCCATAGCATAAGTTGTCCTAATGAAAGCAGCAATTAGTATACTCAACCTCTAGTATTATCATCTCCCAGTAGACTTTTAGCTGTTTTTTCCTTAACCTGTGCCTTAGAGTCTCTACAAGGGAGGTGCAAAGTTTAATACAGTGTGGCGATAAATTCTCCATATTAAACAACACTAATCTTCTCTGTGTTTCTGGACCATTTCAAAGTTTTAGTGGAATTCATTTCTTGGCAAAGAGGAGGGGGAATCATTCGCTTTTCAGTAGAGAATTAAAATGTCTCCTTGATGGAATGAAGCTGACACTCCCTGTGGATCACTACATACATGTAAAGCTCCTCTCCTCCAAACAAATACACGGTCTTCCCAGAGGAGGAAGAGTTGAGTCTATTTTATTGTGCTTTCCATTAAATTTAGGCTCAGAAAGAATTGAAAATAGAAGGTATTTGCAAAGAAAACTTATTAACTGTCTCAGAGAAATCTGGAAAATGCCTGAATATTTGGCTTTTTTAAAAGCAATATTATTCAACTATGACAACTAAAAGTGAAATGGAGTAGTGTTTCCTTAGCTACGCCCTTGATAGTGTTGTTAGCCTGGTAGATCAGGGGATTTCAGTGCATCTTTGATAAGATCACTCTTGATATTCTCATGGAAAAGATGGAGAAGTGCTAAAAGCAAAAATTATTAATAGTTGAATGACCCACCTAAAACATAAAATGATTTGGAGGTTTACAAAAACATACCTCAAGATTCTGCCTTGGGCTTTGACTAAGCCACCATTTTTACCAGTGGCCAAAATAAAATGTCAACAAAACACTTCTGTCATACATATCTCCTAAAATCTGGAAGGGCAGAAAATACATTGGCCAAAAATATTGTAACAAGATCTGGAAGTCGATAAAAGGGATGAGTAGAAATAGATGTAAGGTTTAAGAAAATCTATGGAACAATTTCAGAAGAGAACTCTCATCTATTGAACTTAGAAAGAATATATAGGGCAGAAGTTCTTACCTTCAGTTATACATTAGGGTTACATGGGATCCTAAGAATCTCCGGGGGTGAGGTCTAGGTATTGGTATGTTTAAAAATCTCTTTATTGTGCATCTGATGTAGGAAACCAGTGAGTCTGTTTATCTTATCTATGGATTATAAACCCAATAAGGAAATAACAGTAAGACATCACTGCCCACCTCTTTTTCTTGATTGATCAGACCACGTTTAGAATATCGGATGAAAACAGGGAAGAACAAGATGAAAATGGTGAAATGATCGAAGTTGTTATCTGAGAACTCTTTAAGTAATTATAAGTGCTTAGATGGTTAATGTAAACATATATAAGGCAGTAAACATTTTTAGAGAAGGGATCTCAGCATTCATACTTCTATGCTCAGGGTTATCAAGGAAAAATCTTTTGGGTTACTATTCTGGGGCTGTTACCAAAAAATATTAGGTTAGATTGTCTATACAGAATCGGAATCTTAGAGACTTCCTTGCAAGAAATTGGGACCTCATTAAAATGAGTCTTCTTTTGACAATTGGGGGCTATGCCTGTGCATCAACACTTTTCTTATATTTTTCAAAATTTCATCAACAGACTCATCTAGAAGGTAGAGCCCTGGTCTGCCCTTCTAATCATGGAAAAGCACTGATTTCTGCCAGCACTTAACCAAGTCTTCCCATTTGGCCCCTCATTGTTAAATAGCATTATAAATGTCTTCTTTGTTATAGTTATTTTTTTCAGAGCACAAATTGCACATTCCTTAACCTGCACATTCCTAAACCTTCACTTTTGTTGTTCTTATGGCTCCTCTGGGAAGCCAAACCACTGAGCACTTCTTTTACATCCCAGCCATGTCCTGAAGAACCTCCCTCTTCTCCTCTATCTTGACATAGACAGGCAGTGGGGACTGGCTTGGTGATGATAGAAGAGGGAATAATGTGAGAAGATATTTTTACTTCAATCTCTTTACTCTGCCAGGACTAAAATGTGTGAATTTGTATTTGATTGCATGATTCTTGACCTTGCCCAATCTGAGCTTGCAAGAGAGTCATGTCCAACTCTTGAATAATAGTTAACTTGCCCTTTATTAACTGGTCCTCAAGTTACTGATTGATTTCTCCTGAGGACAGTTTTGCTGTGATTTTTTGATTGGATATTAAAGTCAGGACACACACCTAGGCTGGGAAATCTACCCAAGTATGTCTTATGTACCCATAATTCATATGAAACACATTTATCAATGGACCCATCCTGGCGGACAGCCTTTATTCTCCCTTCTTTGTTGATGTACCTACAACATCAGCAGGTGAAATTCTCTATAACAGATGTTTGCACATTCTTATCCATTGTCAATCAATCTATGCACTGAAATCGTCATTTTGAGCCAGTTATTTTTATGGTGACTCTTAGTAACTAAAGTGTTATTTATTAACATAGATTATTTGAATTATAATATTTGGCAGTATAAAGATGTAACAAAGGAAGTATAGCACTCATTGGTATTTATGTTTGGGAAAAGGGCTTCTTCCTTTAGTTTTGGCGTTGGGGAAAGGATGCACACTCCATGAGGAAGTGGTCAGAAATCAGGACCTTCATTTTAGTGAAATGTTAGATGGATGTGCCTCTAGGGGAAGCCATATAAGAAAGTCCAATTGGACCATTCAGGGTACAGTTTGTGCACAGTTTAAAAAGGGCATGCAAGCCCTGACTGCATGGCTCAGTGCTGCTTTTACATCTGAGCAATGTTCTGAAGAGCATTGTCCCCTACACCAAAAGACTGAGTTCAATTCCTGATCAGGGCACATACCTAGGTTGCAGGTTCCATCCCTGGTTAGGGTGCGTACAGGAGGCAATCAATCGATGTTCCTATCTCTCTAAAATCAATAGAAAACATATCCTCGGGGGAGGATTTTTTAAAAAGGGCATGCGTTAGAGTTCTGTGACCTGTGCTCAGATCATGGCCCTGCTTCCAAACAGTCATTGACTAGAAGTCACAGCTTTTCTGGGCTTCAGTGTCTTTCTCTGTAAAGTGAGAGCACTTGATTAGAGTAATTCTAAAATCTTTTCTCACTCAAAAACTTCTGTGGTATTAATAAGGAAGCCATATCCCATGTATATGTAGTATTTATGCCATAGTGTTGCATTTTAATCAGATTTAGTAGACATTTTGATGTTCACCCATGCTTGTAAACTTGCAGTTCTGCTTGCAATGTGTTGTTGCTGTCTTTTACATAAAAAATATGAAAATAAGGAGAATTCTTACGGTTATGGACAACAAAGACTCTGAGATACAGTTTTTTTGGGGTAATACTTTCAAAATCGAAAGAACTAAGACATTTTACCTCCATTTCTTAGATACTTCAAATTATTAGTAAGAATATAAATTCTACACAAGTACAGGTATAAAATGATACAAAATAGATAATCCAGTGGCTTAAAATGTGAACAGAGACATTCTAATAGCCCTGGAAATGCCATCCAGTCTAACTTACATGCCAGATGAGACAATTTCTCAGTT
Source organism: Eptesicus fuscus (assembly GCF_027574615.1). NCBI lineage: Eukaryota > Metazoa > Chordata > Mammalia > Chiroptera > Vespertilionidae > Eptesicus > Eptesicus fuscus. Next base: position 26,640,909 of record NC_072489.1, read on the forward strand.
TTAAGATATAGTTAAGCCCCTCCAATACGGCTCAGTAGTTGAGCATTGACCCATGCACCAAGAGGCCCCTAGGCACATGTCTGGGTTGTGGACTTGATCCCCAGTAGGGAGTGTGCAGGAGGTAGCCGATCCATGTTGATATTTCTCTTTTTTTAAAAAAAAAAATACATTTTTTTTATTGATTTCAGAGAGTGGGGGGAGAGAGAGAGAGAGAGAGAGAGAGAAACTTCAATGATGAGAGTATCATTGATCGACTGCCTCCTGCACACCCCACACTGAGGATCGAGCCTGCAACATGGGCATGTGCCCTGGCTGGGAATGGAACCACGACCTCTTGGTTCATAGGTTGATGCTCAACCTCTGAGACACATGGCCAGACATGTTTCTCTCTTATTGATTTTCTTTTTAAAAAATATATATTTTACTGATTTTTTTTTTACAGAGAGGAAGGAAGAGGGAGCGTTTAGAAACATCTATGAGAGAGAAACATCGATCAGCTGCCTCCTGCATACCCCCTACTGGGGTTGTGCCTGCAACCAAGGTACATGCCCTTGACCGGAATCAAACCTGGGACCCTTGAGTCTGCAGGCCGACGCTCTATCCACTGAGCCAAACCAGTTAGGGCTCTTACTGATTTTCTATCTCTTTCTCCCTCTCCCTTCCCCTCTCTAAAAAAAATCAATTAAAAAAGTAAAAGAAAAAAATAGGGAAAATAATGTGTCTATTGAAAAGGCATGATCTCTATAGTGTTTTGAGCAATAGGTCTCTACCCATCTTGTTGACACCAATTTTAATTTTGCAAAAATTAGTTAAGAGTTTGCATTGATTGTATCCAACTAGGATAAATGACAAAATAACCCAGATGTCTTTGGGGAGGGGATGGCGGCGGAGGGGGTGGGGAGCGGCGGCGGTGGCAGCAGTGGTAGTGATAGTGGTGGTTATTCTGTTGTTTGAAAGCCATTCTTGAAAAACCGTACCTTTTCTAGATTGGATGTGTTTGTTTCTTTGTTCTAACAGTACTTCCTGGCAATGATCTTTTTGGGCCTTTAAATTGCTTAGGTAAGTACCATGCAAAGCCATATTTTCTCCCTGAGTTTCTAATGATTCTTGCTTTCTCAGATATTGCCTCTCTGGCTACTTCAGTTTGCTGAATCATTGCCTATGCCTCTGGGAGAATGGTAGTTATTTCCCAAAGGGTTCGCTCCTGATGAGAAGTGATTGCTTACATATTCGCAGCTTAGGTGTTTCTGCTGTTCCGCTTCTTTTTAGATATTTCACAGTTGTTGCAAAGCAAGTGTGTAGCTGAGCTCAGGAAGAGGGAATTTCAAGGTGGATGTGTTCAAGGGGATTGGTGATGTAATCTGCACTGGCTTTCCTCTTTAGACCTTGTGTCAGAGGTCAAAGGGCGGAGGTGATAAAACCATTCTGCCATCTGCTCTTTTGAGCTTCAGCTCACTCAGGCTTGTCTCAGATATGTGGCTGTGCTTTTGAAGCTGCTGCCACCGGAGCTGTTGTGTATTTCAGAGGCACCAGTGCAGGGAGTCCGACCAAGGCCAACTGGGAACATATCTAAGAAAAGGTGTGGAGGTTTTTAAAAGCAGCACATTACTGGGGATGTCCTCACCCGGACAATCTGTCGAAGAAATTCAGGGTGATTGATTTATAATCACTTTGGTTATTTAAGGTCATATTCCACAAAGTAGCTGCATTTTACTTTCTAGATGATAAAGACTGGGAAAACTATGGTAACCATTTAAGCACCATTGTACATCATTTAAATAGAACTGACAAAGGAGGGATCATTAAAGAAAGAGGAAAGACCTAGAACAATGCTTCAGCAAGGAAAGCAGGTGAGTATAATAAGGTGGAGAAAGGTACCAGGAAAGTGGAAAAACAGCAGAGGCTGCAGGCTCTGGAGAAGTCCAGGGGGCCTGGTTCATCTCACCCAGGTGTGCGTGATTGTCAGGTTGAAGTTTATAGTTAGTACATGACCAAGTGGTGGTTTCTCAGACCTGCCAGTTCTTACAGGGTTTTGAAGTGAGGAATATGGTGAAAGAGATAGGCTGTTTATTACAGGTGTGGACAGATAAAGGAAACACTGAAAATATTGGCAAAAACTTTTAACTCAGACCAAGTGACTTACAAGTCTATTAAATGTCACAGGAGCGGAATCCCCATATTGTTGTTTATAGAACACATCTATCCATAGAAAAGCAAATACAGTATACTTGTTCCTTACAAAAATTGAGTACTTCTCAGTTTAAATTCTTTATGGTATGTGCACTTTAATTCATGTTGATATACAGGCAGTCCTCGGGTTACGTCGGAATCGACGTACATCGTTTTGTGGTTATGTCACCATCTCCCATCTATATATATAAAAGGCTAATGTGCAAAGTGTCCCCTTGAGAGTTCGACCGGGAGTTCGATTGCTCGCTATGATGTGCGCTGACCACCAGGGGGCAGCACAGAATGAAGGAAGGCCCTGGCCAGCAGCCGGAAGGCCCCAATCAGCCCTAATTCCTGGCCAGGCCTAGGGACCCTACCTGTGCATGAATTTTGTGCACTGGGCCCCTAGTTTATTTATTAAAAAAAAAGTTCCATCATTTTGACATATGTACATATGTGCTTTCTGTTTTTTTTTTTTCATTTATTTACCACAAGTAAAGGTCAAGAATTGTTATCTTTTAATTTATTTTTACTGTTTCACTTCATTACTGCTATGTATGTGTTCCATGTGAATGACATAGGTGCTTATGTAGGTGGGTTCCAACTTATGGCGAAAATCACGTTATGTCGCGCTGCAAGAACGGATCTCCAACGTAACCCAAGGACCTACTGTACTATATATTGTGGTACTCTTTTTTTTTTTTATCCTCACCTGAGGATATGCTTTTATTTCTTTTTATTTTTTTAGAGAAACATGGATGTGAGAGAGAAACATTGATTGGGTTTGGTTGCCTCTGGTACATGCCCTGACTGGGGATCCAATCCATAACCTAGGTATGTGACCTGACCAGGAATAGAACCCTTAACCTTTTTTGGTGTACAGGACAACGCTCTAACCAACCGAGCCACCTGGCCAGGGCTGTGGTACTTTTTAGTTTATTTCCTATAATAAATCCCACTTATATTTTAAATAGAAAAATGTGTCATCTGCAATTTTTTCCCCCCAGTAGGATTAGGGATAATCTGATTCTCTTTGATAAAAGAGCTACATATCCATAAGCTTCTTATGGTTTTTCTTTTCCGGTGGGGGTGGGGAGTGTATGAATAACGGACTTCGTAACTTGTACTACAGTCTTCATGGGCCCTAAAACATGAGCCGTTTTCTCATCTTCATGCAGGCAGAACTCCAGTGACGTGATGGGGTGCCTCATGGAACTTTTGCTACCATTCCCTTAGACTACCCATTGCTCTGTGGTGGATATTTTTACTTTACCTTATTTTTCTGTTTCCCTTTCAAAGTGTTGCAAGTATACAAGGAAAAAGTAACCATTCTGCTTTAATCTCCTCTGATCCCAAAGGACAGAACCAATTTCTTTCTTCCTTTTCCTGGTGTTCTTGCTGAATTTTCTCAGTTCAGATGTTGTAATGTACAGCCTGTAGGAGACGTCATAATCAGCTGGCAGTTTCTCTAGATTGGGAACCCCTTTTTTGAGGGGGTAGGTACCGTATTTATCACAACGGCCTACACCTGTACCACGCACATAGTTGGACCCTAGGAAATGTTAAATTGTATCTTCCTTTGAGGAAATTATGGAATATAATTATGAAACATGGACCACTTGGCATGCTAGCAAATTTCATTTTCTCAAGTTATTTTGAGAGGAAGGGAGAGGAAGAGATAGAAACAGCAATGATGAGAGAGAATCATTGATCAGTTACCTCCTGCACTTCTCACACTTGGCATCGACCCCACAACCCTGGCATGTGCCCTGACCAGGAATCGATGCTCAACCATTGAGCCACACCCTCTGGTCTTCTCAAGTTATTTTGATGGCAGCATGAGATCACTGGAAGAACATAACAGAAGGGAGTGCACTTCCATTTCCTAGCAGCTTCCTTCCTTCCTGGTAGGATGTCAATTCAGAGAAGATGGCTTTTTGCACAGAAGAGCACAAATTGCCTGGAAAATTTTTACATATGAGAAATAATAGCAACCAACAATTTCATTCATGCTATGTGCTTTCAAAGGTATTTCCCATCCCTAACCTCTTTTAATCCTTAGAATAACCCTCTGAAAAAGATTATATATTTTATATGTGTCACTATAGATAGAGGTTAAATAGCTTACCCAAGGCCACATTACAAATAGCACCACAGACCCATGATTGAGCTTGTTCTGACCCAGATGCCATCTCAGCGATATTACTCTGCCTCCCACCACTTCACCACTGATTCGCTCTCAGACTCAACTGGTTACAGCCGACTAGGCCCAGTGAGGACCCAGAGATGAGGCAGGTGTGAAGAGACAGCTGCTTCCTTTAAGAATAAAACAGAACCCAGAGCCTTCAAGGAGATGCTCTTGAAAGAAACCATGAGGTTCTAACTCTTCCTCCCAGTTTCGCCTTCCCCATGAGAGGCTCCTGATGATTTTTTTATCCTATGACTTAAGGTGCGATAGGGAAAGATGCTCTACCTTCGGTCCCATTAATGTAGCAGAGGCCACTGGAACTTGCTAAATGCCCAGGGAGAACAAAACTGTTTATAAAAACACAATTTTAAGACATGAAGAGGCTTCTGTGTTCCCTGACTTCATCATTTGCCCGTTTCCTTCAGGGCGGGCAGATCTTTTCTTTCTGCCCATTTCCTTCAATATCCGTGTATGAGCGTGGTGAATCCTCGTGGCTTTTTCCATCATGAAGATAACTCTCAGTGTGAAGACAGTGCTTGTTGCGCATGCGCATTTGTAGGCTTTGGCAATTGCTGCACTCATCAATTCCACTCCTTTCTAGTATCCACAGTTTAGCTCTAACTTTGCACTGTTCAGCTCATTTCCATGCAGGGGATACAGTCTTGTCACCCTCTACTCCGGAGCCCCTTCTGAGTATTGGAGTCACACCACGGTTGAGGCCAAGGTAGACAGGCCCTGTTGGTTTGTTCAGGCTGCCTTCCAGGTCCAACTTCTTAATAGGTACGCTCCTTCCTCAAGTGATTGCCTCCAGGCGTGTGTGACCTGTTGGCTAGAACAGGAAAGTCCCAACTAGAGCTGACAGTTGAAGACCCAGGTAGATTAGATAGGTGAGTGAGGTGGGAAGGCAGTGGGAAGATGGAAAACTTACTGAAGTGTTATTTTCTCTCTCTGTGGGATCAGGTTAGGAAGTAGGTATTTGGAAAAAAATACTGAGCAGTGTTTTCATTTTTTTTTTTTTATACCATTGTTTTTATAATGCAGAGTATAGGAACTAAAGCTCCTGGAGATTTTTTTTAACTAATGCTAGGAAATTCAGTGATGTATTCCAAGAAAGTGAATCAGAAGCGGGCATTGGTGGCGTGGCTCTACACTGGATTTTTTTGCCAGCTTCGTGGGTATTTTATTCCCCTGGTTAGGTGCAGGAAAGAAGGGTGTGCTCGGAAGGAGCCTTTGGCAGGTATTCTCCACTAATGGGAGGGCAGTGAATTTAGGCTTTTTAATATAACCAGACCTTCAAATTATGTTGCATGCGTGACGTTTCATAAAGAAGACCTGCTGAGCCAAACCAACTGTGACGAGCAGGCTTTCCCTGTCTAGACTTGCTAGTTAGATATTCACCTTGGTCCAAAAATGAGTTGGTTGGGTACATTGAGGAGGGAACTCTTAAAGCATTGGTGCAGTTGACCTCACCCATTTTATCATCCTGTCTCCCAAGAGGAGTGACTTCTGAAGGAAGTGAGAGTGCGGAAAGGATTGACACCATTAAAGCCTAAGAAGGATTCAGCAGCCGAGACTGCGTTGACATTGCCTGTTGAGGGCCAAGAGAGGGGCCTGAGCAGGAGCCGCGGTCAGCCTGTTGATGGAATCACATTGCCTCAATTGTAGGGGATTAGAGGATATATAATAAGGAGACAGGCCCGTAATTAAAATTATAGAGAGTTAATTATTATTAAAGTCAAAGTAATTTTTGAATGTGATATGGACAAATGATTTATATTTATAGGCAAGTAAAGGAAATACATTTTAAACTGTATTTAACAATAAGCATTTAAAGTGACCAGTTATAAATGATTTAAAAACCAAAATGAGCCCTGGCCTGTGTGGTTCACTTGGTAAGTGTGGTCCCATATACTGACAGGTCACTAGAGGCTGCTGATTCGATTCCAGGTCAGGGTCTGGGCACATGCAGGAGTTAAGTGTTTGGTCCCTAGTCGGAGGACATGCAGGGCACAGCTGAATGATATCTCTCTCTCTCTCCCCTCCTCCCTCTCTTCTCTCTCTCTCTCTCTCTCTCTCTCTCTCTCTCCCTCCCCCCTTTCTCTCCTACAAAATCCATTTTAAAAATAATAAACAAATTTAAAACAATGAAAATTATAATGAAATACAAAATGTTAGCACATTGAAGCCTCTTAGTGCATTTGTTGTCTGGTTGAAATATGGTGTATATACATTGCATAAAGCTTGAATACTAGTTAGTATCTTGACACGGGGTGAAAAATTTTAAACTTATTTTTTTGAAATTACTTGTGTGTATTAATTGGGCACTTTCCACTACCATGAAACTATAAAAAATACAAATATAATTTGAATGCTGAAGCAAATATTATTTGTAATGCTCAGTTTGAAATTTTGGGGTGAATCAAAGCAACCTCATTCTCGTTAATTAACTTTATAGTGAGTAAATTGGGAAGTAAAATTAGGTTTTGTGAAATGTTCAGTACTTAAAAGCCTCTTTTATCTGTCCTATGTATTGAGGGTTTTTTTATTAAGATTTTGTTTGAAAATGGTTACTTTGCTTTAAAAACATTTTAACAGCAACAACAAGAAAATAAATGTTTGGATGCACCACACCAAAAAATATTACTTATTGCTACAGAAATGCAGTTTTCACAATAATTTACAACACTTTCAAATTTAAGAATGTGGCTTTATTGTTCCCACACTCGTTCAGTTTGTTTGGAGTGATTTCAAAGGAAACGATTTGAGAACCTGGTTGCTGTGCTGTATACGATTTTCCATCGTAACATTAGACTTTTTTGTGGCTGAGTTTTCTTGGTAATAGTCCATTCAATTAGTGCTTGGGGCCAGAAATCTTAGTCGTGAACTCCAATAACTTCAAGTAGCGACAGAGATTATTTTATCTTTGACTTCCAGGTACAGACGAGCTGAACAGGGAACCCTTTTGTGCCTGTAATAACAACATCGGTCCAGGATGTCCCAGTTCGGCCGAGCCAGGGGTGGCCTGTTTTCATCCCAGTGCTTTGAATGGGGCTTCTCTTTGGCAGGGGCCACCCTGTAAACCGACCTCCCTGGCCTTCTTCCCATTTTAAAGAAGTGCTCTTCCTGTCCTTATCAATGTTGGGGTTACAGTTTCACGGGGCTCCAAAGCCATGAGACACAGAGAGAGATCCTAAGAGGCTGGGCTGGCATTAATAGAATCCGAAGGGAAAGGCCCAGGGGCAGTGTGTGGATAGGAAACGAGCAGGAGAAAAGTGTCATTCCAGATTCTTCTTCGTTACTTCTGCTGACTCCTCACGGGTTGCACTTCTTCTCCCCCTCTCACTTCCCAGCACGTGTAAAACGGTGCATTCTAGTGTCAGAAGACGAAGAGCAGGGTTATCAGAAGATGCGGAGGGGCTGCCGCTCTGAGTAAACGTGACAGCCCAGCAGTTCTAATTCCAAGTGCCCCCATGATTTTGTAGATGGAATGGAGATACAGAGGAAGGACCCAGTTCCTTGTGAATGTAAATCCACACTTTCAAAAAAGAAGAGTAAAAGAGTGGTGGAGAAAAATGGTTTTCAAAAGCCCAGATTTGCATGTAAGAAAGAAAGCGCGCCAGCTGTTTGGTTCATTGTCGGACTTCCATAATGACAAACCTATACACCTGCCATGTTCAGTGTCTGGCTGTGAATTTGTATTTCACTTATTTTTCAGTGTCTGGTTACCAGATTCTCATAACTCAGTGCTAATGGGAATATCCCAGATGATTGCTATTATTTAGGCATAAAGGTTGAAAAATGATGCTGCAACTTTGAAATAATCATAATCTGGGAAGTTTCTATTTAAATTTCTACTTAAAAATATAAAGGGCAAGTTTAACTTTCTCAAACATTATTCAGCCATTTGTTCTTGTACATCTTCTAGATCTAATGCAAATCCCAAAGTCATTTATTATTTAGCTTGGATGAAGCCTCTAAGACGTGGAGAATTTGGTAGTGGCACACAGAGATAAACCAGAGACATTATAATTTTCTTAAAGAACCAAACATCATGAAAATAATTTAAATGGCTGGAAAAATGTATTTAAATTAAACAAAGAATTTTTAACATTCAGGAGTTGGAAGGGATTATGGAATGTTATTCTCCAGAGCATCTGTGACAGAGTTGTGAGAGTGGGGGAGAAGAGCTCCTACTGTGTGCTGGTGTTTTGCCAGGGTTGCATACACCCAATGCTCACTACCACTTTGTAAATTGCATATTATTCTTGGTACTTTATGCGGGAGTAAGGTTAAGCTATTTGGACTCAGGTTAAGCTATTTGCCTGAGGTCTCATAGCTAGTAAATGCTAGAGCCAAGATTCAAATTCAAGTCTTCCTATTTCTAAAAGTCATGTTCTGTATTCCTTAGTGCCACTTCCCCTAGAGATAGTTTTCATAAGTTCGTTTTCTTTGAAGCAATCAAATTTGACTTGCTGAGTTTCTTTCGGCCCGCTTCTGCTGTGTGAAACAGAACAGTCATCTCCCTGATGTAGCCAGCAGTTCCCTGGGTACTACTGGAATGCACTCAGGTGTATGTGATGGCATTTCCCCCACAAAGACTTAAACACCTGGAACTCTTGATGTCAGCTTATGTGAGACATTCCAGTAGCCAGAAAACAAACAACCCTTCCTGACAAAACCTGTAAAAGCAGAAATTAAATGAGAAGAGACATCCAAATTCTGCAGGTGACCCATATCTAATTTAGATCAAAAGTATAACCTTTGAAAACCTCATTTAAAAATATAAAACCTTATATACTTGGATTGAGCTTGAATCTCTAGGTGTCTTGATAAAGTTCTGAGGGGTTTAAGATGAGAAGGTTGGCTTTGTGAAGTGCATTTGGTACTTATCACTGTTTGGTGATGTTAAGCAGGCTCATTATGAGGCCCATCCCTCCTTTTAAGACATTTGAGACCATTGAAGGCAAAGGAATGGATCCTTCAGGTCTCTCTCCATTTCACCGAGATTGGAGAATCATGAATACTGAAAGAGTAGAATGAGTGATTTGTAAGTGGTGTTTTCGTTTGAAAGATGCCACAGAAAAGACTGGCTAAAATATAGGGGTTTTAAGGGGCATTGGCCATTGCTTCATTCTTTGGGGATAGCTTTGCCATTCCTGGATTCCAATCTTTGAGCTTTAGTTGCCATTCTTGGTAGCACCTCTGTCAAAATGTGGTAGACGTCTATAGAAAGCCTTGTCCTCGATGAGAGGAAGTGATGGGCTACCTGGTGCTAGTATTTCCAGTGCTCACTGAAGATCTCTTCGGAGAACAAGCTCACCATTGCTCGTGACGATGAGCAGCCATTCTTGCATCCTGCCAGACATTCATCCCAAAGGAACAACACTGGTTGCTGTGAGGAAACCTCAATAGAAGAACTGTCGGTGCTGAGGGTATCTGTAGCCACGGTGGTTACACCGAGATCGATAAGGGCACATTCTTGGCAGTCTGAGTGGCAAAGAAACAGTTCCTTGAAGTTTGTCCTTGGGAAAAGGTGGCTTAAAAGTGTTCCAGGGCTGATCAATCCACTCTGCTGGTTTTCACTGCATTCTCTGCTAGAGGATGGATGTCACCTCTATTAGCCCCGGGATTATCAAGAGTTCTGTAACTTTAAAGATAAACTTCATTTTCAATAAGTTTTCAGTAGTGCATTATTCTGGGCCCCCTTCTCTCACCCCCCAAAAGATGAAGTACTTCACAGTTTATGGAGCAAGACATAGAAAGTGCACCTGACACCCACTGCTGGTGTGACTCCACTGTTTCAGATGTGACCTTGCCACCGGGCCTCCAGTGTATGTTCAGCATCCTCGAAGAGGGTAGAAACGCTTGGGATAAACTTGTCAAATCCTTCAGTGATGGCAAAAATCACTCGGTTCCTTAAGTGACTTTTCTCTCTGGGGCATGGCCGAAGGGCAGCTCCGATCACACCAGCAGAGTGTGAGTTATAAGAGCAAGCAGCCCAGAGACCACAGCACTTGGAGCTGCCCAGGGGCCCAACACTTCCCACGGCCAACTGATCCTGCTGGGGAGCCAGCAGGTTGCAAGCTGAGTGCTTGCAAACACATTCATGGGTGCGAGCAATTAGGAAAACAAGGAGAAGAGAAAAAAGCATGATTCCATTCTCTGGGTGAGAGGTAAAGTTTACACTTGACTTCTCCCCATCATGAGGCAGGCTCAGGCAGCTTTACACTTTTCCTGGGACCCATGAGTTCTCTGAAAGGCAAGGCCATCCTAATACCATATTTTCTGGCGTATAAGACAACTGGGCGTATAAGATTTTCCTGGGTTAAAAAGTTTTCTTATATGCCGGAAAATATGGTAGTCCAATATATCTAATCCATTATATCTAATCCCATCAATATAGTCCAATATACCGTATTTTCCGGCGTATAAAACTACTTTTTAACCCAGGAAAATCTTATACACCCAGTCGTCTTATACGCCGGAAAGTACGGTATATAAAAACCCAGGGTCCATAACATCCAAAACGACTAAAGGCTTGACCAACCAGAAGTCAGTGCTGGGTTGCTGTGGCTACCCAGCACTGACTGCCGCAGCTGCGGGAGCCCGGACCCAGCACTGACTGCAAAGGGGGCTGCAGACAGGCCCAAAGAGAGGCCTGGAGACAGAAGCAGTGTCTGATCCATAGCCTCCATGGCAGCTGTTGATCAGCACTTGCCTCTCTCTTTCACTCTGGGCCTGGCCAGCAGCTGTGCCTCTCTTTCTCTCGGGCCTCTGCTGGGACTGCTGATCAGCCCTGCCTCTTTGATCAGGCCTGTTGATAGGCCCGGAGACACTGACTGGCATAGAAACTGACCAATCAGAACCAAATCTGGGTGAAGTGTGATGAGCCAATGGCTGCCTAGGAGGCAGAGCTTTTGACACAGACTGGCATAGAAACCGACCAATCAGAACCAAATCTGGGTAAAGTGTGAGGAGCCAATGGCTGCCTAGGAGATAGAGCTTTTGATGCTGACTGGCATAGAAACCGACCAATCAGAACCTAATCTGGGTGAACTATGAAGGCAGAACCTAAGGTGGAGGCTGAGGAGGGGTTTTAAGGGCAACAGCTGTTTGGTGTACAGTGTAAGAAAGCAGTTCAATTTTTTAATGACCGGTATGGCAGTATAGTGCATATGGCTGACTATCAGTCCAGATATAGGGATTATGTATTTTTGTCGGCCAAGAGCATCTCCTCCTGATGAAAAAGGCTTTTCCCCTCCATTTAAGCAATCCTATCCTATATAATTTATCTATACTACTAAAAGGGTAATATGCTAATTAGACCAGGTCAACCAGCCATTTTCCGGATGTCTGACTTCCTTCTGGACAAAGCCATGGTGGTGGGGGCCAGGGCAGAGGCTGTTAGGGGCAATCAGGTTGGCAGGGGAGGGCAGGTGGGGGCAACCAGGCCAGCAGAGGAGGGCAGTTGGGGGCAAGATAAGGCCGGCAGAGGAGGACAGTTAGGGGTGATCAGGCAGGCAGAGGCAATTAGGGGCAATCAGGGGAGAGCAGTTAGGGGCGAGATCAGGCTGGCAGGGGAAGGCAGTTGGGGTGGAGATCAGGCCAGCAGGGGAGGGCTGTTGGGGGCAAGATCAAGCCAGCAGGGGAGGGCAGTTGGGAGCGAGATCAGGCCGGCAAGGGAGGGCAGTTAGGGGTGATCAGTCAGGCAGGCAGGCAGGCAGAGGCAGTTAGGGGTGATAAGGCAGGCAGGCAGAGAGGTTAGGGGCAATCAGGCAGGTAGGCAGAGGCAGTTAGGGGTGATCAGGCAGGCAGGCAGGTGAGTGGTTAGGATCCACAGGGATCAGGCCTAAACTTGCGGGCGGACATCCCCCAAGGGGTCCTCGATTGGAGAGGGTGCAGGCTGGGCTGAGGGAACTACCCCCCCACCCCCATGAACAAAGTTCATGCACCGAGCCACTAGTATGAAATAATAGACTGAGCACTAGACCAGCTGCCAAGAGGCATGGGACCCGGTTCCAGCTTCACCAAGTTCTAGACCAATGGTTTTGAACAAATAACTTCACCTCTCTGAAGCCTTAACTTCACCTCTCTGAAGGCTCACCTCTCTCGAGAGGTTTTATGAGTTTCCTAAGGCTGCTGTAACAAATTACCACAAACCAGGTGCCTTAAACCAGGTGCCTTAAACCAGCGGTCGCCAACCTTTTGGACCTCACAGACCATCTGTTGGCAACCGCTGGCTTAAACAACAGCAATGTAGTCTCACAGTTCTGGATGCAAGAAGTTCTAAATAAAGATGTTGGCAAGGTTGGGTCTTTGTGGAGGCTCTGAGGGAAAATTCACTCCATACCTCTCTCCTCGCTTTTGGTGGTGGCTGGCAATCCCTGATGTTCCTTGGCTTATTGTTGCATCATTCCAATCTCTGCTTGCATTTTCATGTGACCTTTCTCTCTGTGTGTCTCTGTGTTTCTCCTTTTCTGTCTCTTATAAGGACACGGTCCCTTGGATTCAGAGCCCAATGAGCTGGCTGATCTCATCTTGAGATTCTTACCTTAATTACAGTCAGAGACCTTAGAGCAGCATTTTGATCAACAACAGACCACGTACACAATAGTGGTATATCATAAAGCCTAGGTATGTAGTAGGCTATACTTCTAGGTTTGTGTAAATGCACTCTGTGATGTTCTCACAATGTCAATATTGCCTAATGACACATTTCCCAGAACATATCCCTGTTGTTAAGCAGCGCATGACTATAGGTATATATACAAGGACCCTTATTCTTAATAAGGTCAGTCTGAAGGTCTAAGTGGACATATCTATCTTGTATCCAACTCAGGACAGGGGTGGTAATATCTGCTCTGCCTACTGCACAGGTATGAGATGATGCACATGTGTTTTCTGAAAGGTGAAGTTCTACATTTTATCCTTGTTATGCTCCAATTAGAAGCCTTTGTAAATGGCCTGTTTTGTAGAAGAACGTCCCTTTTCCTATTTTTGTAGTTCCTCTCCATTAGGATCTGATCCTATGCTCCCTTTCTAGTTTCATTTCCTATCAGATACTCCAATCCCAAGCGATTACTTAGTTTTTGAACCATCAAGCACTTTGATCCTTCTCAGTGTTCCCTGCTTGATCTTCCACTTCACTCTGAGCTCTCTTTCCTCTCCTCCTTATCTCTCAGTGCTGGCCTCTGGGAGCCCACTTCTTTGGCTCCCTCTTCTTCTGTCCCTAAGTTGACGTTTTCCAGGAGTGTGTTGGAGCTGGCTCAGTCTCCCTAGAGAGAGCTGAGTGCTGATGGTTAAATATTCAGCAATACTCTGGCAGCCTGAAATCAGCCATGGTGGGACTGTTTACATCATGGAAATTGGCAAATGCTACAAATCAGAGTTTTTTGTTTCTTTTTTCCCAACACACCAAGGACTTTCTTTCCTCCTTTGTACCTCATTGCACTTTGTTTACCTCTACTTTAGCATTTTACTTTCTAATTTTTTATCTTTTAAATCTATTTTTATTGATTTCAGAGAGGAAGGAAGAGGGGAGAGAGATAGAAACATCAATGATGACAATCATTCATCGACTGCCTCCTGCAGGCCCCCTTCTGGGCATGTGCCCTGACCAGGAATCAAACCGTGACCTCCTGGTTCATGGGACGATGCTCAACCACTGAGCCATGCCTGCCGGGCCAACTTTAGCATTTTAAACAGTATCTTTCATACTTAACTTTGTGAATAGGCATCACTTCTACTGGCTTTTGAGTTCCTTGAAGCCAAAGGAATAGTCTGTGTTCTGTAGAGTTGTCTTATACTGTATAGCACCTGCTACGGACTGAAGGCTTTTCCCCCCATCCCCACTCCACTTCATCTGTTAAAACCTTCACCCCCCAATGTGACTGTATTTGGAGATAGAGCCTATAAGGAGGTAATTAAGTTCAAATGGGTGCAGCCATGATCCAATAGTATTAGTGTCCTTATAAAAAGAGATACCAGACAATGAGCTCATTTTCTTTCTCTGCTATGTGAGGACATGGGGAGAAGACAGCCACCTGTAATATAGGAAGAAAGGTTTCAACATAAACCTCTAATGGCTGGCACCTTATCTTGGACTTCCCAGCTCCCAGAACTGTGAAAAATAAATGTCTGTTGTTTATCTAGTTAGTCTGTGGTACGTTGTTATATAAATTCAAGCAGACTAATACAGTACCTACAACATATAAGATACTCAATAAATGTTTGTTAAATTAAGGAGAATAAAGGGATGAAGAGTAATAACTATTACTCTCTGTGTGTCAGCAACTCCATGAAACAGGTACTATTATTGATCCATTTTACAGATGATAACAGGCTCAGAAAGGTGAGTAGTTTGCCTAAAGTCTCACAGCTAGTAGGTAAGCCCAAAGTCTGATTCCACAGCCTAAATGTGAATTTTCTTCTTGAATAAGATGAAGTTTTCTATTCAGATCTCTGCCATCCAAGAGTAGCCACTAGTTACATGTGGCCATTGAGCCCTTGGAATGGGCTAGAGTAAACTGACTTAAGAAGTGTGAAACACATAAGGGATTTCAAAAACTTAGTATGAAAAAAACACATATTAAATATTGAAATGTTAAAATAGTTTTGTTTTCAATATATTGGTTTAAATAAAATATGAATCGACTTTTAACTTTTTAATGTGGCTACTAGAAAATTTTAAATTATACATGTGGCTCCATTATGTTTCTATGGAAATATAGACTGCTGTTTCTTAGGACCTTAACTCTTACTGTTCCACTCATTTATTCATAAAGATCTATACTTAGTATAGGGCTCACACAATAATTCAGAGACTATTCCACATACTCCTAACTTACTCTGAAATCTGGCTTTTGGTCATTTTGTTGATCCTCTGAGAGTAGGCATTTGTGATGGATAAAGGGATAAAGGTCAGCGCTTCCGTCAAATTGGCATCTTGTGAAAAGGTCGGGCATCTAGGGAGTCATGGAACAAGGCCAGAGCCGTTGGCCAAAATATTATCTCTGAATAATCTGTGAATATCAGTTACAATAAATGTTATGTCTGCTCAGTGGAAGGGAAGCCACAGTTCAAAAGAAGATATTTCAAAGGAATTAGTAATCAATTCCTCTCTTCCTGTAGGACAGGAAGCTGTTTCTAGTAAACACAAAATAGGCCAGGCCAGAATCCCCCAGCTCTCCCCAGCGAGCAGGGTGAGGTCATGGGGATGGAGAGTCACTTCCAAAGGGAGGCGCAGAGAAATTATAGAAAGCAGGTACCTAAGACTTAGCCACTCTTTCTGTGCCAGGTTATCGCAGGAGGCAAGTAGTAAGGGAAGACAACGTGTGATTTGTGTAAATAGGTCAGATCTTTTAGAAAACGGAAACGGAGCACCAGTACACGTCAGTCAGTCAGTCCAGGGCCTCCCTGCTTCTGTGCCAGGGAAGTTCTCGCACACTCCTACCAGAGCCCTACTTTCCCTGCCTGTCTAATGAAGAAATAAATTCTGAAAATGTTCTGATGGCATTTTATGTTTCTCCAGAGTGCCATAGATTCATGTAATTATTCTGGATTTTCTTCAGAGCTCTAGTTTCTCTGTCAACCCCCAGAAGCAGCATGAATCTGCCCGATTTTGCAGGCGCAGAGGCTGTGCTGTTCCTGGCTGGCTCAGTTTAGCAGTGCGGAGTGCTACGGGGGTGTTTCCTGCCCTTTCTTCTCGGGCTTTCCCAGGTGCCTGGAACTGAGTCCAGTCAAAACCCCTAGGCTGTGAATTAATGGGCCGTGTCGAGCACATCGGGGAGGACTCCCTCAGGGTGGGGTGGGGTGGGGTCCATCTGCTGCTCCGTCATTTACAGAGCACATGTCAATGTCAAGAGCCTCTCTCTCTCTCTCTCTCTCTCTCTCTCTCTCTCTCTCTCTCTCTCTCTTTCTGTGTGTGTGTGTGTGTGTGTGTGTGTGTGTGTGTGTGTATATATATATATATATATATATATATATATATATATATATAAATTTTCCTCTAAAGAGAGAACAAAAAGCCCTAGCCAGTTTGGCCCTGTGGATAGAGCATTGGCCATTGGCCATTGGCCCATGGACTGAAGGGTCCTGGGTTCAATTCTGGTCAAGGGCACCTACCTCAGTTGCAAGCTCAATCCCTGGCCCAGTCAGGGTGCGTGTGGGAGGCAACCAACCGATGTGTCTCTCTCATATCCATGTTTCTCTCTCTGTCTCTCCCTCTCCCTTCCACTCGCTCAAAATCAATGGAAAAATATTCTCGGGTGAGGATTAACAAAAAAAATAATAATAAATAAAAGAGAAAAAAACTATAGAGCTTTAAAGATGGTAGAGATTCTTAAAATCATCGACTGTCACCCTCTAAGTAGGTGACCCAGCAAGGGTAAGTCCCTCGAGCAGGGTCACCTATCTAGGTCTCCTAGCCTTGTCCCCTCCCACTCCCCCAGGCCCCCAACTTTCACTACACAGCCTCTCAGTCCTCATTTCATTCACAGGAAAGAGCTGGATGGTCAGAAGCTAGTTTTCAGTCGAGGTCAGGACTACGTGACTGTCATTTTCTGGCATGAAATGTGGAAGTCTGTACGGGATGCGTTTGGACCAGGAAACCCCTCGTCTCATAGGGACTTCAGAATCACCAGCTGCGCTGTTTCCTAGGCAACCATCACTTGTTTCCGTGAAAACCGATGACAGGACCCGGGATGCTTTTACTGGGGCAGCACAGGCCCCTCTCCTTGCTGTTAAACAGGAAAATCAGTGAACTTGAGCATCCTTCCAAGTGCACGCTTCCTGGCGGAGAATTTTCCTCTCCAGCAGCAACAGACATGCTTCTACCTTTGCCTTTCCTGGACCATCACCATCCCTGACACACTCAGTGCCCATGCTTTCTCTCTACTCTCCCGGGAGTCACACAGGCTGTGACATGTTAAGAATGCTTTCAAGTGGAACCCCTCAGTTTCCTGGTGTGTTTTTTCCTATCTGGGGAAACCCTCTCTGGTCTTTGAACACACAAGTCTCCCTTTCCCCTCAAGGACAAGTCGCAGTGCTCAGACGCCTGTGATGTGGTCCTGTGGCATTTGGCAGGGCCGTTGGCACTGGGAGCCTGCCCGTCTCACACGCCACTGGCATTTCCTGTCACTGGTGGAATTTGTTTCCTATTGCCCTTTGCCAACTCATGAAGGTCTGTATTTTAAGCAAGCACTTCCTGCTTCCGTACCGCTTCTCATATACAAGACACAGAGTAATCTGAGGATACAACAGAATGACTAAAAGGCGAAACAAGTGAGTCTTAGGTGGCACATTACTTCCAGATACTTCCTGGGTGCCTGCCGTATTACGATTTTTTTTTTTTCAAAGGCATGTTCATTGATTATGGTAGTTTGGGGTAGAAGGCTTAATTTGTCTTAATAACATAAAAATACCTGGCTGTATCCTGGTCTCTTTCCTCTAGATAAACCCCCATGTGAACCTTTGAAGTGGGAGCTGCTTTTGAAACAACCTTGGCATTGCTATTTGCAAAACAGTATCAGGCTCCATGGCCTGTGCATGTTATCTGCCCTTGGCTGTATGGAGAAACTCAGAAAAACAAACGAGGAGAGACAAAGGGGAAGAAAACATTTTGTTTTGATAAAGCTCTGTCACCGAATGTCATTCTGAACCCAAAGAAGTCACCCAACAGTCTCTAAACCTCTAATTCCTCTCTAAACTGGGAACTCCTGCTAGTTCACGCTAATTGTAGGAATTGGAGAAATGAAGAGGTCAGGGTAGCTTGCCGAGGATATCAGGCGCTACCCAGAAGTGCTGCTAATCGATCCCAAGTCCGGCTGCTTAAGCCTGGGAGGTGAGTGGATTCCCAATTCCCAGGCCATAAGGGAGCACGCCCTGAGATGCAATTTTCTCAGACTCAATTGGCCCTCGATGAGTGCATTCTGTCCTGATGGATGAGATATTTGCTTCCTGGGAATGTTTTCCTTCACAGCAGGCAGAAAAATTGTTCTTTAAAACATACCTCTCCGTGGTTGAGAAACAGAAAACCCCCTGGGGTTTAAAATTCCCGGTGGCTAGCCATTGTTGAAAGTACAAAAGCATCCCAGCACAGCGGGTCACCTATTGCCTCTGCTTTCCCTTCCCCCTCCTCCCTCTGAACAAAGTGGTTGGAATTTTAAGAACGGCGCTAACGGAGAAAAATCATGTCGGTGAATGTTAGCGGCTGCACCTGGCAGGTATAAAGCACATTGGATCTCTGGACTTGCATGCTCTCCTTCATGCTCTGTGATTACATGGGAGAGCCTTGGTCCCCTCCCAGTGCATTTTTGCCATTGATGGATGAGCTAATGACAGGCCCGGGAAACAAAAATTTCCCTGGTAACCTGGATGGGCCGAAAAGCTTGAGAAGGACCACGCAGTGTTTAGGTTACTATTCCGATGGGGAGTTACCCAGAAATTCATGTTTGCAGCAGCTGTTATTGCAGCTTTTGGGGAAATTTTGTTTGCTGATATGTGTGCATGTGGTAGTGAGACTTGTAAAACCAAGCATGGTGTTTGCGTCTGTAGTTCAGATTTCAATTTGCAATAAGGTCTCCGGAGGTTGGAGTGGACAGACTGGAGGTAGACTAGCCCTGAACCCCTGAATTTTCTTACTCAGTGCCATCAGCTTAATAAGTATTTATTATGATCCTATTATTTCCAACCACACTATTTCATCTCTTTCTAAACATGAAATTTCAAATGAATTTTATAATCTGAAACATTGCATTAATTTGTGTTTCAGAATTGCTTCAAAATCAAGTTTATGAGAGGATAAAACTAGCTGTCAGAACATTGCCTTTTCCTTATCTTACTTTTACAGCTATATAATTGTGATGGTAGCAGAAGGGATTCATTTTCAAAACAGTGAAAATGCAAGAAAAAAGTCATTAGAGATTTATCAGCCTCAAGGTTGTGCTGAATTCAACTGGAGTAGCTGCAAAATTGTAACCAAAACACACAAAAAAAATTAGAAGGTCCTCCAAGCATCTTGTGGCCATCTCTAACCTTTACAGTATATTCTGTTCACATTTTAAAACATAAATATATGCTAAG
This sequence comes from Eptesicus fuscus, assembly GCF_027574615.1. NCBI lineage: Eukaryota > Metazoa > Chordata > Mammalia > Chiroptera > Vespertilionidae > Eptesicus > Eptesicus fuscus. The sequence goes on from NC_072489.1 coordinate 26,660,347, forward strand.
CATATTAAAGAAAATGTTTTATTTTTTTTTAGCAAATTAAAAACGTGCTTAAAAAGAAATAAAGAACAACCACTCCCTCTAGTGGCAAGTTATAAATTAACAACAAAATGAAATAGGTTAAAATTCTAAACCTTGGCCAAGGAAAGCCCTATGTTGCAGGTTGTTCCTGGAAAGGGGACCTGGCCCTTGGCGGGTCTGCCTAGGGCCAGCCAGTAGTGGGTGGGCTCTTGACTTCGTGCAGGAAAAATCTCACACCAGAGTCCAGATGACTAGGACGGAACGTTTATTAAAGCCGGGGCTTAGCATAGACAAGCAACAAGAGAGCACATGCTGGGCTGTCCTCGCTCCCTGGGAAGTCAGAGAAAAGGGGCCTGGGAGACAGTTAAAGGGACTAGCCTTCGCTGAGCTGCTGCTGCCCGTTGCTCCCCAGGTTGCAAGTCCCCTGGGGTTCCTTAGAGTTTAGGAGACGCAGGCCTGTGGGGGAAGAAGAAGGGAAGGGAAATGGCTGGGGTAGGGGCTGTTCCCCAGAGGGAGAGCACTCAAGGGGACCTTGGTCTTGAGGCTTTTATGTCCCTCTTGCTAGGGGAATGTTAGGGGAGTTCTCGGGGAGGGTTTCAGCAGAACATGCACCGGTTTTCTAGGTGTGCTCCTCCAGGGCTGTGGTCTCCAGGGATGGGTCAGTGTCAGGGCAGGGGGTCCTTAGTCCTTGGTCGCTGGAGCTGGGCCTGGTGTCGCCCACCTGCTTCTGCGGCTTTTCTAGGTCTGGAGCTGAAGTACAACTGAGGCCTCGATGTTATTTCTAAGGAGGTGACCTTCTGTATCCGCTGTCAATTGCTCTGTCACTTTGTTCAGCTCCCCGTCTCAGTTTCCCTGTTCCACTTGTCCTGGCTGACTGGCCTGTCTCAAGATGAGACATAATTTATGGCTGTAATCAACGGAGGTTAAAATGTGGAAAAGCAAGTGAAAACACCCACTTTGTGTTTTTAAGTACTAATAGCCACTGCTTGTCCAGTTTCTCTCCTTTCCTTTATTAATAGTCTTTACCTTCATAACATGGTTGTGTGTGTGTGTGTGTGTGTGTGTGTGTGTGTGTGTGTGTGTGTGTGTTTGAGAAGCCATGTTATGTCATGTGAATGTGTTCAAATGTGAAAGCTTGGAGATCGATTTAGAATTATTTTGCATTCTTTAACTTAAGTAAATGCTCAGTTTTGCTGTACAGTTAGAGTTAAATATTTCTGATACTGTATCACTTGCGGGAATTTCAATTCAAATGACACACAATACATGAGTATAAGGTAGAAGAAGAAAAAAATGTTAGTAGTAACATTTGAGCTCTACATGTACCTCTTCTCATACTAGCCTTTTAATAAATTTGACATTTTCATGCACAATGTCCATGCATGGGCAATAGTGGGGTGGCCCCCCCGGTTAACTGAAGGTGAGCTCAGGGGCTGAAGACATCTTGGGAAAATGTAGGGTTGAGTATATTCTGATAGGAGAACCTCTGAGGTAGATGTGGGCTCCAAAATAAGTGGTGGTGACCATTTTTCCCGACACATAGCAAGGGCTCAGAAACGGTTTGCTGAAGGAATGAGTGAGGTAGCCTTACTGTGTAAACAGAGTTTTGAGGAGCGGGAAGAATCTCAGGTTGAAGCAGGGCTTTTGTGATGATACTAAACCAAGGCCACTGCCCACAGGCACCTGTCAGCACCCCAGTGAGAGACTCTCCTTGAGATTTCAAAGGCTTTCATTTTTAGTCTGCTCCCTAGTGTGGTTCTCCCCAGTGTTTAAACTGGAAGTAAACTGGGCGCAAGGTAATGGAGATGCTGAACTCATGTTTAGGCTGGGAGTGAACATGGAAAGATGCCATAGGGCAGTTTTGGAAATCTGTGGTTTGTTTTGTTGTTTTTTTTAAAGGCTTGTTCAAAATCTCATTGTTGCACTTTCATCCTTGTCTCAGGGACATAGTAAGGCAGAAACAGCTAAGCATTTCATTTAGATCATTAGACAGCAACGATCCATCTTCACCCACCCCACGTCCTCTCCTCCAACACCACCTTTTATTCTCACCCTGTCTTTGTTTCCCCACCTCTTTGCCTTTCCCCAGTTGGACACTAGGGGGGAGTGTTGTGAAAAGCAAACGAACACATAAGAGCAATTTGTAGAGATTGTGCATTGTACTTGCTATAATATTATGTTTTATTTATTTACTTGTGTTGGATAGAAACATTTTCTAAACCCAAGTAAGTTAAGTATTTAACAGATTTTTATAGGAATTCTCATGTAATTGCAATTATGTATGTGTACAGGACCTACCATAAAGCATATTTTGAGAGAGAAATGCTAAATTTAGGAAGTAGAGATTACGTTGCAGAAACTTCACTTATTAGCAAAATATCCAGAAGAAAAAATACAGCTTTTGATAACATGAATGCGAGGTTTCACTGTTTTCATTCACTATGTAATAATAAAAGTAATGCTTTCACATGGAAATATTTTCAAAAGTATATTAGGGTTGTAATCCTGGATTTTCGATTCTTAAGACATTATTTGTTCTTTTTTTAAAAGCAGTTTTCCTTATCTCTGTTATATCAGTCATGGAATGGTATTTTGATTAATGATTATAAAAATAGTAATGCTCATTGAAAAACAAATCCAAACAACATAAGAGGAATGGTATTATAAAGAAAGAATGATATTATAAGGAAATTATCCACAAGCTGTTGCTGCCATGGCCACTGTTTGTTTTGGTGAACAACTTCCTAACCTTTTTCCTACCTTCTGCTGCTTCTCCCGTCCCTTTGTTGCCCCGTTTCCTGCCAATAGGCAATAACCATTGAATCGATATCGCCAGCTCAGATCTGTCTCATGAGGGGAGGGTCACTCCAATTCTCACCAGCTCCTCAAAGTCAATGTCATTTTAGAACCGGTTTATGGAGAACCATCCCTTTTTCGTTTTCCATATACACCGCCTCAGATGTCAGTTCCAATTGTTGAGGCATTCTGCAAACTCACACACATTAATGTAGGCTGATGGGTGACATTTATGTACTTTTTTGCCACATAAATTTCTGAACATTGGGAACTCTCAAACAGTGCAAACGAATCACCTAGGGAGCAAGTTCCCGTTCTCCATTCTTGGAGGCCCTGGGTCAGTGAGTCAGTGAGCACCTGAAATCTACCTTGCGTCCCAGACTCCCCCACCCCCTGTAATTTGGTACACTGGTGTCCACGTATTCTCAAGGACAAGCAGGTGAACATTATTTAAATAGTTATTCTCTTTATCTTCCTCCCACTCTGACAGATTTTTTTTCCCCCATAAATCTTTGGAGCAGCCAAACGTAGAAATCCCTGCCCACAGCGTGAGTGTTCTGTGTACCCTGGGAGGCTTCTGGGGACACTCAGCAGGGAAGGACATACTGAAATTTACTTGGTTCAAATGAAAAACTCAGTACACAGAATGTGTTAATTAACTGATTCTTCTCTGTGAACTGAAATTTGTTACAGTTTGCTTAGGTTTTCTCACAGGTTATTCAGCTGCTAGAAGGAAGATGTCCAGCTAAGGTGGGAATTTAGGAAACATCTATAATAATAAAAGCGTAATATGCTCATTAGACCGGATGTCCTTCCAGATGACCTTCTGGACGAAGCCGGGACTGCAAGGGAAGCCCGTGTCCCAGGTGCTGGTGGGCAGCCAGTGCCAACAGCCGGGGGAAGGAAGGCCTACTCTTGCACAAATTGCGTGCGTCGGTCCTCTAGTTAAAATGTAAGCATGAATTGTCAGAGCTGCAAGGACTTCATAGGCCATTGGAACCAATGCTCTTATTTCATGGAGAAGGGAACCAAAGGCCAAAGAGGTGACGTATCTTGTTCAAGGCCATAACTTATCGTCAGAATCAGATCTAGAACCAGAATCAGATCTAGAACTTACCATCCCTAGTACTACCTCTGTCTCATATTTGTTCTTATCCAAGGTTGGATGACATCCCTGAGGCTCACAAGGGTCTAACATTTTATAGCCCCGCATGATACCTGGCTCCAGTGTCTCACACCCCAAAAGTAGCTCTCTGTTATGTTTTATCTATGTAACAACTTTATGCCAATCTCTCCCATAGGACTCTGTTTTAATGTAGCTTTTTTGATAAATAAGACATTCCCTTCCCTAGCAGTTTGTAGAAATAGCTACACTAAGCCACTACATTGAACCATCTATATATATATAAAGCCTAAGCAACCATTAGTACCAGTTAACCAAACGACAGGTTGACTGGTCGCTATGACCTGCACTGACCATCAGGGGCCAGATGCTCAACTCAGGAGCTGCCTCCTGGTTGTCAGTGCACTCCCACATCCAACCTCCTGTGGCTGGCCAACCTCCCGTAGTCCCTCCCCCAGCCTGGCTGGCCCAATCGGCCCAATGGGGACTGGGCGAGATGGCCCCAATTGCCAGCCAGGCTGAGGGACCCCAACCATGCATGAATTCATGAACTGGGCCTCTAGTATTTACAATAGAGTTAACTCCTACTTGGTGGCTAAGGTCTAAAAGTCAAGGTATCTCAAAATTAGCCTGGAAATGTTCTTGGTAATGTACCATCTCTCAATAATTTCAGCAATACCAACTTTTCCTCCAGCTTTGGAATAGATCTTTGTTTCTTTGGTTGAATTGACTGGTTTGTGTTTGAGGATCATGTTATAAGAAAAAAATACTATTTTTAACACGAGAATTACAGAGACTCCCCCATCCTGGAGATTCTGAGACTTTCTGAGGGCATGATGGCTCTGCTCATTTGGTTTTGGAGGCTTAGGGAATGTGTGCTGATTCTGTGGAAAGGTGTCCTGGGAAAGATCCCACAGCCCTGATACATGGTCCCTTATGCTGAATTAAAGAGCACAGTCATTCTTCTTTACCAGTCCTTCCTGAGTAATTATTGTTGGCTGCTCAGGACTCCATTGAGGTGTAGCACTAGGCCTTTTTTCTGAATCTAACACCCATCAGACTGATCATTGTGTGGTCATTAATGGCTCATGCAACCCCTTTGTCATCTTCCTCCCCCTACTTTGCATTTTAGAATAGGCTTTTTATTGCTTTAGCTCAAGGAATAGAGAACCAGATGTTGGACTGTTGGGAACCGAGGTAGGTACTTAAAGGGATACCATAGAGGAGGAGGAAGTTAGGGGAGTAAATTTCAGTAGAAGCATTCTTTCTGGTTCTTTAAGTGTGTAGGCCTACTGGCAGGCAGAGTTGGGGCCCTGTTATTTCAGAAGGTAGTCCTGGGTTTTTTTGTTGTTTGTTTTTAAAATTTTTTTTTATTGATTTCAGAGAGGAAGAGAGAGGGAGAGAGAGATAGAAACATCAATGATGTGAGAGAATCATTGATCGGCTGCCTCCTGCACGCCCCCTACTGGGGATCGTGCCCTTGGCCGGAATTGAACCTGGGACCCTTCAGTCTGCAGGCCGATGCTCTATCCACTGAGCCAAACCAGCTAGGGCCCTGGGTTGTTTTTTAATGCCTGTCCTGCTCGTTACAACCTCACTCCCCAGATCACACATGCATGCATCTAACTCTGGAGGAGAACAACATAGTGCATTGAAAGTTACTTTTAAGCTGGATATTTTCATAAAGCCGTGTTCATAATGCACTAATGTAGGAAGTAGAGAATGGAAAATACATGCAGTGATTACATAAAGCGGTCATTCTGAATTTCTGGCTGAGGTAGGTTTCAGTCTCCTCTCAGCTTTAGTAGACCATTCAGGCTCTCTTTTTTGGAAATAGTAGTAAACAGCACTTTGCTATTATATCAGAATGGTCAAAACTTTAAAGGAAGCCTGGAATCGTGGAGTTTATAACCTCAGAGCTAACACAACAGTGCAGTTAAATGGGAAGATATGCATTCTGGAGACAAACTTCAAATCTCACATTCTGTGTAGCACCAGATAAGATACTTAATCCCTTTAAGCCTATTTCTTCATCTGATAAAACAATTAGGATGAAGAGATTTAATGCATAAGCTAGTTATGAGTACTTATTCTAGGTCAAGAGATGAATAAATTCATATTTCTGCTCCCCCAGCCTCTCATGCCCCAAGTAGGAATCCTTTCCACCATCTCCTTCTGCTTGAGTATTTCCAGCAAGAGAACTCATTCATTCTTTGGATAGCCGTTTGCACAGTTTGGGAGCTTGAGTCTATTCATTTATTCTTTTATTTCAATAAGTTACTGAGCCCCTCCTTGGTAAACCTGTGACTTCTGTCCTTGGATTCTCCTTTGGGTCCCTGGAGCCATGCAAGGTTCCCACATAGCAGCCCGCTGACGAAGTGAGACAAGTCTTCCATGCCTCTTTTCTTCTAAAAAGTACCATCTGCTGTGTTCTCCAGCCCCCTTCCTCTCCTGTTCACCAGCATCGAGCTACATTTCAAACTTTAATTTTCCTTAAAAGATGGCACCCTGAAATCCTGCTCCATCTGCAGTTTGGCTATTGCCGAGTCCCCCAGGACTCTCACTTCCTCTGATTGGCACCGTCTGCCTGGCACGATGCCTCTGAAGACGGCATTTGCTTTCAGCCGCTTTTAGATAATGATTGTGAATTTTTGAGGCCTAAACAAATGTCTGGAGTCAGTTGTAGCGCTGTGAAACTGAGGCTGTGTTAGAATAATGCTCCAGGTGAAGGGAAGGAACAGCACGTGCTAAGGAAGGAAACTGAGTATCGGGTGCTGCTGAGGATGATGCCCTGTGACCCCAGGCTACATGTGACTGAATAAAGATTGGACACGGGGTGATAACAGGTTCTCTGCAACACAGTGTGGTTAATTGGCTCATATGGAGTGGTTGTGTCTATTGTTCTGTTTCTGTTTTAATTCATCACAGTATTTGTGGGTTGAGATTGATGATACTGATCTGACACCAGATATAAGAGCAACCAAAGGAAAAATAGATAGATTAGACTTACCAAAATTAAAAACTTTTGAGCTTCAAGGGACACCATCAAGAAAGTGAGAAGATGTCTATAGGGGTGAGATATATTTGCAGATCATTAGACAAATAGTCAATAGTATATTTACAAAACTACGATCATTACCATTATCTAATTCCAGAGCGACATCTGCCTCCCCTACAAAAAAAAATATCATGCCCATTAGCAGTCACTCCCCATTTCTCCCTTTTTCCAGCCCTTATCAACTACTAATCGACTTTCTGGCTCATTGGATTTGCATATTCTGCATGTACATTTCATATAAATGGAACCATAAAATGTGTCTTTTTGTGTCTGGTTTCTTTCAATTAGCATAATGTTTCAAGGTTCATCAGTGCTTTATTCCTTCTAATGGCTGAATAATATTCCATTGTACGGATATAACACACCCTGCCTATCCATTCGTCAGTTGATGAATGTTTTGATAGCTTCTACTTGGGGGCTGTTACAAATAGTGCTGCAGTGAACATTGGTGTGTGGATTTTTGTGTGGAAGCATGTTTTTAATTTTCTCAGGAATGCATCTATGAGTGGAATTACTGGTCCATATGGTAACGTTGTTATATATTTTTTTAGAAACTGCGAAACTGTTGTCCCAAGTGGCTGCACCATTTTGCATTTCCACCAGCAATGTGTGAGGGTCGCAGTTTCTCTGTATCCCCCTCAACACTAGTTCCGTATGTCTTTTTCATTCTAGCTCCCCTGGGGGTGTGAAGTGGTATCTCATTGTGGCTTTGATTGCTTTCCCTCAGAGTTAATGATGCTGAGCTTCTTTCCTGTGTGTTTGTTGGCTAGTTGTAGATAATCTTTGGAGAACGGTCTATTGAGATCCTTTGCTCACTTTTAATTGGGTTTTTTATCTTTTCATTACAGAATTGTAAGAATTTTTTGGACACATTCTAGAATTTATACCCAAGGAAGATTTTTTTTTTTTTTTTTTGAGCAAGGCCTCTATGGTGATTAGAGTTCATCCAAAGAAAATATTTTATAAGGAAAGAACATGTGGTGGAAGTAAAAGAAAATTAATAGGTAGGCAGAACTAAACTTGTTTTTCAGGACACCAATTATGGTTTTGCTTTTTGTTGTTGGGTTTTGTTTTGATAAGTGGTTCATTATTTCCAACATAATACATCATTTTGATCAAACCAGTAGGAAAATAAAATTTATTTACAAGCTTTCAAACATAAACATTCCAAAAATCAACAGTAAAAAACCAAATATCAACCCAAAGTCCTATGATGTCTCATAATATCAGAAAACAATATGTCAAAAGCTTGAGCAAATCATTGTGAACTTCTGTGGAAGACTTTTGTTTCCTGTGCTATTGCAGTTATCACTATTATAATACGTATGGGTCCCAGGAATGAGGTTGAACCTTAAGGAACAGGTGCAGAATCCACGTGATAACAACCTCTTTCCAATAAGGTCAGACTGTAGTTCATTGCCTCATGCACTCCGTTGGATAGTTTCTCAGAGGTTTACATAAAATGATTTTTTGGGGAAAAAAATTAAACATGCTTAAAAGGAGCACAAGTTCACATGAAACAGTTTTTTACATTAATTGAAATGGAGCATCAGTGAGTCCTCAGTTATTTGGAGAATGCTCTGAGAAATTCTACAGCGTCAAGTCATTTCCGATGTATAAATTCTGGCACCATTTAATTTCAGCTGCAAAATGTATGTACTGTACTACATAATGAGAAGTCGAGTACTCGGGGAATTGGGGGAGGTTGTTGTTGGTGGTGTTCCCATCAAGTTAAGCTTTCAAGTCTGATTGTCTTTTCTGAATATTCCACAGGGTGGCAGTGCAGGAAAGCCATAAGCTGTTAAAAATTTTATTCAAGGTGAACCTTCTGGTACACATATAGGGCCTGCCAAAGAATGCAAGGCTCCCTACCTACAAGACTGCTTTCTGAACTAGGAGTCAGTGATAAACTAGGTTAGATTTATTTTAGGTAAAACACAAGATGGAAGATGACTTACGTTATAAAAATTTTTGGCTTTATTTTGTTGCTTTTGTTTTTATACGCACAAATGTTCTTTACACAGTGAGTTCATGGACAGTGTTCAACATGTGATTTGATTTACATACCACTTTCCAGTAATCTCATAGCACAATGATTAGATTGGCTTGCTTCCCAATATTGCAGATGTGGGCTGTGACAAAGTCACATATATGAAAATAAAATTTTGAAAACTTAAGTTATGAGCTCTTACATGGATCTACATAGTGAGTTGAAATCAGGATGGATATGCATGAGTAAAGGTAAAACTATACTACTTAATTAAGAAATATGAGAGGTTTTTTTTTTTTTATTTAAGTATAGTTGGTATACAATTTTATATTAGTTACTAGAGGCCCAGTGCATGAAATTAGTGCATGGGTAGGGTTCCTAGCAGCTGCCAGCCGGGGCCTTCCTTCCCCAGCTGCTGGCTGCTGGCCAGGGCCTTCCTTCTGCACCACCCCCTGGTGGCCAGCGCAAGTCATAGCGAGCGATGGAACTCCCAGCCGGTTGAACTCCTGAGGGGACACTTTGCATATTAGGCTTTTATATATAGAGAGATTAGTTTTCAAGAATACAATATTGTGATTTACCATTTTTATACCTTATAATGTTGTTATCCTGCTTATTTTAGTAATCATTTGTCATCATGCAAACTTATCGGGATATTACTATTATACACCTTCACCTTTTTTACTCATCCCTCATTCTCCTCCCCTCTGGCAGCAATCCCTTTGGTCTCTGTATCTTTGAATCTGTTTTTGTTTTGTTTTTTTTTTGTTCATTTTGTTTTTTAGATTTAACATACAAGTGAAACCTTATGATATGTCTTTCTCAGTCTGACTCATTTCACTTAGTATAATAACTGCTAGCTCCATGCCTGTTGTTTCAAATGGCAAGATTTTTTTTAAATTGCTGCATAATATTTCATTGTCTATATATACACCACATCATCTTTATCCATACCCCTATTGATGGACACCTGGGTTGCTTCTGTATTTTGGCTGTTGTAAATAATGCTGCAATGAACATAGGAGTGCACATGTCTTTTCAAATTAGTGTTTTTCATTTTGTGTGTGTGTGTGTGTGTGTGTTTGTGTGTGTGTTTATATAAATACTCAGAAGTGGAATTGCTGGGTCTTATGGTTGATCTATTTTTAGTTTTTTTTTTGTTTGTTTGTTTTGTTTTTAGGAATCTCCATACTGGTTTCCATAGCCTGCACCAATATGCAGTCCCACTGACAGCATACAAAGGTTCCATTTTCTCCATATCCTGGTCAACACATGTTCTTTGTTGACTTTTTGATAATAGCCATTCTGACTGCTGTCAGGTGGTATCTCATTGTGGTTTTGATTTGCATTTCACTGATGTTTAGTCGTGTTGGGCACCATTTTATATGCTTGTTGGCCCTCTGTGTGTCTTTTTTGGAGAAATTTCATCTGCCCATTTTTTAATTGCATTGTTTTATCTGTTTGTTATGGATTGTATGAATGAGTCCCTTGTATATTTGGGATACCAACCCTTTATCAAATATATCAGTTATGAATATAGTCTCTCGTTCAGTAGGTTGTCTTTTTGTTCTATTGGTTTCCTTCACTGTCCAAAAGCTTTTTAATTTGATAAAGTTCCATTTCTTTTTGTTGTTTTTTTGTGTGTGTTTTGTTTCCCTTGCTCAACATGACATATCCAAAAAGATATTACTCAGACTGATAAATAGTTTACTATCCACATTTTCTTATAAGGAGTTTATGGTTTCAGACCTCACATGTAAGTCTTTAATCCATTTGGAGTTTATTTTTGCATAAGGTGTAAGAGAATTGTCCGGTATTTATTTATTTATTTATTTATTTATTTATTTATTTATTTATTTATTTATTTATTTTTTTTTTTTTACTTTACTTTACTTTACTTTACTTTACTTTACTTTACTTTACTTCTATGTATTCAGTTTTCTCAGCACCACTTGTGAAGAGACCATTGTTTCTCCATTGTATATTCTTCCTTTGCTATCGATTAGTTGACCATATAAACAAGGGTTTATTTCTGGGCTCTCTGTTTTGTTCCAATACCATACTGTTGTGATTATTATGGAGGGAGTATGATACCTCCAGCTTTGTTCTTCTTAAGATTGCTCTGGCTATTGGGGTCTTTTGTGGTTTCATATAAATTTTAGGATTATTTATTCTAGTTCTGAGAAGATTCTCATTGGTATTTTGAATCTGTAGATTGTTTTGGGTACTATTGGTCACTTTAACCAGATTAATTCTTCTAATCCATGAGCACAGTATATCCTTCCATTTATCTGTGTCCTCTTCATTTTTTTTTCTTCAAAGCTAGGTCTCTGTCCTCTTCTGATAAGGGCACTAATCCCATTCATGAGAGCTCCACCCTCATGACCTAAATGCCTCCCAAAGGCCCCATCTCAAAATATCATCACATATACTGTGATTAGATTTCAATATATGAATGTAAGGGGTGGGGGCACAACAAAACAGTAATAATACATGTAACTAGGATGACTCTATCCATGGATTGCTTAGGGCAAACTCTGTTTATTTACATCTGTTGTCCTACATATAACTTCATTTCTGCCAGAATAGATCTGAGAGGAGAACAGACCAGTTATTTTGGAGTCCTCAAACAGGCAGCTAGCTGTCTCTCTTGCTTTCCTGTGGACCATCTGTCCCACCCACTTCAGTCATCTTTAGAGAAATGACAACTTTTGGTCTTTGGACTATCTTGAGTCTAGATGTTATGCACTTCACGTCAATGAATTCTCCGGTGGTATTTCCTTGCACTTCTGTACCTAAACATCTCAGTTCTCCCTTCTTGATTTTCTTGGCTATCTGCCTCTGGCTGTGTCAAAACTTTCTCCCCAGACCTCAAAGGCCATGAGTCATTGACCACTCTTGACCCAGTCAAGGTGCTAGTCAAACGCATTGGTCAGAAAAACTTGAAATAATGGCTCTTCTAATGAACACTATTTTTATGGACCAGATAAGATACTCAAGTAAAATGTTCAAAAATACAACTTCGTATTATTGTTGATGACTTGTACAAGAGTAAATATGGAACCATATAGGATAACAGATACTCTTATAGTCTTCACAGACAAGTAGGATTAGCAATCTCCAAACTTTTGTTTTGCCTTTGAGAAAAAGAGTGTGAGGATCAAAGTAATGTGTTTGTTTTAAAATTTTTATTTCACCCCATACTGTAACTAAAAAGTGATGAGATATAAATAATATATACTTTTTTTCTTTATTTATTGATTAAGGTGTTACATATGTGTCCTTATCTCCTCATTATGCTCCCCCCAATAATATATACTTTTAATATATTTCCTTATGGTACTCTGGTTTTTCAAAGAAACTTTGCATCTGTTACCTTACTTGATCCTCTAACACTCCTGTGATTCAACGAGGGCAGTAAATCTATCCGTTTTACAGAGGAAGCACTTGGCGGGGGAGAGGCTTAGTGACTTCTGTCGGTTGGAAGTAAAGCCAGGGCCCAAACCAGGAACTGGCCTCCCAGACCAAGGCTCTTCCACAAAACCAGAGTAAGCCTTGACTGTTCATTTCCATTCCATCAGCACATTGACTCCGAAGCTTAAACTTAGGCTTACTTTGATTATACTCCTTGTTTTTTCCCTCAAAATTAAAATACTATTCTATAAAGAAGATTCCAAAGAAAATTACATCCACTCTATTTGGAGTGAGGACACCCTTTTCCACTTGGAGTGGTTATCCCGATTTTTCCCCCTTGTCTTTCCCTCTGTTCAACATTTCATTAAATAAGTCTCTCTCACCTTTCTTACTCTGGCCCAGTGAAGCAGGTGGGAATAGAGGCTGCTTGGGAAAGGGAAAAGCACTTCAAGGTTCGATGTTTGCAAGTGACTCAGTGATGGTCAATTAGTTGGATCTTGATAGGCCACAAAGATTCAGGATCATAACTTCAAAACAACATGAATTCATATTTGAAGATGGGGGCCCTGTAATCACATTAATTTTTGGCAGTGGAATTGCAGACAGATTTTAATACCAAATTTCTGTACTGCCACATGCATCAGTTGTTAATATTATTCAATAAAATATGTACGAGTCTCAACATAAAGATCAGTGTTTGTTCCTGGGGATTGGATAGGAATCAGTATTGAATTGCCTTTCTCAGAACATGGAAAGCAAATTAAGACATGTCTTCCTCCTTCTAAACAGTGAAAACTCCCCGTTAGAGTTTCTCCTTTGCTTGTGCATATTTCATGCAAGCAGCTGTGGTTTCTAAAATGTCATAGCCCATTCTGTGTCCATGGAAACTAGGTTAGAAACCACCGAGCTCTTCCTATTGAATGTGGGAGAGAGAGGATGGCATTGATTTATTCAGGGAAACGTGGCCTTCTTAGTCATAGGATGTGATTTCCATGCCGATGGTGTTTCTGGAAACGAGGGTCACATGACCTTGCCAGTAAGTCCATGTTCTCAGGGTTGTGGTGTCATTCCTACAACTTTGGCACCACTGGAAATGACGTCACAGTGTAGCCATGAGGCAATCAAGTCACTTAAAGGTTAACTGTGAGGAATGAGGAAACCGTGGGGAGCAGCTTATTTGGGGGATGTTTTAGATAAATGGTTTCTTAATGCTTATGTGTCTTGATACTGAGCTACTAAAACAAGACATAGCACTCTGAAAAGGATGAGTTGTGTTTACAGAAGCTAACCATCTTTCCAAGGAATGCTGAGCACGGAATTGAGGAATGGCTCCCCACTCTGCATTTGATAGAACTATGCTCCTCATGCTTGGGTGTGTTTCAGACAGCCTCATTGTTTGAATTTCATTTTTTGATATGCTTATTTAACTCAGTAATGGTCCAAACAGGTTTTTGAGGGATTTTATAAATAGCTATCAAAAGTTCACTGCCTGGGTTCACTGCATGAAAATGCAGCTCGGCCACTCCGAATTGGGTGTTGGAAGAATCGAAGCCTTTGGAAAACGAAATGCAGCTGGTTGCTGCTGCTGTGGGCTCTGGCTCCGGGGAGGACGTAGCAGTGCTGACTGCCTTCTGAACTGAGTGCTGGCCGCCACCTTAAGAAAGGAAAACAAGGGTGCCTGGGAGAGTTGAGGCCTCAGACCTCACTAGTAACCATATTGTCAAAATGCTTATGCAAATACATTCATCCCAGAAGGAACTTGGGTGATGCTAACCTATTCCGTGCACTTGGCAGAAGTTCTTGGTTCCTGTCTGACTCTACATCGAAGCCACCAAATTACTTGGTGACCTTGGGAAAACCACCTTGCTTCTCTGGGCATGAAGATTGGATGCTGTCAGTATTTTTCTACCCTTCTTCTTTTATTAAACCAGGAACTCTTTTAAAATCATTAAAATTTCATCCCTGTACTATTTTTTTAAAATCACAAAATGTCCATGGTGAGTGCAACCAAAACAGTATCATATTGAGTATGTTCTTTTTTGAAAGATATTTGACAGACTCATTTCTGACATGCAATTTCTTTCACTTCCCAAATTTGAGGTCTCTAAAATCCTACATTCTATATCATATGTCTTAGTGATACAAAAGTGCTTTTAACTAACAACCTTGTGATTTTCTCTTATCTCCATGGTTTTATCAACAAGAATGGCAGGAAAGCTGACTTTATTTTATTGCCCTAGACTTTCCCCCAGAGACCCCCCAGATGCACAGGTCAGAGTCAGGATATGTCTGTCTATCTCTCTCTTTCACAATGCCTTTCAGTAGTTAATCTGTTCCAGAAAGAAATGTTTAGTGCTGCCTTCTTTGATAATCTCTTTGCTTACTTGATTTAGATGTAGTATTTTGTTGACTTGGTTGCCTACATTGGAATGTTGGGCATAAATGTTGCCCTTACTATGGATTATTCTCAGAATGACCTTCATCAAATGTTCTTGTAGTTTTCCAGGAGTTAACACATTCTTTATCAGTATTTTGCCAGCCTGGCAGCATAAAGCTTGACAAAAACTCAGAGCATCAGATTTTGAATCTCTCATTTTTACAGATGTAAAAACTGAGGCTCCAAATTTACTACAATTGAGCTTCTCTGGAAATCAGTCATTATGATTTTGCTTAAACTGTGGCTTCTCCATTAATATGGTTATAGGACACCTATGGTTTTTCACAGGCACTATTCCCAACAGCTCTTTTTCACATATTGGCTTTCTTCTTAAAGGTAGAACTTGGGTGACCTAATTGAAGGCGTTCATATTTGCTTTGCTAAAAGCTTCTAAAGCTATAAATAAGTAATCGTGGGAAGTTGCTTGATGGCCTTTCAGTTGAAATAATAATTTCTTGGATTGATGGAGTTTCTTTCTTACAAGAGCTAAAAGCACCTCTTACATATTAGCATTTATCTTCAACTTCCCTGTAGAAGTATAGAGACAGATTTGATCATTTGGATGATTCAACAGAGCTTTGAACAAGGCTTTGTTGAATGACCCACTATGTGTTCTGCCCATAAGCTAAACCTAAAGTTACTTGGATTAAAAAAATTTTTCAGTACAGTCTTGGCTTTTGACTAGTTGTGATAATAAGATATACCCTTATGAGATAGAACATCAGGAGGCTTTGTACAGTCACTAAATTGTGAAAAGTAGAAGACAATGTCACAACTGGAGATAGCAGCTTAATATATGGACACCTTTGGGAGCAAGTGGGCTGGAATATAGACTTCTGCTAAATCAAGGTGATGGGAGAGAGGAAAACTAGGTCATGACAGGTAGCAAGGCATCTGTGATACACAAAGGGTTTTATTGGCCACCCTGGAAGCAGGAAGCAAAGGGAAACCAAAGTAGAAGATTAGAGAATGTGGTAGGCTGCCAGGATTAAAATACAAATCTAAAACTAAGTAAGAAAATTAGGGTAAGCCCGGGTGGTATGGCTCAGTTGATTGAATGTCATCACATGCACCAGGAGGTAGCCAATCGATGTTTCTCTCTCATTGATGTTTCTATCTTTCTCTCCCTCTCCCTCTCTCTGAAATAAAGAAAAACATAAAAATAAATAAAATTGGTATACATTTGCATTCCACTTCAAACTTTTTCAAAGTATTTTTACTTCCCCGGGTAATCTCTAAGATTTATTTTTAGTCCAATAAAAGAATCCACTCTTTTGCTCTTTTTTATTTTTCTTCTCACAGAGCTGAAAAGTAGATAAGGGGATTAGGACTGTACCCATTTTAACATGTGGGAAAACTGAGGCTTAAGAGAACACAGGAACTTTCTCAAGGTCACATGGTCAGTAGTAAAGACTAAACAAACCTGTTATCTCCTGATACTCTGGTAACTCACATTATTCTATTTCCTCTCCTTCCCTTTTGTTATCTTTAAGCCTATTTGGAATAAAGCCCAAGATCTGGTCCTTTATGTGGCTTTTGCTGAATTAATGTCAGTCATTTCCTTGTATGTCAGGGGGGCCCACCTTAACTTCATGATCTATGTGCTGTGTATATTTTAACCAGGGCAACAGACTGCATCAGGAACAAAAACTTAAATTTATAGAGTATGACTCTGTTGTTAAAATTGGTTATTTAAGCCATGGCTTTAGCCAAGATTAAAGGCATGTGGTGAAGAAAACGGTGTTGAATGAGCATGGCTCATAGAGGTGAAATGAAAGACAGAAAACCTTCCTACTTACTAATGACCATAACTGCTGGCAGGAATTTATTATTTAAACACCTAAGACTTGAAAATAGATGTGGAATGGGAAACAGAATCACTACATATTCTGATATTACTTCCCAATACTCATTGTATAGAGTTATAAATGCTGTAGCCTCCATAGTCTTTTTCTTGCCTCAGTTACTGTCCTCAGAACTCGCATCCACCTTTCCAACACTCCTGGCGGTATTGGTCTAAAACATGAGTCCATGTCATTTACCTTTAGTAGCTCCCTATTTGCCTAAGGCAGTGGTCGGCAAACTCATTAGTCAACAGAGCCAAATGTCAACAGTAAAACGATTGAAATTTTTTTAGAGCCAAATTTTCTTTTGAGAGCCAAATTTTTTAAACTTAACTTCTTCTAACACCACTTCTTCAAAATAGACTCGCCCAGGCCGTGGTATTTTGTGGAAGAGCCACACTCAAGGGGCCAAAGAGCCGCATGTGGCTCGAGAGCCGCAGTTTGCCGACCACGGGCCTAAGGGAATAACCCAACTTTCTTAGCTGCATATACAGAGACCCCAGCACTTGGCCTCCAGCTTCCTTTCTTGTCACTTGCCTACTTTGAAATGTACTACCTACTGCTTCACTTGCATTTCCACAACCCCCTATGAAACGTCACCATTTCCTGCCTTTACTTCTATTCTCTCTGCCTAGATATCTTTCATCTCTAATATTAACATGACCATGACAACTATTACTCATCCTTCCAGATTCAGCTCAGGCCCTATCTCCTCTGAAAGTCAGTCCTGAACTGTATCTCTTTCCCATCTCTAGTCTTCTGGGCTCCTCCTTGAAGGTCATTATCCTTTCATGGGCAATATTCTAGAGAGTTGAAATGATACACTGAATACATTGAAATAGTAAACGTCTTTAAACTTCTTTGTTTATCATGTTAATATTGCTTTAATCCCTGTAATCACCTCATACTTGGCATGTTAAAAACAATCAGGAAAGCCTTGTTGAAATGAATCAATGAACTTGTGAAAGGGGTATTATCAAGATTTTTCATATGAAAACACTCATTTTGAAAGCAATTCACTAATTTTCCCAAGGTTTATAACAAGGAAATGGGGGTGCTAACTGCTATACCACACTGTATACCAAAATCCTGCTTTAATTTCTATCTGTTTCACTAAATTGTAAAGGCAGCATTGAAGGTCCCTAAGTATAAGAATGATAGCTTTTTTCCATCTGCCCTAAAGCCAAGAATATGAATATAATAGATGCTCAATAATGTTCAGTGGGACTGACTTGAATTCTCTTCTTATGCTCCCCTTGATTATTTTTATTTTGGAGACAGGGCCCATTACTACCTTCAAATATATACTGTAGAGTCACTATTTAAACTATTTTAAAGCCAACAGACATTTTTTTAAAAGACTTTATTTTTTTCCACCTAAAATGAGTTTTCTAGATTCTCGTATTGGTGACTTTGTCATCTATGAGTTTCCATATAATTGATCACACTACTAACAATGAAAGGGAATGCTATTAATAATTACATCAAAATAACAGATGGGACTGGAACTGTCCTGGGCAAACCAGGATGTGTGGTCACCCTAAGTATAATGAATCACATACAGGAAAGACTTAATCCAATACTTTTGACCAAGCCCTTAAATCAGACTTGTGTTGTCTTGAATTTCTCAAATTGCAGAAAAGCTCAAGCAGTCCACTACACCTTCTCAAAATGTAAAATTCCTGGGAGAAATATGGAATGGTCAAGGAAGAAATATGTATTTGCTAATATTAATCTGCTTGCATGAACATAAAAGTTTATTTTTCTTTAAAACCACCATCAGAGGTAGTTTGTATGAAAGGGTGGTAGGAAAAATGTTTGCAACCAGTGCTATAGAACTCTGTATGTCTTTCATTGCCAAATTTGGATCATCATGTCAACTGTATATTCTGGGTCTTCATGCCATTACTAAAATGCCTATCTGGTGACATTCTGACCAGTATAATGGATCATGAAATGCAATGGAGTATGGGGACCACCTGGCCCTTAGTTAAGAGATAAAATGTTTGGCAATATGAAACCATTGGAAAAGATAGTGACTTTCCTGGAATATACAAAAACTTTGCTTCCTTGGTACGTAAGAATCAAGGCAGTTGTCTTCAGGTAGTCTCTTAGGCCTGAGGTGTATGTATATGAAGATTGGGACAACCACAGACACTATTATTGACACCGTGAACCAGGGCATCACCATGGTTTGATTACCAAAGGTCCTGGTAATAAAGTACTAGAGTGTTCTGTGAAAGCAAAAGGACTGAAAAGCACTACTACAAACTAGGAATTCCATTCGGCTCTATGTCCGCTTGTACTAAGATTTTTTTTTTTTCTCAGAAGCAGCTGTGAGCTTCCTTTTCTTTTAGTGGAAAGAAATTTCAGTGGAAGCTATTCAAAATTTAAAGGCAAGACAAAGTCAACACTTTAAAAATACTCCAACGATAGATCAGAATCTGAAAATAGATAGCTTCTTCTTCACCAAAACCCAGCCCATTTCCACAGCCCTGTGCTCGTAGTGCCTGCAGTGAAGTTTTGTTCAAGCCCTCTATATTTTTATACTATCTGGTTCTTTTATTTCATTTAATATTTTTTAATTTTTAAAATTTTCAATTATAGTTTATATTCAGTATTATTCAGTGTCACTAGAAACACCTGTTTTTAGAATTCTTATTTTTTTAATAAAAGTAAAAATTTGAAGTATTCTTAGCTTTAAAGTTTGAGGAATCTAGTAACTATTAATACAACATGACCAGCTTCATTGCTATTTATTTATTTGTTTATTTTTTTATTTCTCTTCTTAAAATTTTTATTGAATTTATTGAGGTGACATTGGTTACTAAAATTATAGGTTTCAATGATCTAGGTACAGTTCTATAATATACCACCTACTTCTAACAATCCACTTTGGGGTCTGGGCCCTTCGAACAAAAGGCACATTTCAGTACACTTTCTCCATTTGGCCATCAGCACGTTCCCTAAATTAATTGAAACCTGCGGGTTTAAAATATAGTCCTGATTGATGCAGCTTGATTACAATGACCAAGTTTGAATTTCAGCACAAACACGATGTTTACAATGTAAGAGTGCAGTTGGATTTTAACAATATACTAGAGGCCCGATGCACGAAAATTCGTGCAAGAATAGACCTTCCTTCCCCTGGCTGCTGGCACCACCTTCGCTCCTGCCCGGAGCCGCCTTTCTGTCTTCTTTCTGGCCAGAGCCACCTTCCACCTCTCACCTTGTCATGTCAATTTGCATATTCCCTCCTTATTGGCTGTGGGTGCCACCATCTTTGTTGCGGAGTTATGGTCAATTTGCATATTCTGTCTTTATTAGATAGGATATTCAAAGGTCTGTTGGGATTACTTGTGCCTTGAATGCCTGTCTGCTGTACAAAAGAGCTAGGTTTTCACTTAGCTCACCCCTTAGAGTGTGGACTTGGAGGGAACTACTCAGGAGAAAGGTGAGGCCACAGGACCATATCACTCAACCCCTTTGTGGAAGTGCACTTCTCTGCTCCTTGTCCTTCACTTGGTTCCCCTTTAGAAATCAAGACAGATTTCTGTACTCCCACAGGGCAGTAGATGGCACAAATGTGCCCTCCTCATTCTCTATCACTCTCACAGTAGTTTGTGTGGAGTGCAGAGAGGTTGTAAGCCCCACTCCCTCCCCGCTATGCTGTTGAACCTATTGTAAACTTTTTGAAGTGTACAATTCAGTGGCATTAATTATAATTGACCCTTGAACAACTGGGATTGAACTGTGAGGATCCACTTATACATGGATTTTGTTCATCAACCTGCTCAGTTCAAACCCACATTGTTTAAGGGTCCATTGGAAGTTGGGAATCTGCACTTGAGGTACAGACTTAACATTATATGAAGATTTTCAATTGTGCTGCTGCTGGTGCCCCTGACACCCATGTTGTTCAAGGGACAACTGTATATTTACAATGTTGTAGAACTATCTCCACTCTCTATTTCTCAAACCCTTGCATCACCCCAAATATCAACTCTATACCCATTACACCCCGGTAACTTATAATCTACTGTCTTTATGAATCTACTAGTCTATTTTAGATATTTCATGTGAATGAAATCATATTGTCTTTTTGTATCTGGCTTATTTCATTGAACATAATGTTTTCAAGGTTTATCCATATTGTAGCAGGAGTCAGAATTTTATTCCTGTTTATGCCAGAATAGTATTCCATTACATGCCTGTTCCAGTTTGTTTGGACATTTGGGTTGTTTCCTCCTTTTGGCTACTGTGAATAATGCTGCAACGAACATTTCACATACTAGAAGCTGTTTGAACAGCTGTTTTCACTTTTTTTTGCAAATGTTTTTATTTATTTAAAATTTTTATTTTTTAATTACAGCTGACATTCAATATTAGTTTCAGGTGTATATAGCATAGTGGTTAGGTATTTATATTACTTACAGAGCTCTTTGGGGTATATACCTAGCCATGGAATTTCTGGGTCATAGGGTAATTCTATGTTTAACTTTTTGAGGAACCACCACTCTATAACCTTTTATTCCCAAGTTTGGAGATGGCCCGATGCATTATTAAAGCTTGCTATGGTTTTATTTGTACCTCCGAATTTGTGTCTTATGTGTAAACCCTGCTCCTTGAGGGGGGAAAGGAATGCTAGGTAATAGATCATTTTGACCCAGACTCATACAAGGCACAATGTTATAGTGGAAGCCTTCTCTTCATATTTGTTACTTTATGGAACATCTTTTTTATCTGTTCTGGGTGGAATTTCACTGGATTCATTCAATAAGCTGACCAGTAACTGCACCCATAGCTGTACCATCCACACTCCAAAGAGCAAAGATGGTGGGAATAAAACTGGGGTCATTTCCTCTCTCTTGATGCCTTTTCATAACGCCCCTTCTCTCTTTACTCTCTTCATTCTGAGGGCAAATACTTTTTGCATCCAGGCTCTTAACATGGATCGTTCTTTGAACATGGCATTTGCCCAGTAAAGAGCCCGTGAATAGTACAGGTGATTTGTATAGCATTTTGTTCTGTCTCTACGTAGCCGCACAGACATTTAGTAAGTTGGGTGATAAAATATGCCTCGGTGGTACACAAAGAAAAAGGAAGGACCCACTTTGGGGGGCTATCCTAGACTACCCTTTAGGTCAGTTTGTGCACCTGTAGGTCTACCCTGTAGTGCACAAACTGAGCTGCTCTGGTTCGCACAGCTCCCACCACCAGGAGCAGCCAGTACAACATTTTGCTAAATAGTGTCAAGGTGGCCACCTTAGTTAGAGATTGCCCATGTAAGATGTTCAGATTTTGTTTGTGAGAGGTCATTGTTCCCCTTACCATCACTGAGAATGAAATCCTAATGGAAAAGCAAAGGTAATGGCTATTAGAAGACATACACTGACATGTACAGAGGAAAGAAAGGCAACTCCATTACTTTACATCTGAGAGGTTAGATGTAACATGATGACTTTCACAGATGAACACGGGGGTTATCATGTTGTGTGCTGATATTGTGATCTTACTGAGGTCTACCGCCTGTCTGCCTGTGAAAAGTCCAGTCTTCCCAGATCGTTCCTTTCAGGAGTCTGATTGCGCGCGCGCGCGTGTGTGTGTGTGTGTGTGTGTGTGTGTGTGTGTGTGTGTGTTTTTAAGGTGTTTGAACTAGAAATCCAAAGACAGGCTTTAGTAGGCAAGCGAAGGGTCTCGGTGTCCCCCTACATACTGATGCAAACTCTCCCTCTCCTTCTCCTCTTGTCTTTAGTGATATCTTATTTCAGCAAAAGTGAGCTGAGCCCAAGAGGGAATGTGAAGCTAGTGACAGAGAGCAGGGTGCATGGAGATTTTCGTCCAGGGCTGGACAGCGGTGTACTTAATGTGAGAGTTTCCTGGAAGACTGGAGAGTAAGCCCAGGTCTGCTGACAGAGCCCACGCTCATTCCTTCCTGCCAGTTCCCATGGCTTTGGCTGCCTACAGTTGTAGGCTGTTAGAGCTGGAAGAAGGGGCTTTGAGATCGTTATAAAATTGCTCTTCATTTTTATACATGAGAAAAATGAGTTACGTGTCATGCCCAACTTGACATTTCAAGCTAATGGCCCAGGTGGGGCTGAAGTTTTCAAACTCCTGGGTCTGTTTCTGTGAAATTCATCTCTTTTCAAATCATGCATTTTTAGAGCCTGTGGGACATTTATAAATGTTTCCAAAACTTTAAGTTTCATTTGAGAACACAGATGTTTACATCCAGTAGATCACATTAGCACTTTGAAATAATTAAATTGAGAATTTTTATTTTAATCTAAAAGTTGTACCTTGTTGTTGTTTTTTTCCAAATTAAAAACAGTGAGAAGAGAATTATTTTCCCCTGATACAGATTATAAACACATGTTGTTTTTTGTTGTTGTTTTTTTTTACCTTGAAAGACTTAATAAAAATATGGATTTAGAGCATGGGTTTTAATCAGTTGAAGAAAATGAAACCTTATGAAAGTCAAAGTACTTCATACCTTTGGAAAGGTCACCCTAAATAAAGGACTAAAGAAGACCAAAAGAAATTTTCTCTGAAAAGTTCTATTTAGAGTTGCTGGTAAAATAAAGGACACCCACTTAAATTCGAACATCCAATAAATACCAAATCATTTTCTGGAGTATAAGTATTTCCCATGCAATATTTGGGACATACTTACACTATAACGTTTTTATGTGTTGTTTATCTCCTATTCAACTTTAACTGGGAGTCCTGTATGTCATTTGCTAAAGCTGGCAACCTTATTTCTATTATATTTATAATTTTTGACAATATCATCATATTTTTGGACTTTCTTATATTTAGATCACCAACAGTGTAGGTGCTAGGTATTACAAAATCAATAACGCGCGTCCTTCCTTCAAGGATTTTAGAGCAGATCGGAACGGATAACTTTAGTATTGAGCTAAGTGCAGCTGAGAGCAGAGATAGAGTGCAGTCAGCCTGGTGATTCAAGGAGGGAAGGCTTCTGCAGGAAATGATTCCTGGGCTCAGGTTTAACAGTTGAGGGAAAGTTAATCATGTGAGGAGACACAGGAAAGGTGTTCCACGCAGAAGCAAAGCAAACAGTGAAAGCTAGGAAGCATGAGTCAGCATGATGTGTGTTTGTTGAGGATCCAGTAAGAGTGGAAGAGTGGGGAGAGCTTTAAGCTGAGTCATAATTGTGCCTTAGAGCATTCCAGTGTGACCTGGAGGGTGCATTTCAGGAGGATGGGATTGGAGGTAAGAAGGTCAGCTTGGAGGCTTCTGTATAGTCCCCTTCATGGGCTCCGACATGATGGGTCAGACTGTGGCTGTGATCATTGCAGAAGAACAGACCAAATAAATTTTCCAGAGGTAAAAATCATCAGCCCTTGCTTTTTAGTTAGACATGGACCTCACAAATAGCAGGTGAGAACTAGAGAAGTGTTTTACGTTAGGCCAACAGAATTGTGTATGTAGTAAACACATACACTTTTTAAAAGACCCTTCCCATTGTAATTAACAAATGTGTGATCTTTTTCTTCCCTGGTGATTATCTTGAGAGTGTATATGCCTGAATGCCTCTTTACCAGACGGGTGAGAATGGTCTGTGGGTATTCAAGAAAAGACACTGGTATTCATTTTCTTGACATTCCTTCCCGAAGTGCTCTCTGAGGAGTAGCATCTAATTCATTTCTGTTGGTCCTTGTCCTGGCATAATCCACCTGCTGTTCTGTCCCCCTCCAATAGTAGCAACCAGCTTTCATAACAACCCACATGAACTTCTGTGGTTTTCATCCCCTCTTTCTACAGGGTGCTGACCACCTCATAGGTGGCATACCAACCTTTCTCATATCTTTTTCTGGACCCATTGTTCAGTTACAGCCTCCTTCGTGCGCAGACTTCTGTTTTTGAGTTCAAAACTGATTATATGAAACACCGAGCCTGTACAGAATTCCCATGTCCCTAGGAACCTGGCCTACACTATTAAACTAGCTGAACAAACATACCAATTTCTGTATATTTTTATACCAGGTTTCAGGCCTTGGCCAGGTTTATGACTCCCCCCCCAACTCCCCCGCTGGAGGAGCTCACTTTTCTCTCCTGGCCCCACTGAGGTTGCTCTTTCTCAAACCACTCGAATCTTGGCCCAGCGGTTTATTTTCTTCAACACACCTTTCAGAACCTTTATGCCTAATATCTTTCCTTCAGAACCCACTTTTCCCCTCTGCATATGTGTGTTCCTTAGAGATCTCTTGCAGGTCTCCAACTTTTTCTTGCCCACTCACCGCTAGTCAATTAATGCATCGTTTCAGTCTGCTGCCTGCTGCCCTACATCAAACCCTCCTGCCTTCTCTGGAGATCTGCCCCACCTGCCACTTCCCTCGGCCACCTTCTTCACCCCATCTACTCCCCTTCATTGCTTCCCTCTGAACCTCGGACAGTGGTCTATTGTCAGGGCTATTTTCTCTCAAAAACTATTTAAGTCAACTTTAATACGGTAAAATTTATATACATGTCAACATACCCAGTTTTAAGTATAAGGTTTGTAAATTGTGATAAATCAGGGCCCACATAGCCACCAGTGAAATCAAGATGTAGGACATTACTGCCCAGTAAAACTTTCTGCGACAATAAAAATAAAGTCCTTTTCTGTGCTGCCAGTGCAGTAGCCACTAGCCACATGTTGCTGCTGAGCATTGAAACGTGGATCGTGTACCTGAGAAAATGAACTTTAGTGCCCTGGCCAGGTAGCTCAGTTGATTAGAGCTTCATCCTGATACACCAAGGTTGTGGGTTCTATCCCCTGTCAGGGCACATACAAGTGGAACAACAAATCAAAGTCCCTCCCTCCCTCCCTCCTTCCCTCTTACCTCTCTCCCTTCCTCCCTCCCACCTTCCCTCCCTATCTCCCTTCCTTCCTCCCTCCCTCCCATCGTTCCTCCCTTCCTTCCCTCCCTCCCTTTCTCCTTCTAAAAGTCAATAAATGAAAATTTTAAAAAAATGAACTTTGCATTTTTTAAACTTCAATGACTTTAAATAGCCACACATGGCTACTATATTGAGCAGCCCAGACAGAGAACTTTTCTATCACACCTAAATTTTCCTAATTCCTCTTCCCAGTCCATTTCCCACCCCCATCCCTACTCACCAGGTACCACCGATAATGCATGTTTTTTCTTTAGAACTTCTTATAAATGGAGTTATATTGCCTATCCTCTTTTATGGTTTGCTTTTAAAAACATCTGTGTTGAGGTGTAATTCACATAATACAGTTAAAACGTACAATTCAGTGGTTTTTAGTATATTCACAGATATGTGTGTGTGGCTTCCTTCCCTCAAAAAACATGTTTTTAAGACTTATCCATGTAATTGCATATAATAGTTGTTTGTTTTTGTCTTTTTGTGTGTGTGTCTTAATAGCACCCAAAATACAAACTGTGTCCAGTGTTTGAATGAGCAGGATTCATGAATCAGAAGTAACTCTGTGCGTTGCTCCTGTAGCTCATTGAAATCCTTTAGAGGGGCTATCTTTGCTGCTTGGGGGAGGGATTAGGGCAAGCCCCATGCATTGTTTTGGTCACTCACATAACAGAAGGCCTCTGGTCACTGTCTGTCACAGGAATACTCGCATCTAGAAAATTAACAGGTTCATTCAACTATAATTTTAAAACTTGGAACTTCATTGAAAGTCAGTTTTTCCCCTCCTTCCACTCCCCAGCCAGCTAGTCTAGCCCCGTGGTCGGCAAACTGCGGCTCTCGAGCCACATGCAGCTCTTTGGCCCCTTGAGTGTGGCTCTTCCACAAAATACCACGGTCTGGGCGAGTCTATTTTGAAGAAGTGGCGTTAGAAGAAGTTTAAGTTTAAAAAATCTGGCTCTCAAAAGAAATTTCAATCGTTGTACTGTTGATATTTGGCTCTGCTGACTAATGAGTTTGACGACCCCTGGTCTAGCCCATGGCCAATCTGGGGTTGGAGGAGGTCGGGAAAGAAGGGCAGGGATGGCCACTGATGTAACCTGGCGGTGGTTCCTTCTAGCTGTTTTGGAATTCAGAGGTTCTTTTCTTCGTGTTTTGCAGATGATCAAAATTGTTGTTTTGGGCAGTCCCCCCCTGAAAACATTCATATCTGCCCTTCCCCTGACACAGGCTGGCCGCTCTTATTTTCTCCCTCAGCT
The DNA here is from genome assembly GCF_027574615.1 of Eptesicus fuscus. NCBI lineage: Eukaryota > Metazoa > Chordata > Mammalia > Chiroptera > Vespertilionidae > Eptesicus > Eptesicus fuscus. The sequence goes on from NC_072489.1 coordinate 26,687,181, forward strand.
GCCAGGGCACTGCAGGCAGGCTGCCCCTTCCAGAAGCCCTCTGGGCTGTTTCCATCCCCGTGTCCCACAGCTGACCACAAGCAGGACCTGGGCACTCTGGCCTGCTGCAGGCGTGGCAGGGCACTGCGGGCCGCTGCCAGTGCGGCCTGGCTCTTTCTTTCTTCCCCCTGCCAGCTGTCTCCACAGGAGCCACAGCCTCTTCCATGGAGAGTCACTCCGCTCCTGGCACTCCAGAGGACCTCCAGAGAAATTAATTCCCTGTCTCTGCTCCCCCAGTGATTGCGAGTGGGTGGGCATTACTCAGTGTGCTGACACCTTCCAGTGATTCCTCTCTAATCTTCAACTGTCTCCCCTCTAAACTCTGTTAGAGTCTGGAGGTGATGAGTAAAGTAAGGTCGTAAAACTGGCTCTCAGACACTCACTCTGTAGATGCTGCTTATGTGTCTAATCCCTCACACGGAAAGATAGAGGTGGCTGACACTGATTTCTTTTTTTTTTTTTTAAATATATTTTTATTGATTTCAGAGAGGAAGGGAGAGATAGAAACATCAGTGATGAGAGAGAATCATTGATTGGCTGCCTCCTGCACACCCCCCACTGGGGATTGAGCCCTCAACCCGGGCAAGTGCCCTGACTGGGAATCGAACCGTGAACTCCTGGTTCACGGGTTGACACTCAGCCACTGAGTCACACCGGCCTGGCAGCACTGATTTCTTATTCCTCAGCCAGAAGGAAGATTGAAGCAGTGTCTCTTTTGCATCCTGTTAGACATACACAGTTCGATGCTACGATTTTTGCCAGCACTGCAGCATCAGCCTCCAGCCATCCAGTGCTTGTGGGAGAGGAGGCATATTGCTGTCAACCCCATCCGCTCTCCAAAGCCCATTTCTTCAAGATGCTTTCTTCCCTGATCTCCACAGGAGACCTCCCTCTCTCAGAAATCACACAGCTCCTTGTGCGCACCCCCTTCCCTTTTTGTAATTACTTGTAAGATCTCGTCTTTCACTGTAGTTATTTGTGGGTATGCCTCGTGTTTGTTGAATTGCACTGAAGATCGATCTCTATTATATAAATAACCTTGTGCACTTCAGAGAAATGCTCATGGATTTGTGTGTTTCCATTATGTCCCGCAGTCTTCTCCATGTGAGAATGGGGAGTGCATTCAGTAGCTGGGGAAGCAAGGAGGCTGCAGTTCAGTGTGTCCCTGCCCAGCCAGCAGGGCGTAGGTTTAGGGACTTGCTGAGAACAGGATTGAATCTATGGTGCAGAGCAGATCTCTTGGAGGCATGTTTTACATGAGGAACATAAATGCTGCTAAATTAAAATGCCACCGTTTTCTGTGCCATGAGAATAATGAAAGCCATCTTTTTCAAATTCCAAAAGTTGTAACAATTGGGGCAAAGTTGTTTCTATATTATAATGGCAATAGTTTCTCTTGGGCTCAATTTTTATTATGAATTACACTAGAGGCTCAGTGCACGAATTCGGGCACCAGTGGGGTCCCTTGGCCTGTCCTGCGGGATAGAGCCAAAACTGGCTCTCCAACATCCCCCGAGGGGTCCTGGATTGTGAGAGGATGCAGGCCACGCCAAGGGACCCCACCGGTGCACAGTCGGGCCCGGGGAGAGATGTGGGAGGTTGGCCAGCTGGGGAGGGACTGCGGGACGCTCCAGGGCATGTCTGGCCTGTCTCACTCAGTCCTGATCAGCTGGACCCCAGCAGCAAGCTAACCTACCAGTTGGAGCATCTGCCCCATGGTGGTCAGTGCATGTCATAGCGACTGGTTGACTGGTCAACTGTCTTCCCCCTGGTGGTTAGTGCACGTCATAGTGAGCAGTTGAGCAGCCTTAGCATATCATTAGCATATTATGCTTTGTTTGGTTGAACAGCTGACCAGTCGACCAGACACTTAGCATATTAGGCTTTTATTATATAGGATAGCATTTGTGTGTATCTTAATTTACTAAATACTTATTAAATACTCTGCATTATTCTTAATAAAACATTTCCAACTCTTTTTTTTCTGAAATAAAGTTGCATACTTATTTCACTTTGCAGAATCTCATAGATTTCCCAAACATTAATATGATATTTGATAGCAAACAGTGTTGCTTTGGAATTCAAGTCATGAGTCCTACAGATTCTTATATTGCTTCCAAAAAGAAGAGAAATTTCTCAGTAACTATTCTGGGAGCCAGATGAGAAGCTTGTCAGTATAATAAAGATATTAGCTATCATCTTTTCAAAACTTATTCTGTAGAGCTTAACCCGAGGCACTTGGCTTGGGAGTGTTCCAGGTATTAACATAAAGCAAGACAGTAGCCACCACTTTCACATGTCATGAATTCTTCCCTTGTGTCCTATGTGGCATAAAATCAGAAGAGGAAATTGACTTCTTTTATGAACTCAACATCCATTTTAGTAAATTGGCCAAAATAAAGTCTTCATTCAAGGACATAAAATTTTAAGGAGAAATAAGTAGCTCGGATTGCTACAGCCCCCTTCTACAAAAGGGCTCAAGATGAGTATCATAGAAAGGTGATAATTATTTTGTACTTCACAGTTGAGTTTTGAAAACTCAGATTTTACAATTCAAAAAAATTGGGGAGAAAGATTGTTAATGAGTAGACTTCATGGATGATTCATTCTTTTATTGATTCATTAATTCTTTCAAGTTTTTTAAGTCTCTGTTATGTACACGACATTGTGCTAGGTAGGAATGAAAGGATAAATGAGGTATGGTATCTGCCTTCAATTGACTTCAGAGAGAGAGAAGATATGCACATTCAAATAATCATAATTCTAAATAGAAATTTTTGATTGTCTATTGCACATATTCTCTGTGCTGGGCACAATAATTAGCAATGGCCACACTGTAGTGAAAATGACAGGCAGTATCAGTTCGCAGGGAGCTGTTCTGGCTCAACCTTCCCTGTAGCTGGGTAGTAACTGACAGTGTGATATTTAATACTTTATCTGAGCATCTCCCCAAATGCTTCCCAACTTTCTCGATCTACTCTTCTAGCAACTTTCTCTTCTTAACCCATTTGTGTTCAGACTTACCGAGGTGCTTAGGTTGGCACACGGTGCCCCTCCCCCCACTGGGGTCGGGCTCGGTTCCAGTGTTTCCCATGGCTCCCTCCTGGGTGTTAGAAGCAGACCACCTCTACTCGGGTCCCTTCCCCCCAGACTGTTCCACTAGAAGCACCGATTTGGGGGTTAGGATTGTTGTTCTTACCTCACGCACACAAGAGAACCAGCAAGGAAACAGAATGTACGGGGTTGGCGAAAGTAGATTTACAATGGTTCGTATAGAAAATAATACAATCATAAATAATAATACAAGAGCAAGCTCTGTGTTCTGTGTACTCACAATGGAACCCTACTTTGCCCACCTCTGTATTTATCCTTAGCAGTACAACTTTACCTGGCATAGAGAAGCTGAACATTTCTCTGTTAAGGTTGCCCTAACTAGAAACAGCTATTGCTAGCCAGTTGTATACTTCAGATGGAAACCTACTTACCATCTGAACTCTAAACGCAGCCGGCATAACCTGTGTTTCTGTTGTCTAAGTGAGAGAAAAAAAAATCTGTATAAGGAAATTCACAGACAAAGGGTGATAATTGCTTTATCCGGTCTTTTCCCAATACTAGAACCTCGTACCACCTAACTGCTAACACAACCCTCAAACACGACACAGTCAACACTTATTTCTGGTTCACGTGACAGTCCAGTGTAGCTTGGAGGAGGGGCTGTGCCTTATTTGGAGTCTCAGCCCCTTCCAGTTAGGGGCTCCCTGTCCACCGGGCCCTTGGAGTCCCTCATCACACCCTAGGTAGCTGGTCAGCAGCCATTAGAAAAGAGGGAGGGAGAGGGACAAAGACTGTGTGGGAAGTTTGTAAAGCCCAGGCCTGGAGGTGCCACAGATCACATCAGTCCGCATCCCTTTCATTCTCAGTCACTCTGGCTTCACCCAGCTGCAAGGAGGCTGGGAAAGGTAGTCGATACCTGCCCAGCAGCAGAATGGAAATTGTATGGAGAATAACCAGCCAGTCTCGGCTATAACAACCAGTTTGATAAGCGCAAATATTCTTGGGGTGGAGTGTGTGTGTGTGTGTGTGTGTCCTTCCTCACTCTGTCTTCCAACAAATATTTAATGAGGACCGCCTAGTAAATGTCAGGCACTCCAAGCTCTATGGAATACAATTGTGAACAGAAGCAGACATTGTCCCTTCTCCCATGGAGCTGGCATCCCAGTGTAAGGAAGTGGAACATCAGTCAAATAATCACATGCAAAAAAAAAAAAAAGGAAAGTTGAAACTGTGCCTAGTTGTTTGAAGGGAGGTGTGTGATACTGTTAAACCTCCAATGGAAGGAATGTACTTTGTCAGTATGTCAAGGGTATGATACTGTAGCTGACGCCTGAGGGACGAGGAGGCATCGTCTGGGTGACGCACGGAGGCGGGGTGGGTAACAGAGACCAGAGTGGCTGGAGCATGTGGAGTGGGAAGAACGTGTGCAAGATGAAGCTGGAAGGGAAGCGGGGCTCAGAGTATGTGGCCCATGGTAAAGGGGGGTAACAGAAGCTTCTGGTCAATGGAGGATGGGGCCATTCACTTAGCTAAGGAGCATGGGACATTGTTGGGGCGTGTCACGTGTTTACCTTGTCGACTTTGACACATCCAAGGGAAACGTCATAGGCAGTTGAAATTGTGGGTCCGGAGTTCAGAAGAGGGGTCTGTGCTGTGAGTCACCTAATGTAGGTGACAACTGAAGCTGTTGGTGGGGTGAGATGGCCTAGGCTGAGATACAGAGGGAGGAGAAGGCCCAGGGTGGAGACTTGAAGGACTTTGATGCTCAACAGTAAAGCAGGTCTGCAAAGGAGACTTGTTTTTTGTTTGTTTTCACAAAGGTACTTCCGAAGGTTCAGTTTCTTAAAAAAAATAATAACCAATGGAAAGTAAATCAGTGCAAGCTTCCTATATCCATCTTTTATTTGATCAAAATAGAACTTTGGTGGTTGTTTATTTTTAGTAACTAGCATGCAAGTAGACTGGTATTCTGTACAATGTGATGTATGAGGGATGTTTACAGGAAGTGCATTTCAGAAAGGAGCCACTAATACCAACTGACGAGAAACATTAAAATAATACTCTCATTTTCTCTTGGTCTTTCTAGAACTAGAGAAGTTATTTGGGCAAATTTTCAAGCAATGCAAAATGAGGCTGCATGAGTAGTGAAGGGAGCCTTAAAAAAAAGTAAACTAAAAAAAGAAAAAGGAGGGGGAAGAAATCCTCTACTACCCTCACTGCAGTATTAGCTATGCCTCTAATTTCAGGGGAAAGGCATTTGAACCCAGCTGGCAACGTGTAGTAAGGATTTCACTTTGCCTTTCTTCCTAGACATACTGGCATCGCTGTCTGCTTAGTGAGGACAGCGGTGTCAGGCAGCAGCCACATAATAATAGCATTGCTCCCTGCCTGTTTGTTTTCTGAACGCCTCACTGTTGCTAATTGGTTAATGCACCCAGTGTTATTAGCTGATCTCAGAAGCACATCTGAGAAGGTGGAGCCTTTACTCAGAAGGATGGGAGTTAGTGTAAAAGCCTGCTGGGGGGGAAGAAAGAGAGAGGAAGCCCCCGCGGTGAGAGGAATGCTCCAACTCCAGGCCTCCGTGACTGATGTGTGTTACACAAACACACTGGGAGGAAGTATCTCTTCAGATGGCACAGTATCCTCTAGAGGAGTGGAGAGCCTGATGCTTTCTTTCCTTTTCCGTCACTCCTCTAGAGACCTTCCCTCTTGTTAGTGACAGGAATCATGCGCAGCATAGCTGATAGTTCAAGTATAATGGCAAAGTTCAAAGTGGCAAGAATCCTATATAGTAAAAGGCTAATATGCAAATTGTCCCTTCAACCTGGAGTTCAACTAGGAGTTTGACCAGGGGGCAGACCCTCCCCTGACTGGCCCCGCCCCCGATCGCCCCCCCCCCCCCATCGGGGATGGGGCCAGGTGGCCAACCACCCATGGCCCCTCCCCCCAGCCGTCCCTGCCCCCAATCGGCCCCCCCACCCAGATCGGGGGCAGGGCCAGCTGACCAACCACCTGCAGCCCCTCCCCCCACCAGCCCCACCCAGGCACAAATTTGTGCACCAGGCCTCTAGTGTTTTATAAGAGAGGGACTCCCTGACTCTATTGTCTTCCACAGGTTAGTTCTGGAGAAGCCAGGAGTAAAATGAGAAAACATCACATAGGGGGTGTGCTGGAAAATGAGTTGCCTGAACAGATGGTGGTGGGGGCTGAGGGTAAGAATCAGCAGAAGTTATTGATCCTCCACTATTCGCAGAGCAGTGTGGGAGGTTTGGGGGACGGTCACAGGGAGTGAGCCTCCTGGTTCAGTCCTGACACAGGACAAATGTATGAAAATGGAAGGGCAAAGCAATACAGACACACACCAAACAAGTGACATCAGATATATATTCACAGTATTAAAAGTCTCCAGAATGCTAGGTCTATGCTAGATAGTGTCTCTGACAATCCCCAGCCATGCGAAATTGGGAAAGTAATTTAATTACTCTTAAGCTCATTTTACACAATTTTAAGTGGAAATTTTAATACTGCTCAGGATTTGGGTACAGATTCATTAGATAATTTATGTAAAACCTGGCACGTAGTAGGTATTTTATACATACTGATGAATGTGAGAATGAAATGGGTAAAAAAATGCCTGGCACATAATAAATGCTCATTTAGTGGATCTGTTAATATTATTATGGTGTTACTTTGTAAGCTATTCAAGAATGTGAAATAAATATCTTCCTTTATAACCTAGTGGTTGACTATACCCTTACAGCTTTGCCCATTAATATATTAATAAATTGATGGTTGGATAATTTGCATCCTCACCATTGCTGCCTCATTTGCTTTATAGTGTTTGAAAAGAGGCCAAAGATAAAGGCACTACACATTTAAGAAAAAGCTCAGTTTTTGGCGGGACTTAGGATAAGGACCCAGCTGGGCATCAAGAACTGAATGAAATCATGCAGGTTAGAGAAATGGGCTGAGAGTTAAAACCCAAAAGAAAGAGGTAACCAATTTGTTTTCTCAAGTGTGGAGTGAGGGAGCTAACTGGGACCTCCATGTGCTCCAACAGAGGAGAAAACCCGGAGGGCTTTCAGTGAATTTCTATGTGAAAGTCAGCCTAGAAAATGCAGGCAAAAGCAAGCATTCCCACTTACAGTGCAACTCTTATGGATTTACTAAACAAAAGGTCCACTATGGTTAATTAATTTTATTGAGCAACATTAAGCAGCTTTTTTCTTGTTATAATCCATCCAGGTCATGAGGTGTAGTGGCAAAAATAGCAAATGAGAAAAAGCAAGTAATGAGAGAGATTAAAAAAACACACGCAGACAAAACTCACCGCCATTTATTTACCTGCTATAAAATAGGCACTGTCCTAATTACTTTATAGGAGTTATCTAATTTAATTGTTATAATAAGCTCACATGACACATAAAACATAGGTTTATCTGTAATCTCTGGGGATCAGTAAACTATAACTCACAAGCCAAACTTGGTCCCTGAGTGTTTTTGTGAATAAAGTTTTATTGAACATAGCCATGCTCATTTATTTACAAATTGTCTATGACTCCTTTCATGCCACAAAAGCACGGTACAGTAGTTGTGGTAGTAACTGAATGCCTTAAGATATTTACTATCAAGCCCTTTAAGAAAAAGTTGATATCTCCTGAACTGCTATTATGTGCTGCCCAGACACTGGGCACGGTCCTTGATGAGGCAGTTTCTTCAGCTGTAAGACATAGTTCATGATGCCAGCCCTGCCTGTTTCACAGGGTGGTTGTGAGAAAGGAACTCCTTATAAATGAAAATTGTATGGAAACAAAAGTGGTCTACCATGTGGTACAGTTAGTTTTTCTCCTAATATGCTATTAAAAGAATTTTCAAATGTACAAAAATGTTGGAAGAACTGTACAATAAACACCCATATGCCTACCACCTATAGTTTATAATGAACATTTTTTCTATATTTGTTTTACTATCTATCTATCTATCTATCTATCTATCTATCTATCTATCTATCTATCTGTCAGTCTCTGTGTCTACCCATCAATCCATCTGATTTTTTATGCATTTCAAAGTGAGGTGTAGACATCAGTACAAATAACTGGAGGTCAGTATGTGTTTACTTCTTTAGGTAAAATGTACATATAGTGGATGCACAAAACTTAAATGTAGCATTTGATGGCTTTTTACAGGTGACTCCTGTTGAGATATAAAACATTACTGTTACCCTAGCCTAGAAGGAAATTTCCTTCTCAGTCAGTTTCCACCTCAATGTACTCCCAGAGGCAGTTACTCTTCTGATCTTTTTCACTCAGCATATGTGTTTGAATTCAATGTGACTTTGTTGCCGAGCAATATTAATTGTATGAATGTACCACAGTTTGTTTATTCATTCAAGTGTTGATGGATACCGAGGCTGTCTCCAGGTTTTAGTTATTATGAGTAAATCTGCTGTGAACATTCTTATACAAGCCTTTGTGGACACATGCTTTTTAAATACCTGTGTAAACATCTGGGAGTGGAGGTGTTGGGCCATAGAGTAGTTTTATGAGAAACTGCCAAGCTTTTTTCCCTCCAAAGTACTACAATTTCACAACTCCAGTAACAACAGAGTTCTGTTTGTCCCACATTCTTGCCAATGTTTGCTGGTGTCAGTTTTATTTTAACTTCAGCGTTTTTGGTAGATGGTAGTGGAATCTGATGGTGGATTTAATTTGTATTTCCCTGATGGCTAGTAATGATGAGCAACTTTTTATGTGTTGGCCATTTGTAAGTGTCTGTTCAAGTTGAATTACTTTTCATGTATAGTGTAAACTGGGGGTAGACTTTCTTTATGATACATATGGGTATGCAGTTCTGCATAATTTGTTCATAAGACTTTTATTTGCCTATTGAATTGCTTTCTGTCTTTATTATAAATAAATCACAGATGTAAGTGTAGGTATATTTCTGTTCTGTTCTGTTATCTAAACACTAGTATCATACTCTCTTGATCATTATGCTTTTATAGGAAATCTTAAATTCAAGTAATGTAAGTCACCCAACATTTTTATTTTTTTTATTTTTCAAGATTTCTTGGGATATACTAGTTTCTTACATTCTCATACAAATTTCAGTATAAACTTGTCCATTTTTTAAAAAAACTGGTGGAGTTATGATTGGCATTTTATTGACTCTATAGGCCTGAGTAAATTTGACATTTTAACAATGTTGGGATTTCCAGTCCATGAATGTTGTATATCTCTATGTTTATTTAGATAGCTCTTAATTAGTCTCAGCAATGATTTGTAGTTTACAATGTGGAGATCTTGCCTGTCTTTTATTGAAATTATTCCTAAGTATCATATGGGTTTTGGTGCTTTTAAAAGTGGATTTTTAAAAATTCTATTTTTTTAGTTGTTTGCAGCCAGCATATAAAATATGGTTGATTTTTGTATATTGATCTTGAATCCTGAAAACAAGCTAAGTTCTAGGAGTTTTGTAAATTCTTAAGATTTTTCTATGTAAACAATCATGTCATCTGTGAAAAGAGTTCAATTGACTCTTCCTTACAATATCTGTGACTTTTTCTTTTCTTTGTCTTCATACACTGGCTAAGATCTCCCATATACTGATGCATAGAAGTGTTAAGAGTGGGCAACTTACCTTGTTCTTACTCTTAGTAGGAAAGTATTCAATATTTCACTATTTTGTGTAATAATAGCTTTTGTAGGTCTTTCATAGACATTTTTAAATCAGATTGAGGAAATTTCCTTCTATTCCTAATTTGGTGATGTTTTTTGCTTTTTAACATCATAAGTGGGTTGAATTTTGTCAGTTGTCTGCATCTCTTGAAACAATTATATGGAAGTTTCTGTTTATTGTGATATATTGCCTTCATTGATTTTTTTTTTTCCTTTAAATGTTAAACCAAGTTAGCCTTCTTGGGATAATCCCCATTCTATTGCTATCTTTGATTGTGCTAATGTTTTCCAAATCATTTTTGCATCTATTTTTTTAAAATCTTTATAGTTGAAAGTATTATGTATGTCCCCCTTTATCCCCTATTGACCCATTCTAGCCCCTCACCCTTACCCCAGGTCTTCACTACCCTGTTATCTGTGTCCATGGTTATGCATATATGCATACAACTTCTTTCATTGATCTCTTCCCTCCCAACCTCCCCTGCCTTCCTACTGAGAATCCCACAGTCTGTCCATGCTTCTATGTCTCTGGACCCATTTTCTATGTCAGTTTTTGTTCATTAAATTCCACATATGAGTGAGATCGTGTGATACTTGTCTTTCTCAGATTGGCTTATTTGCTTAGCATAATACTCTCCAGGTCCCTCAAAGGGTAAGAGATCCTTCTTTTTTACTGCTGCATAGTATTCCATGGTGTAAATGTACCACAGCTTTTTTATCCACTCATCTACTGGTGGGCACATGAGTTGTTTCCAGATCTTAGCTACTGTATATTGTGCTGCGATGAACATAGGGGTGCATACATTCTTTCTGATTGGTATTTTGGGTTTCTTAGGATATATTTCTAGAAGTGGGATGGCTGGGTCAAATGGCAGTTCATATTTAATTTTTTGAGGAAACTCCATACTGTTCTCCACAGTAGCTGCACCAGTCTGCATTCCCACCAGCAGTGTACTAGGGTTCCCTTTTCTCCACATTCTCGCCAGCACTTGTCATTTGTTGATTGGTTGATGGTAGCCATTCTGACAGGTGTGAGGTGATACCTCTTTGTCATTTTAATTTGCATCTCTCTGATGATCAGTGACTTTGAGCATCTTTTCATATGTCTCTTGGCCATCTGTATGCTCACTTTGGAGAAGTATCTGTTTAGGTCCTTTGCCCATTTTTTATTGTATTTTTTTGTCTTCCTTTTGTTAAGTTGTATGAGTTCCGTATATATTTTGGATATTAACCCTGTATCTGATGTATCATTGCCAAATATGTTTTCCCATACAGTGGGCTCCCTTTTCATTTTGTTGATGGTTTCTTTTGCCGTGCAGAAGCTTTTTATTTTGATGTAGTCCCATTTGATTATTTTCTCCTTAGTTTCATTTGCTGTGGAGAGATATACCTGCATTTGCATCTATGTTGGTGAGAAAGATCATTCTGTATCTTTTTGTTCTTAATTTCTTTGTTAGGTTTTGGTATTAAGGTTATGCTGTCCTCATAAAATATGTTGAAGTGTCCCTAATTCCTCTCATTTTCTAAGGGAGTCGGTGTACTATTGATATTTCTTCCCTAAATATTTGCTATAACTTACCAGTGGAAACAAATAGTGTGAAGTATCCCTTGTGGGATTGGTTTATGATTTCAATTTAAAACAAAACAAAACATGGGCTCTTAAGATTTTTCTTTTTATCTTGTATCAGTTTTGGCAAGTTGCATTTATTGCCATAAAGTCATTTTTAATATTTACTTATATTTTTACTATCTGTAGGCTTTGTAGTAATAGTCCCTCTTTTATTCCTAGTATCTATAATTTGAACTACTTGTTATTTGTGCTGTGTAACAAACTACCCCAAACTTAGTGACTTAAAATAATAACCATTTATCTAGCTGTGGGTAGGCCATCCGGGCTGAGAGCAGCAAGGCAGGTTCACACAGGGATCTCTGATCAGCTGCCACTCTGCTAGGTGGCTCTGCTTCTGGAGCTATGGATGGTTGTTAGCTGGAGCAATGGGGATAATGGGTCACATGTCTCTGTTCATCTATCAAACTAACCCAGCTGTTCACATGGTGGCTCAGCAGAGTTCCTAGAGAGAACGAACGTTTGCAAATCTTCTTGAGGTCTAGACTTAGGACTAGCAAAAAATTATTAATTTTTCCACTCTTTGGACCAAAGTAGGTCATAAGAACAACCCACATTTATAGCATGGAAAAAGAGAATCCCACCAATCCCAAATGAGTGTGGATGTGAGGCAAGGGAGAGTTAGCACCACTTTGAAATCTACAATATATTAAAGCGTAATATTGTAGACCAGTTGTTATGAATTGGTAATTTAGTGTAATTCTGGTCTTATCAATATTGTGATACAATAGTAATAGTCTTCATGCTTCTATCTGGATTTTAAAGAATATGAAGCTTTTTGGTGTCTCATCAAAAGCAACACCATTTCTCCTATTAATACTTAAAAGATTTTGACTTTTTATGTATCTACACAACTACAAACTGATAAAGATTCAAGCTGTTTTCTTGATCTGTAATACTTTTAAGAATCCAAAATGTAGCACTATAAATATTATCATTAATATATTGATATTGGACTTATAAAACAGCTTGATTCCTAAATAATTCTCAGCTGTGGATAAATTGTAGATAAAATAAAAGGCACACAATTTACCTTAGCATCGGTAATTTAATATATTTAATAATAAAAAATAAATATATTTACCTAGGTTTCTTGTCCTGTCAACAGAACAATTTTTGGATACAGAAAATATAAGTAGAGTTGGGAATGGAATAATAGAATGCCATTTAATTTTACCAATCATTGATATATATTTAAGCCTAACCATTAAGTAAACTTGGTTTCACCTTTCTGGAAATCTATCTTGAGAAGTTTATCCTAAATTATGGTTCTATGAACTCATCTGGTGATAAGAGTTGTTATTCATAGTATTGTTTTTCTCATGGAAATATTAGAGGCAATCTACATGTCTAATAGAAGGAAATTGGTTTCAAAATATCTATAATAATAAAAGCGCAATATGCTAATTAGACCAGACATCCTTCTGGACCACCTTCTGGGCGAAGCTGGGGCTACGAGGGAAGCCCGGGTCCTGGGTGCTGGTGGCGGAAGGGAAACCCAAGTGCTGGAGGGAAGACTGAGTCCCAGGTGCCAGAGGGAAGCTGGTGCTGGCAGTGGGGGGGATGGGAGGGAAAGGAAGGCCGAGTCCTGCACGAATTTTGTGCATTGGGCCTCTAGTATGGTATATTTATTGTACAGAATATTATAGAACCATTTAAAAGTTATAAAAGAGTATTTAGTGACGTGCAAGGATGTTCTTTATATGTAGTTAATATATATATTTTAAAAGCATATTGTGATGCTTCCAATATGATTATATTTTTGGTAAAATAGTTACACACAAATACATGTATGCATAAAGAAAGGCTTGGAGGAATATACAACAAAAGTGTTAATGGAGGTTATTTTTGAATGGTAGCAATAATTTTTTTTCCATTTGACATATAACATTCATTTTAGATATACAACATAATGATTTGATATGTATATATATTGCAGATGATTACCACAATAAGTTTTGTTAACATCTATCACCTCTCATAGTTATTTTATTTGTGTGATGAGAATTTTTAAGATCTACTCTCTTAGCAATTTTCAAATAAATTATAAAGTCATATTCACTTTAATCACCATGCTGTACCTTACATACCCATAACTTATTTATCTTGCAACTAGAAGTTTGGATCACCTTTACCCATTTCACCAATATGGTCTTTATTTTCCTGTTTTTGACCCATAGCACAGAAAAAATAAATAAAAACTACTTTTAAAAAAGCCCTAAACAGCCCTAGCTGGTTTGGCTCAGTGTATACGTAGAGTGTCGGCCAGTGGACTCAAGGGTCCCGGGTTCGATTCTGGTCAAGGGCACATGCCCGGGTTGTGGGCTTGGTCCCCAGTAGGGAGTGTGCAGGAGGCAGCCAATCAATGATTCCCTCTCATCATTGATGTTTCTATCACTCTCTTCCTCTCCCTTCCTCTCTGAAATAAATAAATAAATATGTGTGTGTGTGTGTGTGTATATATATATATATATATATATATATATATATTAAAAAGCCCAAAACAGTCACAATTTTCAGAATTATTTCTATTTTTTAAAATATATTTTTATTGATTTTAGAGAGAGATAGGGAGAAGGAGAGAGAGATAGAAACATCAATGATGAGAGAGAATCATTGATTGGCTGCCTCCTGCATGCCCCCTACCAGGAATTGAGCCCGAAACCCAGGCATGTGCTCTGACCTGGAATCAAACCATGATCCCCTAATTCATGGGTCACCACAACCATTGAACCACACTGGCTAGGCAGAATTATTTATATTTTTATTGCTACTCTCTAAATAATAGGTATCAAAACTTTATCAATTCTATAAAGTTAAAACTCTAGATGATCTGTTTTTGATAAGACAAGTTTTATTGCAATCCTAATAGAAGATGACCTTACAAAATGCAATAGTTACATTAGGAATTTTGGTTTTGCTGTTAACATGCACAGGAACTTATAAAGACTGGGGAAAATCTTTTCTAACAATCATCAGGTTTTTATTTTTAAAAGTAAAAAAGAGAGTTTACAAGAAAAGTTTGAGACATCTAAAACTATTGGTTGGAAGCAGAATTAGCTTTCCTATTTTTATAACTTGAGTATTCAAAGGAGCTTAAAAAATAAGTTGGCTGGAAAATTATTGTTAAAAATAGACACAGGTATTTCATCTGTGTAAGAGTGCTAGCCAGAATTCTGTGGTGGTGTTGCCAGTATATATAACTGATGAGTTCACTAACTGGGTAACATACATTTCACACCTGTTATTAATCCCACAGTTATCACTATTATCGCTGGTGGAATATAGAATTTGGCCAAATTTTACTGGATTTTAGTACCATGGCTGAAAAACAAAACTCTGTATTTGAAGTTTTGATGTATATTTTATTCTCGGTAAATAGACCGAGCCAGTTTCCATCTAAGAAATGGTTAATGTAATTTGCAATCTGTAATGCACATACATGTCTATAAGAGGCATTGAAACTTCCTGGGCCCCAAATTCAATTTGATTTAAATGAAACATACAATGGAGAGAATTTTTAATGTGGGGCAAAAGATTGTAAAATCACCACAACTGCTGAATAGATCACAATTTTTGTTTCCTATTGATTGATTTGATTGGTTTCCTGCAGGTAGGCATAAATCTTGGCTGGCTGTGCAGAGCTGAGCGAGTGGTTTGTTCCTTGGGTGGGAGGCAGGACTGGGGAAGATTCAGCACACCTCGGTAACTATAGCAGCCCCGCGCCTGCAGTGCATGGTGCAGGCAGCCTTTTCCATGTCAACACCTGCTCATTAGGAACCGGACCAAGACTCCCAAAGAGCTCTCAGATGGCCCAAATTTTGTATCGCTGCCAACCTGCACTAGAATTTAATAACAACCTTGAGGTGAAACTTGGGCCTTTTCTCGTTGCTAATCCTCAAAGCCATCTGGCCTGTCCCTTTCTCTGATTTGTAGTTGAGTATATGTGTGTGGGGGCGGGGGGGGGGGGGGGGCGGAAAACGGAGCAAACTGATCTTACATTTCCTAAAGGACAGCCACCTCCTTCAGAGCAGATAGTTTCTTTTAGAGACCTAAGCTTGTTCTTCCCAGAGCATCCACATCTTTAATTGCCAGATAACTGTTTGAAATTTGCACCATTCTTTCACTATTGACAAACCTCCAAGTTTAGTTCTTTTAATAAAATAATGCCCAAAGGGAGCATGTGAGTCTGTAATCATAATTGAGATATTTTTTTAAAGGTTATGCATTTTCTGTTTAATTTCCATTAGGGTTAGTACAGGGTTAGAAATATGGGAGATACTCCATAAATATTTATTTATCCCTGTGCCTTGCTCTACAAAGGCATGGAAGTAATCTAGTAGGACATATGTAGAGTAGAATAGTAAATTACAATATAGAGCAAGAACTTCTGTCCTGTCCCCACCCCAGGGGAGGAAATAGAACACAGTGAACCAGATGTTCTGCGCATTGCATAAGAATATCTTGTTTATGGTCCTATTGGGTGGGGGCTCACTCCAAGACAGATGCCAGTCGAATGGAATCGCATACGGAATCAGCTGCACTACTTAACATTGGTCTTACTCACTGTCACTCTACTGAGCACTTGTTGAATTTAGGTGTCTTAAGTACGTACGTGTGCTACTTTAATAAATATAAGAACATAGCTCCGGATGGGTAGCTCAGTTGGTTAGAGTGTCTTCCCAACATGCAAAGGTTGTGATTTCAACTCCCGGTCAGGGCACATAACAAGCATCAACCAATGAATGCATAAATAAGTGGAACAACAAATGGATGTTTCTCTTTTTCCCTTCCTCTCTCTTTGTAAAAAAATCAATAAATAAAAATAACTAAGTATATAAATGAACACATTTAGTGAAATAGCAAATCTATATTATTTTATAGAATGTGATGTTTGGTATGAAACGGGACTTATCTCCAGAAGATACATAGAAAAATGTATTTCGCTACTTGGTGGACATACTCCATCAATCTTTTGGAAGAGTTATCTATTGTTTATCGAGCACATTGTTTGAGAATCACTCACACTCACTGCCAGCCACTGTAATCAGTGTCTTGGTTTTGAAGGCTATTTTGGGGGAATTACTACCCGAATAGAATGGGAAGCTCAACTCAATTGGCTGGTCACTCTCTCTATTTACTTTTCTTGGAAAATCTAAAAATGGAAAGAAGCAGTGTCCATGAGCCATTGTTCCCCATCTAGTCACTTTCTGTTGTCGTACTGCTTGATGTTCTGCGTAACACTTGTTCCTACCTGACATTATCCTCTTTCCTTACTGTTCATTTACTTACTCCCCGCGATTTCTACCCAGAAGATTGGAAGCTGCAGAAACTGGGGCCTTGTCCGTCTTATTCACCACTGTCTCACCAGCGCCCATCAAGTGCCTGGGCGGTAAACGGAAGTCCATATGATCTGTTCGGTGCACGAGCAGTTGGCCAGGTGGACTCGATTATGAGGGGTTGAGCTGTGACAGTGTAAATGCTATGGATGGGGAAGAAAGACTTCATACCTGACCTAGAAGCACTGAGTGGGTGCTGACCACTTCCTTCTGTCTCATATGCGCCCACCCCTGCTTCCTTAGCACCTGTACATGTGTCGTAATTGTTGATTTACTTGTCTCTCTGTCCCCTTGATTACTTGAGGGCAGGGACCAAGTCTCATGTCCCAGGTACTGAGCATGGTGACCAGCCGAGCGAGTGAGCTCATGCCATGAGTGTGTGAAGGCTGCTTTTGGAGCAAGGAGCCTGAGAACATGCTTCCTTTTTGTGCTTCGCCTTTTCCCATAGGAAGCATAATGACTGGCCACGTGGCTTCCAGTGCTTGTTTGCAGAAGTATCTACCTTCAGGAAGATCATTTCTGGAAAGTTAGGCTTTCTATTTGTTAATATAAACTGTTTATATACACTGGCATTGTCCGGTGGAAATAGAACGTAAGCCACGCATATTTCAAATTTCTAATAGCCACATTTAAAGTTTTTAAAAAGTGAAGTTAATGTATTTTATTTAACTTCATGTCTCCAAAATATTCTCATTTTAGCATGAGTCAGTATGTACAATTATTACTGAGATATTTTACATTGCATTTTGCATAGTCCTAAAATCTAGTGTGTATTTTATATCTCAGTTGGGATGCTAAATTATCATGGGAAATGCTGAATCTGTATTTTGTTTCACAAAATTTAAGTTTGAAAAAAATTGATTCACAAATCCAAATTGCTCCAAACACACGTTAATGTGTTTCTGTGTCTCAACCGTGTCTGTGTTTGACTTGAAAATTTTAAATGAAGTGAAATTAACAACTCATGTCTGCAGCCGCAGGGTCACATTTCAGTGCCCAATACTAGCTCGGTGTGGCCGGTGGCTATTGTGTTAACCAGCACAGATTCTAAGCTCCTTGTTAAGTAACCCTTTCCTCCACGTCTTCCTTCATTTCCGAGCACCCACAACCTTCTACCACCTCACATGCCAGCATTTTGGACTCATGGGAGGGTGTCTTCGAAGGCATCTGTCCAGCTCCCTCCTCCTATAGGATCGGGGCCCAGACAAGAAGTGGCTTGTCCAGTACGTTTCATCTGCCCACCACTTAGGTGCAGGCTTTGCTCCCAGTGCTCTGCTTGGCATGTTGGGTCAGACAGTGCAGGAGGTGCTTTGGGGGGTCTTCCCTGTGTGGTGAATGAGCCCCCTTCTTTCTGTTGGCGAATGTGAGAGTGCTAGACCTTCGGGAAGCTCTCCCGTGTGCCTGTCCCCAGGCGCTCATGTGAGGTCGCAGCAGCAGCTGGCAGCTGCAGCCACCTGGCTCTCCAGTGCTGAGGTCAGGCCGGTCAGTTGGACAGACAGCCTGCTCCAGGAATGGAGGACAGACCCCGTGCTGCGGCAGCTGGAACCGAGGCCAGTGCCTACTTATCCAAAGGTGCCACCCTCCGAGGAACGTGGGAAGGACCACGAGTCCCTCAGTGTTTTCTGGTCACAGCCCCCCTCCCCTTTTTTAAGGACTTCATTTGTCTCCTCTGAAGGTGAAGAATAATACATGCCTATGGACTGAGAATTTCCCAAGGGTCTGTCTGTCACTTGTAACCATTGGCAGTGTTTCCTGTCTGTTCCCCATGTGTTCAGAAGCTGCTCAGGTTCGCTCAGCATCCTCTGTATCTCGGATGCCAACGTTAATGAAGTGACGATGGATCCATTTTTTCTTTGTGAAGGAAAAATATTGTGACTGTCTCCTATGGCGAGGCTGCTCTGCTTCTGGGAAAGGGAAGTGGGTGCAGCACAAGGTAGTTTCCCTCCATCAAAACAGGCACTTTGCTCATTACCCAGAGCGGGGCGGGGGCGGGAAGGTGTGGCCTCCCTGGCAGGCGGGAATCATTTCTCTTTCTCCGATCTTGCCTGCTTCTCATCCTCCATTCATCTGTGTATTCCCCATTTTCCGCTCCCCTGCGTCGCCATGTAATATCGTTTCAAAGTGCAGAGCTCCTGTCACTTTAAAATTACCAAGTGGCAGAGCCATCTCCATAGAAGTCACCTCTCCTTGTTTGTGTGTCCGCTCAGCTCAACAATGTGGAGACACAATTTAAAACAGCAACCAAGAGTAGTCAAGTTATTAATTGGCTCAAGTCAGAGTCACAGTTTGATTTAAGGTCCTGACAAGGTGTATGTTAAATCGAGGGGGCACGTTTCCCTGGCTGTTGTCTCTAAAGTTTGTAAAACATCCCAGTGAATTGATTTAGTCTGATTTCAGTGGAATATTTAGTCACAATTTTTTTGATTTCTGGATTAGAAAGTATTTGCGGTGTAAACATTACTGTAGATGCCAAATGGGGAAGTGATTTTTATTTTTATTTTTTTGGGACTAGTTTCATGCTGTAATAATGCACAGACAGGAAATATTCTAAATGAAACTTGTTGCTTCTGCAAAGAAATCAGGAATCATTTGGGACAAACTCATAAAGAAACATTAAACAGGAGGAGTCACTGTTTGACGTCACTTCTGGTGGCAAAGGCGAGCCAGGAGAAGCCCAGGACTCGTCCGGGCTGCCGCGTGCTGGTTTTCAAATGGCGCTCACCCAGACTGCCTTCTGGAGGAAGGGCCAGGGGGCCAGGACACCACTGTCTCAATCCAGCCACGCAGCTCGGCTGCTACCTTTATCCTAACTGCCTTTCCTGTAGGACTTATCCAAGAAAAATGTCTGCAGCCAGCAAAAGTTTGAAAGATCACTCTTTTAAATTATTTTGAAAGGATTGCTTCAGAATTCTTGAACCTGGAACTTTTTTAAAACAATACCAGAACAGATTGTTTTTCCTTAACTTTCAACAGCTTTGACACTCCATGCATAGCCATCGGCTTCCTAGGTAAGTCCTGCCCATTACACCCTCAAGGCTAATGCCAGGGGTAGGACTTGGAGAGTCCCCTGTGGAGGGGTGACCATTGGACCCTTGAGCCTTGCTTCAGATGGGGTGCTTGCTATAATGCCATTTCTGTTGCTTCTCCTCCTTGCTGTCAGAGACCTACCTGCTGCTTGCTCAGCGACAGCTGGACAGTCATTTTTACTTTGAAGATTCACTCTAATTCTGTAATTTCCCAGGAGAGAATGGACTCTTGAGGCTTAAGTGGGAAAGTTTTATAAATCTTCAACCAAACAGTAACGTGTTTAAAGGCTCTTTATATGGTTCAGTTTCAGCTATTATAAGGACCTGCTTACGAGAATTATTGGCAGAACTGTCAATTCAGTTTGGAAGGGAAAATATTTGTGGCTCTCTTGCATAAATGTCTTTGTGTGAGAATAAGTATGCAGGGAGCTTGAGAGTTACCTGTCAGGGCGCACACTGGGTAAGAAGAAAGGCACTACTAAGACCCTAGTAACATCACAATCACAATCCTGGACCCACAGGACTGCCTCCTTTGGCAAGGTCACTCTTAGAAGTTCTTCTGGCTTAAACATGGAGGACAAATGCCCACATTTTCTGTAAGAAAGAAAATCTAAACAAGATTAAATTAGATGGTCAACCACTTACTGACATACTGCAAAATCCAAAAAAAAAAAAATCGTATTATGATAGCTTAAAATTGGCGATGGATTCTCAACTTTTGAACATTCTGGGGAGGCAAAGAATTATTCTAGGGAGAAGTGTGTTGAAAAATACCTGTGGCCCGTTTTTCTAGTTTCCAGCTACACTCTGGCTGGTAGAGGTCAATGGGAAAGTATAGCTTTGCCAGCCGCAGGTGGACAAGTTAACCTTGATCAGGCATACTTATAAACATATTTTAAAGTATCATTAGTGTCTATAAAGGAAGAAAAAAGAAGTTCCAGAGCCAGTGGGAAACCAGCCAGGTTTTCAGCTGGCTGTCCTCTTCAAGTTGCTGAGAATAAGGAATG
This sequence comes from Eptesicus fuscus, assembly GCF_027574615.1. Taxonomy (NCBI): domain Eukaryota; kingdom Metazoa; phylum Chordata; class Mammalia; order Chiroptera; family Vespertilionidae; genus Eptesicus; species Eptesicus fuscus. The sequence continues at coordinate 26,707,950 of NC_072489.1, forward strand.
AAATTGGATGAATGTTCCTCAAAAGTACAGGATGATTTTTATATAGGATAAAAGCATACCAAAGTTCTAATTTTTTTGTTCTTTTCTCCATCCTATTACTCTTATAATTAAAACATCCTGGTAGAAAAACTTATTTTTGCTATGAAGATCCCAATATGGTTTGTTGCTTTCGGATCTGAGTTTCATTTAATTCCACACCTTCATTTCCCCCTCCTTTTGTCCGGCGATGGTTTCATAGGCAATGAGAACCTTTCTGGAACCTTTCTTCCTGAAGAGAGTTTCTGGGGGGAAGTAAGTACAGGAGCACCAGTGCACACAGTAGGCCCTCAGGAACTATTTGACCAGAGTGGTTTTCATGTGGGTCACAGTGAGGCCGAGAGGAGAGTGCAGTCCACTTGTAGTGGGACTGGGATGGCCATGGGCCCCATACCTTTCCCTTCCTTCCCCTCTCGCTGCCTGGCAGAGATTGTGAACCCCCTTATGAGGGGAAGTACCTTCCAAATCACAAGTACAGTGTGCAGTAGTTTGTGGGGCTCCTTGTGAAGCCGGTGAACAGCAGCTTCAGAGAAGCCCCCACATCCTCACAGGACACCTTTGGACTTTTTGCTCTGGCCTCACACCCTGCATCAGTCAGCCCTGCAGAGTCGAATGCACTGATTCCCAAAGTTCTGGACTTTGGGCATTGGAAGCATATTTTTCAACATAATCATCATCTTTTTTTATTCTGCTCATTTTCTCAGGGAATGTAGGGCTTCTTATCAGAACCCAAATATAGGTCCAGTCTGATATTTCAGCTATTTCTCGCTAAAGCCATGTGAATCCTGCGTGTGTGTGTGTGTGTGTGTGTGTGTGTAAATATTCCTGACTTATTAAATTTCTTCCAGTGCGTGCAGCCTAGCAGAAGATACCCCAGCAGGCCTTGTGCATTGCTGCTGCTTCACTTCACATCATGAATATTCAGAGGCTGCAGTCATTGAGGACTCAGGTGGCAAAAATAGTAAGGTGATTGAAGCAAACCCCAGCATGAAAGCCAATCTGCATTTCAGCGACTCAGAAACCCTGATTACAGCCCAGGTCCCCCGTCCCCTGACCCTCGGAGCCCAGGAGAGGAGAGTCCTGGGGAGCTCCTCTGAATCGGGCATCTGTTCCATACACCAACATGCGCACGTCTCTCTGTGTGATGTGTTGTAATCAGCATGTTGTTTTTAAAAGACAACAGGCCCTTCTGTAGTCCTCTCCCTCAAAATGCATGTAGGCTCACAGTTCAGCATAAAGGATGCACTGTGGAGACCAGCAATGCATGCATTGTTTTCCCCATAATGCAGTCGGGATCCCCTCCACAAAATTCCGTGTATCTTGTGAAATCTCATTTTATATATTTTGTCACCATCAGCAGTTAAGCTAAAGTAGGAACCGCTCCATTCTGCTACGGGTTAAATGATGCTCTGTGCAGATCTAGTGGTGAGGCTTAAATTGCAGCCCTGTCTCTTTCTCGCAAGATTCTAAAATAGGTTTTCAGAATCAGTGCTGGGTTTTTGCTCCTGCATGAGTGGTGACTCTTGATTTTTTCCCCCTCCGGAGAAGCATCCTTTGCAGCGTTCCCCCGTCCGAGGAATCACTTAGACACTTCCAGCTGGTGGCAGGGGACACAGCCATAATACAGCTTCCTCTGTCCCAGCTGTCTCTCCACTCCGGTCCATGCATTACAATGGCTGCACCCTCGTGGAAGGGTTCAGGTAGAGGGAGGTGTAGGATGAAGCCTGGAATCCGTCCTCTGGGTTTTTAAAGCTTCAGCGTCCACAGCATCTGGGCATTTTGAAAGTCTTCCTGCTGCTGGTGAGAGGTTTCTCTCCCGTGATGGGAAGGCTGCTGCGAGCCTGATCAGAGGTGCCTGAGGATATCACCTTTTACCAGGAAGCCCTGCCTGCTTGAGAGGATCCTTTTCAATGCATTATGGCTCATGCGGCCTCACAGCTAAAGAAAAACAGGGATTTAGAAATCAATGCGGAAGAAGAGACCGAGAAGAAAAGGAAACACCGCAAACGGTCCCGGGATCGGAAGAAAAAGGTAGCTGTGTGTGCCAGGGCACGGATCTCGCCTGGCTTCTTTCTCTTTTCATCTCTGCCCTAGCATCTGTGAGAAGCATGAAGGGCTCTTTTAGCATGCTGTGTGGAGTGTGAACTGGCTGTGTAAATGGGGAACAGATGATACAGTCCGATGGCCGACGGACGGGCAAGGCGAGGGGAGAGCCTGCCCCGTGTGGGGTGGTTGCAGTGCTGATGCGGAAGGAAGGGGTGCTCTCCCTCCTCACCGGCACCGGCATGTTCCCATGACACAGAAAGGTGTGCACGGGAGTTCCAAGTAGTTTCTTTCCAGCCCAGCCAAGGTTACATGGACTGCGGGGACTTAGGTTGGAGGGAGAGGCCGGGGAGCCAGGCTTTTACCTCTTAGAGGTCTGTCTCGGAAAGGGAGCTTTTGTGCTAGAACTGTGTCACATGTGTGTGGCTCAGGCAGATCTGTACCCTTAAGGAGGTAGCAGAAATAGTCATTTCCTGCTTTGCGTTTGTTCTTTTTTTTTTTTCCTCCTTCCCTTTTCTTCCCTTCTGCCTCTTATTGCTATGTGGTGCTTTTCGTCAGGTTGTGCAATGAAAAGAAACTGCTAGAAATAACTTTCTTTTGTTAAAACCATAGAGGCTTGTTTTTTTTCTCTCTCTGCCGGGTGAGAGTGATCAACTTGAATGTAGGAATTCCCGTGACATGGCAGGGCCTGGCGCCCTTCAACACTGATTGCTTTCAATCAAAGCCTGGGCATTGATCATCGCCTACCGATATTCTCATGCAGGGCAAAAATATAGCCATCTTCTAGGTCAGTGGTGTTTGATTACTGAGTGGTGGCTGTGCCCTTAAATATGACTCCTAGCTACCGGCCCGGGGGAGAGGCCCCACAGCAATTTTCTTCCCTGGCAATGAATAAAAATTGATGAAAACTCTGTGGTCTGCATACAGAAGTGGGATCATAAACCATTTTTATGTCTCTTTGTGAGAATTCCCGAGGGAAAGATAATCTTCATTTGCTCCGAGCAGCGATGCGTGTGCTTTCTAAATGACATGCAGATTTCATCCACCCCATGAGCCTCTCCTCGGGGTGGGGGATGGATGGGGGGGGGGCAGCCAGGAGCATTTTTGGTGCCTTTGCTATTTTCTTGGGAGTTGGGTTCTGTAGAGGACACCCCTGCCTTTTGTTCCATGGCGGACTTCGCGAGACTGAGTCTGGAGGGCTGCAGTTGCTCTGCCGCAAGATGATGAATTTAGGTAGTTCCCACTTCAGTGTTCTTGTCAATAAACTTCTTGAACACATTTCACAGAGGTGCAAACTTAGGTCAGGAAATTCTCTGCAGGCATATTTCAAAGCCTCGTACAGTGGGGGCTGTTATGAAATTGCCAGGTTTTGCTAGGTTCTGGCCTAATTGTGTTGCCTTGGGTTTGTCTGTGGGTAGGTCACTTCGACTGCCCCCCCTCCACACACCTGTGCCCACCCCCATCATGATAAACTGGCTTGTGAGAAACGTGGGGAAAGGTACATCTGTTTGTGTAAGGACATGGCGTCGTCATTGCCTCTGTAAGCCGTTGGCTGAGCCAGGTGAGGTACAGCAGTTCCTACAGCGGCCCGGAGGCCCGCAGCCCCGGTGCCTGGGCCCCTGTTTGACTCGGAAGCCAATGGGACGGGAGTGAGGCAAACGGAGTTTCTGGACTCAACTGAGCTGAAGCAAATGCTTTGTGGACCAAAATGCTTTGTTAGGAGTACAACAGAGTCTGTCCGATGTCAATCTCTTAGCAACCAGAAGGGAACAGGGAGAAATATCAATATCGCTATTGTCAGTGTGCAAGCAGATTTCAGTGTTTTGTTCTCAGGAAACTCAGAGTAGATCCAAAAAGTGGATCAATCCCCATTGCTGTTGTACATGTTAATTCTTAACACAGTATAAAGTGGATATTCCCTATCAAAGCTACATGTATTAGGGGAGATTTAATAGTCATAGTCAAATGAGCTATGGATATTTCATGGACTCCTTTTTATGTACAAAGTTAAGGTAGGATTAGTTGGAAGATACAAGTATCTTCCCTAGATTCCTTTCAGCGGGATAGCATTTATGACTCTTATTCCCTACAAAGTGAATGGTTTTGATGTGGCATTTCTTTTTCCTACCTTTTTCTAGGATCATAATTAAGCCATGTGAGTTACTTTGCTTCATATTATAGGCCCCATGTCAATTGCAAAAGGTGCTTTTAAGTATTCTGTGGGTTATTATGGGAATAGATACTCTTGCTCATATGCAGAAATATCTTCTAGGAGCTTTGAATTACAGAAAAGTAATAGTGAGTATTCTCATAAAGTCACAAAATGGAAAAGTTTAGGAAAAACTTATGGAGTATCTAATTTCTAAAAGAAGACATTTGGTTCCTGGTGTCCCTGCAGTTCAGGTTTGAGTAAGCCCCAGATGAACCTTTTTTATAGCTACATGACACAGCATCATACAGTATGGGATATTACCAAGGATTATAACCAAACCATAACATATGTAACATTAGCCTAGAAGTCACATTTCAGAAGTTTTTTTAAAAACCCAGTAAGTCATACATTTGGTCTATTATGAATATTGATAACCATGAATAAGTGATTATCAGTCAAAAAAATAGGAAACTTCTAGGAATTTATAATTAGTTGAATTTTAATAATGATACGTTTTATTCTTGGCACCACAACATTACTATCAAGAAAAGGAAATCTGCCCTAGCCGGTATGGATCAGTGGGTAGAGGATTGGCCCCACAGACTGAAGGGTCCCAGGTTCGATTCCGGTCAAGGGCATATACCTCGGTTGCAGGCTCAATTTCCCGCCCTGGTCGGGGCAAGTATGGGAGGCTCTCACGTTGATGTTTCTCTCTCTCTGCCTCTCCTGCTCCCTTCCACTCTCTCTTTAAGAAATAAAAGAGAAAAAAGAAAAAAAAAAAACAATGAAAAGATATCTTCTGGTGAAGACTAAAAACAGACAAACAAAAAAGGAAATCTTCCTATTTGTTAAAAAGAAACACATCTAGGTAGATGAACGCTTAATCTTTTTATTACCAAATTATCTAGATTAAAGCAAAAAAAAAAAAAGTTACAATGAGTATCTAGCTTAAAAGTTTCTTAACTACTGCACTTACAGATCTCTCTTGCCCCCACCTTCCTATTGCTCTTCCTGTTCCTGATAGACTATTTTTCCCTTTTACTCTCCTTTCCTGGTGGGCTACTTAGGTTGGCAGCAAGGGGAGGCGTGTCAAAGGTAGGCAGATGCCTCTGGGTGTGTTAATATCGGATCCAAGCTCTCACTAAGCAGCTTGCAGAGAGGAACTCTTTGTCTCTCCTGCACCCAGCAGGGTCCAGCCAACAGGTGTTGGGCAGTAGATGGCCCAGCTACCATGAACCCATGAGCATTAGAAGTCTCTTCAGCCCCTGCCCTTCCCTTGTTGCCACTGGCTTCTGGTGCCACTTACCTACATGTTTTGCCCTCTTTACATAAACTGTGTTTCAGTAGTGAGAAGTTTTAGGAGAATTGACCTTCATTTATTCAATAAACGTTTTTATTATGTATGCATGTATGCTCGTAGGCTGCCCTGTCAAAAACAAACAAACAAACAAACTTTGAGGTAACCTAAGGAAATTTACACTAAAAAAGGAAGCATTTATGGAGTCCCCCTTTCTATATATATGACTGACACAGGGATATACTGAGATAAAATGGCAATTCTATGATTGGTGTGTCAAACTCATACAGCTATTCTGTGACAGAGCAGGAATGAATATTCATTGCTCCACTTTTTCTACAAACTTTTATTGAATGACTTCTGTGGATCAGGCATTGAATTAATTGTTGGAGACAAAGCTGAACAAGGCATGGTTATAACAGTACACTAGTTCCCTGCAGAGGGAGGAGAAAGATAAGTGCATATATTTTTAGCTCCCTACACAGAGTATGAAGAAGGAGCCACAGGAACCCACAGAAAGAATTCAACTCAGATGGGTTCAGAGGAGGTTTTGTGAAGCCTTAGAGGGAGAGTGGACAAGATAGACAAGCAGAACAGGAATCCCATTTCTAAATGATGGAAGTAGAGGGAACACTGGTGTGAGGAAAGCAAACATTGTTTTTGGAATACCTAGAACAAAGGGGACTTGAGTGTATGGCAGGAAAAAGGGCTGAAAAATAGTCAGGGGCAGGTGATTTTACAGGGTTGGGATTATCCTGCTCAAATGAGGGAGGGGCCAAAACCGACTTCACGGGGGTGGTAGGACTAGGAGATTGAATAGCTTAATGGTTTAGAAGCATCACTCAAGCACCAGTGCTGAAGACAGCATCTAGGAGAGCAGTCAGGAAGGAGTGAGGGTGATACAGGCTCAGAAATACTGAGCGTCGGAACCAGGCAAAGACTGCCAGTGGAGAGAGGGTGTCGCACACAAGAGATATTTAGGGGAAGATGCAATAGAACTTGGCAATGGCTGTATGTAGGCTGTGAGAGGGAGTGATCAGATTCTAGGGTAACTGCCAGATTCCTGGCTTGAAGCGGAATATGGAGAATTAAATTTCCTGGATTCGTGTCTTTTCTCCCAGGACATTTATTGACCACTGAAAACATACCAGGAAAGTATTTTTATTATCCCCAGGTTACAGATGAGGGAATTTAGGCATAAGCATTTAAGCTCCTCCTTCAAAGTTTCTACAGTAATCTATGGTGGAGCTGAGATGTCAATGTGAATCGCCTCTCTAGCTTGTGTTCTTAACTATGATATTATACAGTGTATGTAGTTAATGTTTTACCTTAAGAATTTATTTTTTTTTATTTTGAAAAATGAAATAAAAAATTACCAACACCAGAACTTCAGATCCTTAGAGACATGTTGCTGTAACAACCACACAGCAGTGTTAGGTGCTTGCTGTCAACCAGCAATGTGCAGAGTGCTTCCCATGGATTACCCTATTTTTTTTTTCCTCACAGTTATTTTTATGAGGCAGGTGTTATTTTCGTCCCCATTTTTCATAGCTGAAACCAAGGCTTACAGAGCATAAGTAACTTTTCTGAGGTCATACAGCCAGTAAGTGGTGGACCGAGACTTAACCTTGGGTCACTGGACTTTGGAATCTGTATTCAACGACTGGGTTTATTGTAATGCAACTCATTGCTTTCAGGATAAAAGCATTTTAAGGATTTTAGAATAGATTTCAGGAGATAAGAACTATTGAGTATTGTCTCTTAATAGAGAATCTTGGTGCTTCCTGCCTCCTGCCATTTTACAGGCTTTCCCCAGGCCTAGTTACCTAAGTACCTTGGCATCTATGATGTAAGATGCCAGGCAGGGTGAGGTTTTATACTGAGCAGCTGGGCTGTTGAGGGGGAGATGATTGTGTGGATCCATATGAGATGAAGGGAACCTACTGTTTCCTGCTCTGCCAAGCACATAGAGAAAGCAGGCTCCCCAGAGAGCTGGAGTCTATCAGCATATTTGATATCCACACTGTAATTATGTGTTTACATGTATGCCTCACCCAAGAGACTGTGAGCTCCTTGAGGGGGAGGTGGTATTATAGTCACCTACTACCACCTACTAGGGCTTGCAGAATAGGTAGATGGGTGGAAGAGAGTGGGACGAAGGGAGTGGGGGGTGGATGGATGCACAGATGAATGGACAGATGGATGGATGGATGGGAGATGCAATATAATATAATGATTAAGAATGTAGGCTATAGCTCTGGCCGGTTTGGCTCAGTGGATAGAGCATCAGCCTGCGGACTGAAGGGTCCCGGATTCAGTTCCGGTCAAGGGCACATGTCCCGGTTGTGGGCTCCATCCCCAGTGTGTGTGTGTGTGTGAGTGTGTGTGGGGGGGGGGGGTGCGGAAGGCAGCCAATCAATGATTCTCTGTTATCATTGATCTTTCTATCTCTCCCCCTCCCTTCTTTTCTGAAATCAATAAAAATATTATTTTTAAAAAAAGAATGTAGACTATAGAGTAAGATTGTGTGATTTCAGGTGCTGCATTTCACAGGTATGACCTTGGGGGAGTTATTTAAACCTCTTGGTGCCTCAGTCTTTTCACCTGCAAAGTGAATATGATAGTATGTAGCTAGCCATAGTGTTGTAATGATATTTCAATGAATTGATATTAGGACAGTGCTCGGCACAAAGTAAGAGCCATACAGTGGTGGTTGTTGCTGTTGTTGTTGATGTTCATAATGAACAGGCAAATAAACAGAAAAATGAGTGGACTCTTTCCAACCTCAGCCTTCAGGAATTGTGCCAACAAGTCACTGAAGCCAGGCTGGTAAGTGCCCTAGGAGTATATCCGGCTGCTGCCCTGTCTCCACCCTTCACCATTTGGAAGAGGATGGATGCGAAGAGGCTTAGTTCACTCATAGGAATGGCTGTAAACCTTCATCCTTTGATGTTCTATGATATTTAGATATAGGAAAGCAATTAATTAAAACTGGTCAGCTGACTGGTTCTCTGTGTTCTCTATTATCACAGTACATTTTTTCTCAATAAAGTTAAGTGTTCATTTTTTAAAAACTTAACACTTTCTTGCTCTTGATCAATTACCATTATAACCAGTGCAAGATCTTTTTTTAAATTTTTTTCTTTATTTTAAGGTATTACATATGTGTCTTTATTCCCCAATGCCCCCCTCCCCCTCCAACGTCCCCGCTCGTGCCCTCACCCTCCCTAGTGTCTGTGTTCATTGGTTATGCTTATATGCATGTATACAAGTCCTTTGGTTGATCTCTCCCCTTCCCCCACCCCTCCCCTTCCTTCCCTCAAAGAACAGGGTGCAAGATCTTGTTAAGTATAAATTATACATTTATTAATATCTGAATATGTTTTAAAATTTTTGTTAGTGTTGTCACTGACATTCTGTAGCTACTAAACTATTCATTACTCTTCAGGCCCATGATCTTTTCTGTCTCTTTAATTTTGCTCTGGAAAAATGATATTGTGTGTATATGTGTAACTGTGTGTGTTTTATTGAAAGTCAATATGAAAAAAATGTTCTCTTCTTTTTCCTTAAGCATAGCTACGAAAAGCTTTGGAAGTGCTTTATTTTCTTCCTAGTTATATTATTAGAAAAATTTAGCTTAATCATTTCATTTTACCTGCATTTATTCACTTAATAAAAGTGGGTTATGCATCCTCATTGTACCTGTTACTGTTCTGGGACTGGTAATATAAAGAATGGGACCTGTAGGTCCATCTACCAGCCCTATTTTGGATTCTGCTTGTACCACTCTTCATAGCTAGGGGAAGGACTGGAGAAAAAATGAATATATTTTTGGTGGACCTCCTTTTTGCCTTTTGTATTTCTCATATTTGAATTTATGTTAATGCTATGCCATTGTGTTATCCACATGTATAGAGGCATTTGGCTATAAGTTTAAGTTTGTTATGTAACTCACCTCAGTCACAGAAATGGTTGTGCTTGGAACCAAGGTCTCTGTGGTTCGAAGTCCCTTGCTTGGGGTGTCATGAGTTGGAATGGTTCATCATTGTCAAATATGGCAGCAGCTTATAAAATGTATAGATTTCAATTTAGATTTAGCTGTTTCCAGTGCGTTATTTCTCAGTCATAGGTGACCTTCTTTAATTAAGATCATGTCATCAGTTCTGTTTGAATTTAGATAAAGCCCATTGAAGTGGGTAGAATAGAGACGAACCTTTGTATCTGCCAGGTCTATAGCTTGCCTTGTGGCAGAACAAAGGCCAGCCTGGTACCAACACCAGGTGAGAAGGATATATGGACTGCATAGAAAAGAACAGGGATGAGAACTTGGCCAGGGAGGGTTGGAAGGAAGGAAGTCCAAGACTTTCTAGCAACTAAAAGCCATTGACTGAAAGGAACATTTATAATCTACCTGTAGGTACCCCGAAAAACCTTGTAACTTCAACAGTATGAACTCTATTCGTTTATCTGAAATACAGTTTTCTAAGAAGTCTATATAGTTGAAGAGGGTAGTAAAACATGGTAAATTTTACTTAGTAGAGCGTTAAAAACATTAATAAAACAGGCACAAAATAAGGAGAAGTGTGAAAAGAGAGCTAATAGAGTGGGTCCTCAAATGATGTTGTTTTGCTATAACATTGATGGGATGCTGTAGGAAGTTAATTCTTGTTCATAGTAAAATTGGCTTCCTTATATCATGTTTCATTTAGTCTGAGGACCTGTCGATGACGTTAAGTGAGAACTTACTGTACTAGAGTCATGGTGATGGAAAGGATGGGCTTTGGGCCTCGATGGGAGTTCATATCACAGCTGTGACTTATTAGCATTGAGCTTCAGTTTCCACGTTGGTCAAATGGGAATATGAATCCTTTACTTGCATGCATAGTGTAAGGAGTAGAAATACTATAAAGACATACAGGGAGTACTTAGCAAGGGCTTCTAGCTTCCCTCCCTTACAGTATGGGTTCTCAGGTATAATCAAGTGACTATATAATAAGGAGGCTAAGGAACTGAGAAAACAGAATGCTTTTTAGAACTTTTACACCTAGTAAGCACTCAGAAAATTATTTGATGAAACTTTTCTAATGGACTGGCATCCTTAAACAGCCCTTTGCGTCCTGCAGTCATCTCTTTGCAGACTTTCTCACAGTCCTTGGGGATTTAAATCTGACATTTTGAGAAGTACTTCTGAAGACTCATATGTTAAATACATTTTCCATTCATTAACACTATTATTAATTAGCTTCTCTGAGTAGTTAAGTGATAGCCAAGGTAGACATTGGGGAAAATTTAAGAACCATGTGTACAGATAGAAGAAGTAAAAAATAATCTTTTTAAACAAACTATTTGCAGACTTGGACATAAACATTGCAATACTTATGAGGGGGAAGGACCTACTTGGGCAGAATGAAACAATCTCCACTGCATCGGTTTTATATTACAATGGTTGAAAAAAGTTATCTATACAATATGTCTACAAGATACATACATATATTATTACCAACCAATTTATCACCTTTTCTGGTAGCATGACCACTAAAGAGGTGGTGTTTTTACCATTTCAGGATAGTTGAAGACTGAAGGAAGAGAGGATAACTGACCAGTGTAGAGTTATCACCTTTTATATGTGGTTTCAGAACCCAAGTGGCCTGTTGACTGCCTTCTTTTACCAGCTCATTCCCTTCTCCCCACCTCCTCAGACTGCCACTGTGAAGGCCTCTACAATTTTTAATCAGACACAGCAAGTTACTCTGCCCTGGCCCAAATTGGCCCCCTTCAATAACTGCCCCTTAGAGTTAGCAGTGTGTTTAAACATTCCCATTTACCCAAACCAAATAGAAAAACTGAACCTCAAACCTGATCATCTCTTCTTTGACATTTTTATTACAGACTGTGATTTTTTCACCTTTTAAAGGAGGACAGCACAGTGAGATAACCAACAGCAAAAGTTGATGGAGAATTTACCCTGTCTTTGTTGAGCTAACATCCATTGAGAGACTACAGTGGGCCAGGCACTCTCCCGAGTGCCTTAAGTAGATTATTGTATTGAATCTTCATGTATGGGTGGTATTATCCCAGTTCTCTGTTAGGCAAATTATAATCTGAACATTTCAGCAAGCCCACGGTTGCACAATGAGCATAAGTAAAGCTGGAATTCAAACCCAGGTCGTTATGATTTCCAGCCCTGTGGTTACTCTACAACTCTCACCCTTCACTCCTCATTCCCTACCAGACCCAGATCACTCCAGGTCACCACCGACAGCATGGAATACAGGGCTCCATGAGGTGAATCTTTCCTGGGCCACGGAATGCCATGCTGGGGTTTTCTGCCCCTAGAAAATTCCTAAAAGGATCCTTGTGATTCTCTCTTCCCTCCAAAAGAAAGTACACAATGGGGCATGGAGGGTAGGAGGGTGATAATGCTGGATGTAATAAATGAATTTCAAGGCACTTTCCCAACACGTATTTACTTGAAATGCATTCTACCTTAACAGAAACATGAACAAAATTAATTCCCCAAATTTTTGTATTTTTTATAAGGAGTGATATCATTTTGTGTTGGCTGATTTCTTGGTTTTTGAGATTACTATATTCCCACATGTTTGCTGATGTCTTCCATTTCATGCAGATTTTTATGAGAAAGAAGCTGTGGAAGAAGCTGGTTTTATTAACTAACTCACCGAAGGCCTCAAAACAGACTAATTTTCAGATCCTAGATTAGAAGTTAAAATACAGTTTGTGGAATAGTAAGAAATGAACACCAACTTCAAAAAGCTTCTTCTGCCGATGACCTAGACAAAATGTTAAAATTCCTTTTTTTGTTGTTTTTATTAATTTATTGGGGTGACACTATTGAATGAAATTATACAGGTTTCAGGTACACAATTCCACAACACATCATCTGTACCCAGCATTGTGTGTTCACCACCCCAAGTCACATCTCTGACCATCACCACTTATACCCCATATACTCTCCTCCAACTACCCCACCCTGACAATTGCCACCCTGTTGTCCATGTCCAGGAGTTTTTCTTTTTTTCTCTATCCCTCTACTCCCCACCCCTGAGCCCTCCAGCACCTCCCCAACAGCTGTCAGCATGTACTCTGAGTCTGCCTCTATTTTGCTTGTTAGTTCATTTTGTTCATTAGATACCACATATGAGTGAAATTGATATGAGACTTGTCTTTCTCTGACTGACTTATTTCACTTAGCAAAATGTTAAAATTCTTTAGTCATCCTCAGGATAGGAAATATCTCTTAGGCCTTATGAAGTAATGCTCTTTTTTTTTCCCCTTTGACAATAAGAACAATGAATAAAAAATTTTAATTTGGGGACAGGAGTTCGCAAAAATTGGAGTCTCAGTTTGAATCGATAGGAAACCTGCTAGCAAGTGTTAGGTTCCATCCTATATAATAAAAGCCTAATATGCAAATTGACTGAATGGCAGAACGACCAGTCGCTATGACGTGCACTGACCACCAGGGGGCAGATGCTCAATGCAGGAGCTGTCCCCTGATCATTAGTGCGCTCCCACAGCCAACCTCCCATGGTCTCTCTCTCCCCGAGCTGGCCAGCCCCGATCAACCTCTCCTGCCCCCCCCACAACAGCGGGCCCCAATCGGCCCCAATCAGGATGGCTGGCCAACCTCCCACAGTCCCTCCCCATCCCCCATTCCCACCTGCCAACCCCATCAGCCTCCTCCCCCCGGCCAGCCAACCTCCTGCAGTCCCACCCTCCCAGCCAGCCGGCCCCAATTGCCCTAATAAGGACTGGGCGAGATGGCCCCGAGATGGCCCCGATCAGCCCTGATCGCTGGCCAGGCCGAGGGACCCCACCTTTGCACGTATTCATGCACCGGGCCTCTAGATTACAATAAAATAATTGGTAGGTGCCAAACGCTATTCTCTGTTAATACGTAAATGAACTGAGTTAGATGATGTTATTTTGCAGATGATAATATGAAGGCTTAGAATTTGGATTTATCAGTAATAGCAAGCAAAAACAGCAGAACTTGAACCCATGACTATCAAACCCTAAGGCTTCTCCTTCCCACCTGCCCCATTTCACTGTTCTGCTTACAGATTACCGTATTTTCCGGCGTATAAGATGACTTTTTAACCCAGGAAAATCTTCTATATGCCCAGTCGTTTTATATGCCGGAAAATACAGTACTTATTATACATATAAGATTCTTGCACCCTGAGAGGGCTTTTACTTTTTTTTTTCATTTTCTGATCAGTTTTTAAATCATTTTTGTGCCTCCCTTGCGAACAGTGTCATTGTCATTTGTTTTATGTGATAAATACCAGATGAGAAATGCTTTTTAAATAATGACGCATGACTTAAGCTCTACATTTTCATCTTCAAATGTTACATGGGGACGTTAAGTATTATTGCAAAGCACAGAGCAATTTTGAATCAGGTACAAAAAGATCGTAATTGACTTTGGCACTGTGGATTTACAGCAGTCTAGGGAAGCAACATTTACCAAAGCCATATCTTTGAACAATGTATTTTGTTTTCTATTAGTAAATCCCCAAAATGGTCAGTCTCATAATTTCTGGCCACATTCCTCTTCCTTGGCTGTTTAGGGGTAAAGGAGAGAGGCTGTGCTGGAAGGTTCTGAGGTCACTGACTCCCCACACTGTCCACTGCGCCCTCCCTCTTCTGTTAGGACCTGCTGTCCCTGTATGTGGTGGTTGGCCACTGCAACCTGACTCAATAACATAATGAATATATTTACTTAGCTATGTCAACACTCAAATACATTTGCCTGCCCTTAAATAACAGGAAGATAACCATATTGATGTTGAAAAATGTTGAATACAATTCATTTATTTCCTTTGAAGAATGGCCATTGTTAACGATCCCTGCTTTACTCTGCCTTCTCTGCTGGAGTTGTTCTTTGCCATCTAAAAATAAATGGTTTCATTATGCACATTTATTCCATCCACATTTATTCCAGATAGAATTAATATATTAATACTGGTAATTCAGGCATAGGAAATTCACACACTCACTTGTCTTTGTTAGTGTAGAAGTAGCTATCCCAGTAATCCTCCTCAATTCCAGGCTGTGAGTCGTTTCAAAAGATGATTGTGTTCATCTTAGCTGAAATTGGATCTGTGAGGGTGACCATGAATACATTTAAAATGTGTGTTTTCTCTGCGGACTGTGTTATGGCCTGGCGAATGTGAGTCCTGGCCTTGATTGTTTGGTAGGTGCCAAACGCTATTCTGTTAATATGTAAATGAACCCTCTGAGTTAGATGGTGTTATTTTGCAGATGATAATGTGAAGGCTTAGAATTTGGATTTATCAGTAACAGCAAGCAAAAACAGCAGAACTTGAACCCATCACTATCAAACCCTAAGGCTTCTCCTTCCCACCTGCCCCATTTCACTGTTCTGCTTACAGATTACCGTATTTTCCGGCGTATAAGATGACTTTTTAACCCAGGAAAATCTTCTATATGCCCAGTCGTTTTATATGCCGGAAAATACAGTACTTATTATACATATAAGATTCCTGCACCCTGAGAGGGCTTTTACTTTTTTTTTTCATTTTCTGATCAGTTTTAAAATCATTTTTATGCCTCTCTTGCTACCAGTGTTATTGTCATTTGTTTTATGTGATAAATACCAGATGAGAAATGCTTTTTAAATAATGACGCATGACTTAAGCTCTACATTTTCATCTTCAAATGTTACATGGGGACGTTAAGTATTATTGCAAAGCACAGAGCAATTTTGAATCAGGTACAAAAAGATCGTAATTGACTTTGGCACTGTGGATTTACAGCAGTCTAGGGAAGCAACATTTACCAAAGCCATATCTTTGAACAATGTATTTTGTTTTCTATTAGTAAATCCCCAAAATGGTCAGTCTCATAATTTCTGGCCACATTCCTCTTCCCTGGCTGGTTAGGGGTAAAGGAGAGAGGCTGTGCTGGAAGGTTCTGAGGTCACTGACTCGCCACACTGTCCACTGCGCCCTCCCTCTTCTGTAAGGACCTGCTATCCCTGTATACGGTGGTTGGCCACTGCAACCTGACTCAATAACATAATGAATATATTTACTTAGCTATGTCAACACTCAAATACATTTGCCTGCCCTTAAATAACAGGAAGATAACCATATTGATGTTGAAAAATGTTGAATACAATTCATTTATTTCCTTTGAAGAATGGCCATTGTTAACGATCCCTGCTTTACTCTGCCTCCTCAGCTGGAGTTGTTCTTTGCCATCTAAAAATAAATGGTTTCATTATGCACATTTATTCCATCCACATTTATACCAGATAGAATTAATATATTAATACTGGTAATTCAGGCATAGGAAATTCACACACTCACTTGTCTTTGTTAGTGTAGAAGTAGCTATCCCAGTAATCCTCCTCAAGTCCAGGCTGTGAGTCGTTTCAAAAGATGATTGTGTTCATCTTAGCTGAAATTGGATCTGTGAGGGTGACCATGAATACATTTAAAATGTGTGTTTTCTCTGCGGACTGTGTTATGGCCTGGCGAATGTGAGTCCTGGCCTTGATTTGCACAGGCGTTCATTCTCGTGGTTAAGGCAGCCTGGCCGTCTCTTGCTCCGCTGTGTGTGAATCAATATCCTGGTCTTTCTCCGAGTGGGATTTCCATGGGATATGAATAATATGTGTCCCTTTGACATCTGATAAGCATTATCTTTTTTATTTCTGGTGGATTGCTTGGGATTTTGTTTGCATGTCAGGAAGGAGGGTGTTCTTAGGTGCCCCTGGCATTCTTGGCTTTGACCTGCTTTCCTAGAGCAGCTTTAGCGGAACCTAAATTATTAACACGGTCTATCTGCCTGCACATAGAGCCTAATCCACCCCCCTTCTTTAAGTGCTGCCTGGATCGCTGAAATAATAGGAACATTGATTTTTGGAGGCCCCGTGGAATGAGCGGATGGGCCTCGGTGTGAGCTGTGGAGTGACACAGGCTTGAGATTGAATCTTGTCATTGTCACTTCTTTGCTGTGTAGTCTCAGATTGGTTATTTAACTTCTCTGAGCCTCTGTGTCCTCATCCGTAATGACACCTGTTGGAAAGAGATGTTAGAAAGACAAAATGAAATTGAACATGAAGTGTCCAGCAGTGCAGTAATTCAACAAATGTTAGGCCCTCCCACTTCCCCACTTCTTTCGTCCTTCCCTTGTCCATTTGGAAGAAATGAGTTTGTTTTATGCTCAGCATGTTTAAGTGAGAGCTATCACTTAAAATGGGGAAAGTAAATTTGTTGAAGTTAATTACATGTAGGGGGTAAAAATAAATAAATATATGGAGAAAAATATCTAATCTAATAATAGACAAATATGCAAATTGACCGCACCTTCACTACACCTAAGCCACGCCCACCAGCCAAGCCACGCCCACCAAACAATCAGGACGAGTATGCAAATTGCCCCAACAAAGATGGCGGCTAATTTGCATATCAAGACAGTGTTGAAAGAAGCCAAGAGCTGCAAAGGGGAGTAAAGCTTCGAAGAAGCAAGCAAGCCAGGGGGGCGGGGGGAGGAGAAGGGAGGAGCGAAGTCAGGGCCATAGGCGAAGGGAAACGAAGGAGGGCTGGAGGAGAAGGCGGGGCCGGTGACACGGGCGGGGCGGAGGCGGGGCCGGGGCCGAAGGGAAACGCGGGCAGGTTGGAGGAGAAGGCGGGGCCGGAGACAAGGGTGGGGCGGGGGCGGGGCCGGGGGCGAAGGGAAACATGGGCGGGCCGGAGGAGAAGGCGAGGCGGACGGCAAGGGCGGGCCGGAGGCGGGGCCGGGGGCGAAGGGAAACGCGGGCGGGCCGGAGGAAAAGGCGAGGCGGGCGGCAAGGGAGGAACGGAGGCGGGGTAGAGTGCAGCAGGAAATCCCATTGCAGGAATTTTCCTGCAACGGGAAAGCTAGTATTTATATAAAATGTAATTATATATACACACCTATGTATTGCACATGTGTGTGTGTGTGTGTGTGATATTCTAAATAAGACAGTTAAGCCTAGAGCCAAATTTCTGTTCCTTCCTATTGGGAAGAAGTGTAGTTTACAGAGATGGCATTGAATGTGGTATGAAGCGTAAGGCTTGGGTCCTATGGAGGGGCAATGGCTCTCTGAAGATCACTCAATACAGCTGCAGCCTGCTCCACAGCATCTCACCTCCAATGCAGGCTTCTCCTTGAGAGCTTTTCTAAACAGAGGGAAAACCAGTCCTTTTTTCCCTGGGAAGACCTTGATGGATTTGCCTTTGCATTCCCATTAAAGGTCTCTCTCTGGCTGCTCCCTTAACTCTCAGAGTGAAATCCACTCAGCAAAAGTTCAGTTTTAGTGACTCTCCCAGGAATGCTTCCGAGGCTGTCTGTGATATGCATTTCCAAGGGACAATTAAAGAGAAATAGACAAACCATAGACAGATGGGTTTTCCTGTTAAATAGTACTGTCCAATCAAAGAAGACTTCTTTCAAAGCTTGTGACAGGATTAATACCTGTTGTGTTGCTTTTACTCCCTGCTTGATTCCTTGTCACATCCTAGGACATTCTGTGAGTTCTCATACCTTAGGTTTTCTCACCACATAAATAATTGATGTCCATTGTATGCACAACGTTCCACACAGGGAGGCTAGGATCACCCAGAGGAGGCATTACCGCTGGAGTTTTGAAATATGTTATTCAGTGTTTTTCTGTAGATACTTAGTTTTTGCTCTCCTCGCTTTCCTTCCTTTCTCTTCCATTTCTTTCTCTTTCCTTTCTTTCCCCTCTGTCATTCTTTCCTTTTCCCCCCAAAAATTAAAGATCAGATAATAGTGGTGTCTCCTATTTTGTATTTTGTAACCTCATCCCCCACCCCCACCCCGCCGGCCATGAACCATATAATCTTCACACATGTCCATGTCAAAAAATACATTTGTATTCTTAAAAAATCTGTAGTATTATATCATGAATGTACCAAAATATATCTGGCTAATCTTTTATTTTTGTACATTTAGTTCATTTCCATTTTTACTAAGAAAAAGGGCACAAAGGATAATGGGGCCTCATCTTTTCCCTAAATCGCAGCACTCTCTCATTTCCGCTCTCCTTATTTCTGGTGATTCCTTAGCATAGCATTCCAGGCTCTTCATTCTCATGCGAGAGCCGGCATTTACAACCTCATTTATCATAAATCCACTAGTTGGCCTTGGTTCTAGTCAGAATAACTCTACGTTCACCTTCCCAGAATGTACCCCTGCTTTCCCACCACTGTTCTTTGTCCTGCTCTGCCTGCCATACTTCCTTCTTCCACTCTCCTTTCAACCGTTAGGCCCATCTCCAATCCCACAGAGACACTGGGGTACTTGGCTGAGGGCAATTTCTTTTCCTCCTAAATGTTACAACCATTTACAACTATTGGTATTTCTTAAGAACCCTAAGATACTGTACATGGAATTATCGTCTCTTGAATAAGAAGACCTTTAGATGAACAGAGTTACAAGTCTTGATTCTGACTCTTGGCGAGGCCCGTAAGTTGGCCATTCCAGCTGCTTTTTCCTTGTCTGTTTTCTATTGAGGACCCTGACCCGGTGCGATGGAGAGTCCTTCCCAGCTCCAGTAGTTCCCTCATGCTCCTACTGGATTTCACGTTCCTTGGAGCAGGATCACTCCGCATTTCTGGAGTGTCCTATTCTCGGCCCCCCTTGGCACTGGCCCTTTAAATGGCAGTGGCTGCACAGCTCTTTGCTTTTTTCAGTGCCTCGCTGGTTCATCTGAAATTCTTTTAGAACTGTGGCCCTCAAATGGCAAGAGAAGAGGCGCCTAGGGATAGTGTGCCCAACCAGCCTGCTTTGTCCAAGACTCAGGGGTTCCCCAGAATGTGGGACTTCAGTGCTAAGATGGGGCAACCCTGCCCCTCTCCTCAAGGGCATATTCAGATTGGTAGAAAATGGATGGAGTGAGAGGTCCTCTCTGCCACCATCTCTCAGACTCTCTGCTTTGCTTCCTTCGAGGCTCTTGCCTTCCACCACTGATTATGACATCACTCTTTTTCCTCTCGAAGTCCATTTCCCATGTATTCATGTCTAGTGTGATCAGTGGATGTTATTTCTTCCTAAGTTTTCTGTCATCTCTTGATTGTTGAAGCACAGTGGGTCCTCCTCGTGCCGTGCCATTGCACGTATAAGAAAGTACATACACTTTAGCTTTGGGCAATAATTCCTGCTTTCATTATATAGGATCTCATCAAGAACCCAATCACTCTGCTTTGCTTGTCTCTCTCTGGCTCTTTAACTCCCTAGCTCGTGTATTTTACTCATATTTTTGTTTTGATTATTCTCAAATTGCCTTCTTATTTTGATTATTCCCAACTTGAACTTACCAAAGCTGTCTCCCCCTTTCACCTACCCCACCTGGGCCAAGGGAAGGACACTTCTACCTCCCACCAGTTTCACACCTGGAGAGGCCTCTGGGCCTGGTTGCCCACCATCAGGCAATAGGAAATAGCACACAAACAGGCATAAAGAACTTACTACTTCCCAATTAAAATCCAGTTTAGTTTCTCATGTGTTTGTCAGCAGGAATCCACCATTGTTTTATTAGGAAATGCTTTGATGGGGGCCACTATAAAGCTACATGACTAAAATGTTATATGTACGAGAGAATCACAATTTACTCAGATTGCATGATTGAGATAACACACGATTTCAGATTGTTTTACAATAAATCCTGGGTGGAAAAATCCATTTACCCTGCCTCCGTGTTCATACCAATTACTCAATTTATATTTACTGTATTAGTAATGACTTTTATGAACTTCAGCTTAAGTTTATATAATTCAATCACTTCATTCGAGTAAGTAAATGAATGATTTCATTTAAAAGATAAGAACTGTAGAAATCTGGATTTGAACCTGTAGGACTTATGTAACGGACAAATACGTCAGTTTTGAAGGGCAGAGTTGTGTGGAAAATTCCCAGAGTGTCTGCAGTCGTGGAATCTCAGAGGTGGAAGGGACCTTCGAGGTCACCGAGCTGGGCCCTCTGCAGGTCCCGCCTCTCCTTGACAAGAGCTCTATGAATTGCTTGTCAGTCTCTGCTTACGAATTGCCTGTGCTTGGAAGTGTCCTGCCTCTAAACCTAGCCCACCCCATTCTGGGCAGTTCTTTATTTTTTTATTTAATATATTTTATTGATTTTTACAGAGAGAAGGGAGAGGGATAGAGAGCTAGAAACATTGATCAGAGAGAAACATCAATTGGCTGCCTCCTGCACACCCCCTACTGGGGATGTGCCCGCAACCAAGGTACATGCCCTTGACCTGGAATCGAACCTGGGACCCTTCAGTCCGCAGGCCGATGCTCTATCCATTGAGCCAAACCAGTTAGGGCTGGGCAGTTCTAATTGTTAGAATATACTCTCTTATTTTGAGACTAAATCTAGCATCCTGTTATGTCCACCCATATGCCAGCTATTTATATAGATGTAAATAGTACTGTGTCAGTGTAGCATCTTCTCTCCAAGCTAAATGCTCCCATAGGACATAGTAGCAGAGACCCTTCAATGTCCCCCTTAGCCAGCAGGTGGTATCCCAAATTGACATGGTATTTTGTGTGTGGATTGTCCAGGTCATAATATATTGATACAGCACAGCCTCTGCTGTTTCCACAGTTGATAATAGGAGCCAAGGTCACAGTGAATTTAGGGAGAAAACAGGGTTCAGACCCTTTTCACAGGAACTTTGGTTGTGTTTTGCCTGTGGAGTTCATCCTTACTCTTTAACTTTCAGTTTGGTCTCCTGGCTGGCATTGAAATGCTGACATTTCTGTAATTGGTAAATACATTCGGACATTTATAAACAGCAGCTAAGTATAGATTTATAAAGATGCAAAAGCTTTGTCCCCTCCAATACTTACCTTCCATATTTTTCCATTGTAATATCTCTCATTATTTTATCCTTTGTACTTAGCGATTATTTTCTAAGGAATTACTAAGAGCCAATCATTTGCCCTGCATTTGTCTCTTTTTCTACAGGGATTCTGTCCTTCCATTTTTGTTTCTGTTTTTATTTTTTTACCTTCTTTATCACAAAAATATTCACTAGAATTCAGTAGGACAGATGATACTACTTCAGTATCAATTAGATACCAGAAAGCAACAAATTAGGTAATGTGCTCAACTTTAACAAAGGTTGATTTTTTTTATATATTTCAAATAGGTAAAATAGTTGGCTTCTTAGAGATGAACTTTTATGGACTGAATCCTTAGAAACTAAAGCATGTGGAATTATTTTGACAGAAAATCTATATTATAAAAGGCCAGTGGCCATAACGCCGTAACAACCACACGACCGGTCACCAGCAGGTGCATTGATGGGTCTCGTGGCGAGGTGGGTCTCGGTCTTGCGGCACAGCAGGTCTGGGGTACCACCGGTGCAGCGGGTCTGGGTCTCGCGCAATTTCACACACTGGGCCTCTATAGTTAGCTAATAAAATAGGGACATAGAAGAACAGAATTCTAAGATACTTTTTGTAGTGCAGTGAATAGGAAACATGTGTTCTTTTGGGTCAACAACATTTCAATTCAACAAATATTTATATGCCTTGTGGATACAAAGAGAAATAAGACATACTTCTAGTCTTTTAGGAACTGGTAGTTTAAGGAAGATAGACAAGTGTAAAAGAATTAAAATAGTCTTACACAGTAAGTGCTTAATATCATCGACAGTTTCTTGGAAACTCCAACTTTAAGTGAAAAGACAATATAACAAAACCAATGTTACTATAGACCAGTGTTTCACAACGTGGGACACATGCCCCACAGGGAGGCAATTTGATTTTTAAGGAAGGCAATTCAAGAATGAGTTACTAACAGTGAATTTTTTGCATTTCTTATGGTTCTAGGGGCCTCATATACAGTATATAAATATATATTGTGACATATTATGCATTTCAGTTCTCTATTATGTTTTGAAATTTTATTTGCTATTTTTATATAATATTCTTATTATTTTTTAACAATTTATTGCACTTCATATTATTATTATTTTTTAACAATTTATTTCACTTCATATTCTTATTATTTTTTAACAATTTCTTCCTCAGTACTTCAACTGTCCTTTTATTTTTCTCTTTCATGGGTGCCATGTTCTTTGGAAGCTTGTTTAGACCAACTTATCGGCCTTCTAGGCTTCCTCCACATGAATAGGAGTTCACTTTTTGAATAATAAGAATTATATGTCAAAAAAAAGAAAAGAATTATATGTCATGGGGGGGCATCAGGATTTTAGAGATGCTTAGGTGGGGCATGGCCAAAAAAAGGTTGGGAACCACTGCTATGGACTAATTGACTATAAATAGGAGTGAAGTTCCTATGGTATATTTTTGGTTGTAAAAAACATCACCAAACTTCTAAATAAAGACTCAAAACACTTCTAATTGAAAATATTTAAATAAATGTGAGCTATACATACATTTAAGAAAGATGAATACAAACAAGTAAGATAATTCCTTTCCAACCTGCTGATCTAGGTCAGGGTCATGGGTGGCTGGAGCTTCTCCTGCTAGCTCAGAACACAAGGTGGGACCCGCACTGAACAAGACACCCTTCCCTCACAGGGCCACTCAGAGCCACCACACTCACTCAGACTGGGACAATGTGGCCACGTGAACCCATCTCTCAGTCGCATCTTTGGGATGTGGGAGGAAACTGGAGTACCCAGAGAAAACCCATGCAGACACGGGGAGAATGTGCCTACTCCACACAGTGGCCCCAGCCAGAATTGATTTTGTTTTGTTTTGCTTTTTAATTTGAGGGTCTGCTGTAGTTGATATAAAAAATGTATTCAAAGTGATATAGAGGCCAGATGAAGGGATTCACCTATCAGGGCGGAGGATTGAGTGATGGGGACACTGAAGCTAGTGCCTGGGGACCGAGAATGTGAGCAGATGGGGTAGAGAACACAGCAAAACTTGCGGAAGTGGGATTGATTGGACGTGAAGGCTTAATGTGGAGGAGAAAGGAAGGAGTCACGAAGGATGCGTCCGAAATGCCCAATGTGAATATCTGAGAGGCCCTGACACATTATGGAAGGAATGCAGAGGGATTGGCTGGCCTTTGTGGGAGATGTGCGCCCTCCCTTTCTGCTTTCCCTTTTCCCTGTCAGCTATTAATATTTTTTGCAAAGTAAAAAATGGTACTTTATGTTGACTTTTAACTTGGATTTCAGTACGAGCTACAAAATGGCAAAGCTCTGTGCTTGGAGCACCTGAGAGAACAGAAATGCACTGAGCTGAAAAATTAGAAACCTGGAGAATCATCGCAGAATTATTTTGAGAAGTGTTGAAGCCATTGCTTTTTGTCGAAGCTGTCACTCAGTGGGCAGGATGGATTTAGAGGTGCTAGTTAACAGGCATCTCAGAGTTAGATGCATGACAGTCTTCGTGATAAGAACTGTGATGTCATATTCATGCTCTCCCATGTACTGTAAGTATTTGTTCTATTCACAGTGAACCCTTTGAAACAGGGACATGTTTTAAGGTATTCTTCCAGTGTGTGAGCAATGTATTTACGGTGATTTTTTTAAAGAGGGCAGTAGAAAAATAGAAGTCACCCATAGTAATCTTCATGATCATTTAATACAATCCATTTCTTTCACATAATATCTCTAACAGTTTAATTTTCAAAAGTTTACTAGAGAAACGAAAAAGAAAGTATCTTGGAGAATAATTTAATAGAATAGTGTTTTGTTTTGTTTTCTTTACAAATGTGTTCCTCACAGAAATGGGCATGATTACAGTTGTGACCTAAGAATACTCTGAAAATTTGCCAAAGTGATTGTAACAAGCCAAAACCAGTTTGGCTCAGTGGATAGAGCGTCAGCCTGCGGACTGAGAGGTCCCAGGTTCGATTCCGGTCAAGGGCATGTACCTTGGTTGCGGGCACATCCCCAGTAGGGGGTGTGCAGGAGGCAGCTGATCGATGTTTCTAACTCTCTATCCCTCTCCCTTCCTCTCTGCAATAAATCAATAAAATATATATTTTTTAAGAAAGTGATTGTAACAACATGCACTAGATTTAACTTTTCTCCAGTGTGCTTTCATTGAAAGACTAGTTCAAGTTTAGAGCTGCATTTTAAAGACTTCTGCAAAAAATATTAATACACGCAGACCTTTCATGAAACATGTCTGGGAAAGCATATGTAATATTTTGATTTAAAAAAAAATGTTGCTTTCATATGAAAGCCTGAATTGCCAGTAAGGAATGTCATTACCCGAGAACTTATGAGATTAATTTTTGCTAATTCTTTTTGCATGTTTGTGTTCACGTGTGTGTGTGTGTGTGTGTGTGTGTGTGAGTGTCCGTCTGTGTTTTTAATTTCATTAGCCTGACAACTGTATAGTATCAGTATTTTCAGTTATTAGTTCTAGCAAAAATAAACAGACATCTAATAAGAGTCCAGTTGAGAATCAGAGTAGACAAAATGAGAGAAGAACAGTTCATAATGTGTTGGTTTTTTTAAAAGATAAGCTAGGTGTCTTACTGCTCAATGTAATACATAGTTCTGTTAAACAGGAAGTTCCCTGGGTAGGTATAAAATACATGACGCCACTTGGCAATATAAAGGAGTTTTTATAGTAGAATAATGGTGCCTTGAAGCAGCTGTCTTTGAGGTCTGCTATCCTATAATAAAATGAGGCACCCGCATATTCTATGGAGAGAAGCCTTCCTAGACTCCATCTTTTGTGCTGCAGACCACAGCTGGCTCATTTACCTCAGATGTGGCTGGGAAGCCCCAGTGTCCCCGGTGTCATGGCGGGGAGTGCCTAGCCCAGAATTTTCGCTTGAGCTTGCAATTTAATGTGGAGCTTGCAATTGCATTCTCAGCGACATTTCCTTTCATCTCATAACAATAAACTTTTTATGGTAATGTCTTAGTAAAGTGTGGCACTAGGAATCCCTCGGCTTTTATGTAAACGTTCAACACAAGGCGTTCTTTTTGTTTACTTGCTGTACAATCATATGTCCAGAAAATTCTGAATAGAGCTCTGTGTTTAGAATCTTCATTTTCCTTAATGATTCCAATGAGATTCTTTTTTTAAATGAATCATAATGTACTGGAGTCAAATGTAGTGGTTCTAAGTGTATATTGAATCAGTTTTGAGAAAAGCATAGCTCTTTAACCCATTCTCCCAACAAAATATGCTACATTTCACCGCCCCTGCAGGTCCCTTTGTGCTATTTCCCAGTCAGTATCCCTCCTCCACTGGAAGCAGCCAGTCAAGGATTTCAGCACCATCATTGAATCTTGTAGTCTCCTATGCCAAAGATGTATCTTTAAAACTAGTTTTTCTTTTAAAGAGTTTCCTCTCCTTTTGGAATCATTCCAAAGTATATGCCTAGGCAAAGAATGGGGATTTAAAACTTGGCCATATAGAAATTCATGTGTTGCTTCTAAAACACATGGGAACATCCTAAGTGACAAATTGTTACTGAAAAAGGGACAGGTCAATTTCCAACTTGTCAAAAAGATTTCAAGTCATTCTATTTCTTATTGTATTTTAATTTGGCTCTATTTTAATGTCTACTTCTGTTTTTAAAATGCCAGCAATGCTTTGTGATTTTACCTTGACTTTGTGTGGTGTGTATGCCCTTTGTGTAGAGTAGAATAAATGATCGACTAATGGAAGTTTAGTAAGAATGATCAGTAAATGCCGGGTGAAGATGAAAAGCCCCCATATCCCCCTGAATGTAGAGAAGCGATGTGTGCTGTGGTCCTGTCAGCCTCTGTGGGGCAATAGGAGAAACATTCTCACATCTATTTCTTCTGCGGGACTGGGTACCATTGTCTCAAAGGCGAGGCTCTATGCTTTGGTTCTCATAGTAACCAGAGTAGTTCTGTCATCTCTTTGCGCGGGGGGGGGGAGGAGAGAGGAGAGAGAGAGAGAGAGAGAGAGAGAGAGAGAGAGAGAGAGAGAGAGAGAGAGAGAGAGAGAAGCATTCCATATTGCCCCTAGAGATTTTCTCTTCTCTCCTTTTAGCTAATGTGCCCTTTTTTGATAAATAAATTTCAGCCAAGGTTGGGATACACTGAACAATGCAGAGAGATGAAGGATTCCAGGACCTGAGCGCTCCTTTTATTTCACTATTGCAGCCCGTGGAGTGTAGAATGAAATTGCACTGCTGCTGTAATGTATTCTCTTCATTAAAATAGACAAGCATCGGACAAGCCATAAACCTTCCATCTGTACTCACAGCAGGCTCCACCGTCCCAAGTCCAGTCTACCCCCACTCCAACCCCCATCTTTCTAAAACACCCGAGATGGAAAGGTTTTAATATTAGAGACTGACAGAATCATCACATCCAGTTTCTGAAACAACCGACCCGCTCCTCTGTTCTTTGGGCTGCTGCCTCCGTTTTAAAAGGAAAGCTCGCCTTCTGTACTTAAATGTCACCGAGGACACGGGCGTTGGGTCGGAAAGAATCTGCAGTGCAGCAGAGGGAAGGGAAGGGCAATTCTGCTCTCATCACCCCACCAGCCTAATCACCTTGAGCAGGAAAAGGAGGCGTTTTTACACGGTATGCTCATGATCGGTCCAGCAGTGGGGTACCCCTTGTCGTGTCTGCGCCTCTTTCTTCATTGCCCGGAGGGCAAAGGCTTTTCCCCGTGGGAACTTGCCATGCCAAGGCACGGAAGAGTGAAAACCTCCTTCTCAGGCTAGAGGAAGAATTCATTTTATTCTCTCCCTGATTTCAAAGCCAAGCACTTGCTGGACATTTTAGGCATAGAAAGCATAGGGTCCTAAAAAGATGATTTTAAAAGGTCATTGTAAATTCTGATCTTGTTAGCAAACTATTCCCTCACTTGGAGAAGATTCTGTTTCAATTTTTTATAAACGCAGCCTGATGAAAAATTTAAACACGCTCTTTTAGGATCCGATCTCTCAGATGTCCCGCTAAGCTCCCTTTGGTCAGAACGGTTATGTAAGGCGCTCTGTGCCATCTATCTACATAATAGACTTCTCTCCGGAACCCAAGGCCCTAATGCTTGCTGCTCTCTCCCCGAGGACTCACATTTATGGTGTTTCTGCCTCAGTGAAGTGTAATAGGAAATCTTAATACTGTTACTCTATTGAAGGAGGTGGAGTGTGGGGGGTGGGGGGGGGGCGGGGAGTCTTTACACAGAGGATAAAATGCAATGTCATCACCATGGAATAATTATGTAAATTTAGTAAGAATGAAATATTACAGCAGTTCTGCCCTGGATGAAGGGACACAATATGACAGTGCTTTGAGGGGGACATCTAAGGACACTGAAGAGGGAAACTGGAAAAGTAAGTTGTGGGGTCTCCAACCATGTGTATTGATTTGCTATTTACAAAGGACTTTCCTATACATTATCACATTTGAGCCTTGCAACCCTAAGAAAAGGACATTCTCGTTTTCAAGAAGTTGAACTACTTGTTCAAGGTCGGCTAACTACCAGGCTATTCTGAATTGTGAGCGATGCCCTCCCTCCTTCAACATATTAGCATAGAACGTCCTTATATGAACAGGGGCATCCTGGGACAGGCACACGGGCCTCCCCAGGGGTCCAGTGTTTCTCTAAAGAACAGCTGAAGCCTGGGGACAAAGGAGTGGTATTTGGGCCCAAATTAAAAATAATATTATAGTGTGTGTGTATATGTCTCCTATAGGGAGACGACACCGAGCATAAAGGAAATTTTCCTGATTTGATGATAAAGCCTACTATTAAGTTGCTTTCCATACCAGGTAAACCAGTGTACACTTCTGCAACATGCTGACCTCATTGCACCCTCTGCAGCATTAAGTGTTAACTTTTTCTTTGCTTGGCCAGTTTCATAGCTGAACAACGTCCTTGTCATTATTATTTCAGTTTGCAGTGCTTTATTACTTGTGCAAATAAGTGTTGTTCATATGTTTGCTAGCCACTTGCATTCTTTCCATTTATGGATCACCAACTCACATAACTTGCACCTCCCACAGTTGTCCTGTTTTTTAGTTTTCAATAATTCCTGTCAACCCGGTCACAAATAACTAAAAAGGCTAATTCATGTGGTTGTAATGTCACTGCAACATGCCAAAACATGCAAAGATTAAATTGGTACCAACATAAAACATGAAAGCTAAGGTCGATTTTTAAATAGCCGAGTTCGTAATCAATGAGCTAGAACAGTGGTTGGCTAACCGCGGCTCGCGAGCCACATGCGGCTCTTTGGCCCCTTGAATGTGGCTCTTCCACAAAATACCACGTGCGGGCGCGCACGTTCAGTGTGATTGAAACTTCCTGGCCCATGCGCAGAAGTTGGTTTTTGGCCTGGACGAGTCTATTTTGAAGAAGTGGCGTTAGAACACTTCAAGGGGCAAAGAGCCGCATGTTTGCCAACCACTGAGCAAGAATATAGAAATGCAGAATGTACTGATTTTTAATATTTCAAATAGCATAACCAAGACCAAGTTAGGACTGCACCGTAATCTGCTGTGGATCACAGTTCCCATAATTCGCTTAAGCCAAGTGAATCCATTCTGTTGTTTCCATGTAACGTACATTAGAAAACCAAGATGAGACCTCATAGTAAGTATGCACTCACTGTACAGTTACAGTAGCTGCTCATTTTTTCTGTGGCACCAAGCAACTGAAAATTCTAATACATACTCTCTTATTCTGTCAGCGTAACAACTCCAGGCACTTCACTATTACAGACACATAACCATCATAGTCAAAGCAGGGAAGGAAGGTCTATCCTGTCTGGTGCATCTCCCAGAGGCCGGAGGAGAAGCAAGCCTGTTTCCTCTTTTAGCAGTGTCATTAGCACTCAGGTGAAAAGGGAGGGAAAGCAGTTGGCTTTTGATGGAGTGATTTAGTATTTTGGTCCTAGGATGTATGTATTTTGCCCTCGGCAGGAGAGGGACTACTGAGATTTGGTGTAACTTACAGAGATTAAATATGTGAGGTTGTTCCAGCAATTGTGTGGATGGTAATTTATTAGTAGTATTTTTATCCATTATTGTTATCACTGTCACTACTCTGACACAATTATAGTTTATCTTCGTGGTTAGGAGTCAGCTCTGCAGTTGGATTTCCGCATCCCTTTGTGTTCATCTCTCCCCCCATTGCTTGCTAACTGTGTGGCCTTCGATTCATTAATTAACCTCACGAAGTCTGTTTGCTCATCTATAAAATGGAGACAGCCATATTCCCTGTCTCAAGGTGATTGTTGGGGAAATTTCCTGAAATGGTCAACATAAAGTGTTTTGAAAGTGCTAAATAAAGCTCTGAAGCTTTCTTTTAAAAAAAAAAAATATATATATATTATATTTTTTTTATTGATTTTTCACGGAGAGGAAGGTAGAGGGACAGAGAGTCAGAAACATCAATGAGAGAGAAACATCAGATCAGCTGCCTCCTGCACGCTCCCCACTGGGGATGTGCCCACAACCAAGGTACGTGCCCTTGGCTGGAATCGAACCTGGGACCCTTTGGTCCGCAGGCTGATGCTCTATCCACTCAGCCAAACCAGCTAGGGCAAAGCTCTGGAGCTTTCTTATGGTCCCAGTAAAGAACGTACTTCATTTTAACTCTTGGTTGAGAAATTCATGGATAGGTTTCTCATTATTAGCCAGCAGAAGGTATTTCTTGTATATTAGGAAACCAAGAGAGAACTGTCCTAACAAGTGGTAAATGCTTGTAACCTCATTCAAGATAATATAATTCAATCTTTTCTTCAAAGAGCATTGTTGTTTTAGAGATTTATTCTACCACAAACATAATTGTTCAGTGAAAATGGTAATAGATGTTAGCTGTCAGATTTTGATTAATAGCATTTACAATGGAATTTGGATTGATCTTTAAAATGTGTGTGGATCCATAACCTACTTCATAAGAATGTATCCTCTGCTGTTTTGATTGCTGGAATAGCATTTGGCAATTTTATGTGTATTTTATATTGAGTGATATCTCTGACTTGAAAAAGCTAGGCCCATTTAAAAACAAAACATATCTTGTTCATGTAGGAAGTTTTCTATTTTTCTCTTTTCCTTTTGCTTCAGTAAGTATTTTAGCACCCATATGCCAGGCACTATATAAGATACTGGGAAATAGTGACCAACAAAAGTCAATGACTTGTCTTCTTAAGAGTTTAAAGTCGATGTATTTCATACCTGAAAATGGTTATACATCTATTTCACACTCAAATGTGTGGTGATTTTTTTGTTCTTTGCTCCAGAGAAAGAGATCCACAAAATAACACCTGTGGGAAATTGTCCCTCACCCTGTGGGAATATAGAAAAATCTGTGTTTTTCTTAAATACAAGATTCCTCCCCACTTACTTATGATTTTATAAAAAAAAACAAACTCAGATTAAAATGATTACCTTATTTTCTCATCACCTTGGGAAATAGTTTACTAGGCCATCAGATTGGTTAAAACTGTCCGCATATTCATTGTCTTATTTTTCTAACTAATAAATTATACATTTTTATCATTAGTTCTTTTCATGAGATACCTCTTTAACATTATTTCTAGATCACTTGAGCATCCTTGAATAATTTTACCTTTATAACGTTTAGCTGGCCAAGATACATGATAGTCCAAATGCTATTGTTTTCATTTTCCTTAAGATTAAAAAAAAATTTTGTTTTTCCTTTTAATTCCAGTGGGTTGGTAGCACATGGCTGTTGGCTTTTTAAAACTTGACCTTTTCATAGAAGCCTTTAATGTTTCCATAAGAAGAAGACAAGATATACAGGTGCATTTCCTTTGCTGGGTTGTACTGCCTTTTTCACTCTCATTTTTGATGTCTACGTTATATTTACTTTTTTGGTTCTGTGGTTTATGTCAGGTTGGTTTGTTCTGGTTGTGGTACTTTTGAAGTTGGGGTATCTTCAGGAAGACATAATTTTTGATTCATTATCAGAGAGTGTCAACATATTTTTCTAATAAAACACACACTCATATCCCTTTTAGGCCTTAATACTTGGGACAAAGGTTCCCCTGTGTACTTAGCCATGTCTCCTGATCTTGAAAGGGCTGCATGTTGAGCACATCAGGGCGTTATTTGTGCTGCACAGATCTGAAGCAGTCTTTGTGCCCTATCTTTGCCCCTTGATTCACCACTAATGCTATTGCCTCTATCAAGAGACCCTCTTGTTGGGAGGAGTGATATATTGGTTAGAAATGTCTTTAGCTACTGATAGCAGTATTTCTGGCTAAGCGTGGTATAAACAAAGAAAGGTAGTTGTGTGTGTGTGTGTTTGTTTTGTTTTTTCTGACAAAACAAGCAGTCTGGAGGTAGATGGCTGCTGGTGCAAGTTCAGAGATATATTGATGTTGGCCTTCAGGCTTTGGTTACCTTACTATTCCTCAAATCTGCTTTCAGATTTAAAAAAAAATGAAGGACAGGACTAGCTACTTCAGTGCTTTCATCAGAAAAAGACAATTTTCATTCAAAGCTAATATGTATTAATGTAATGTAATGGCTACGGCCTAGCCATTGTCCATGGTGGTATCCAGCTAAAGTAATTTCCCCTGCTTCATAGTTTCAAAGGAAGGGGAAGACTCCAGAAGCAATCTCACCTAGGATTGCCCAGCTATTAATATGTTATACATTAGTAATATATTCTAGGTGTGTAAGCTAGTATCGGTATGTGGTCTCTTCATTTTGAAAAATGGTTTTCTGCCTTGTTGATAAGCTTATTTTAAGACATTAAAAAATGAGGAAAATCAAAGATGAAATCTCTGGTTTAAAACAATGCCTCCCCAGAAGTCCCGAGTGAACTGCTATTTCACTGGTCAGAACGGCATCTTGCAGCTCCTTCAGCTGCGGGGCGGGGGTTGGGGGGGGGAGTGAGGGGCGGCTGCAAGAGGGGGCCCTTAGCCTTTCTGCTGTGGAGCTAGCAAAAGAAGGTGGGGAAGCATCCAATGGGCAACCAGAAAACAAGCCTCGCTTTGTCCAAGGTAGCCCAACAACCCACCCTAGCAGGACCTGCCTTAATGTCCCTGGTGTGAAGACTTTCCTGAACTGCTCAGGCAGAGTTCTTCCCTCTGACCCACCTGGTCCCACAGACACCAGCAAGACTGAGCGTGCTCTCTGGGCCAGCTCTGCATGACCACACGCAGCACCCAAGCGGCGGTGCTCTGTAGGTTTGCTGGAAGAATGAACGTGGGGGTTCGGACATTGCCTGCAGCCAGCAGCTGGAGGCGAATGGAAAGTGCTGAATGAGGAAATCTCCCTTCCACCTGACATCCCATCCTTGTTCATGGGCATTCCCCTGATGAAATGTGAAACCGCAACCCTGACCACTGGTGTTCATTAAGGTTCTATGGGAGCTTTGGGCCAAAGCCCTGCTGCTGGCTCAGGTGTAATAGAAATATTCTAATTTGGGGCAGTAGGCTGTCTGCCTTCCTAGAATTTTTATACACCATTTTAAATAGTTATAGTCCCTTGGTCTCTAGATGATATAAATCTTAGCATACTGTACCAATCAGTACAGTTCTCTGAAAGGAGGAAATGTGCAAAAGATCTACTCATAGGAAATATTCTTGGTTGTGTCTAAATGGGCATATAATTAAAATATAGTTTATCTTTCCTGGAATTTTTCCTAAAAAGATGTTAAACAAGTGTGCAAAGATATATGTGCAAAGCTGGGGGTTTTATACCAGTGTTTTATGATAAAATTTGGAAACATTCCAACTCACCACTAGGAGTTGGGTTAGAAATACTAATGGAACACTGGGGAAGCATTCAAATGATGAGGTAGGGTAGCCTAATGGCATAGAAATGTCACTGGGTGTGTTAAGTAGGCTGTTGATGTGAGGCATAATCCTCCCTGTTTACAAAGCTGTGATTATGAATGGATGGATGGATGGATGGATGGATGTCTTTTCACCAGAATGGTAGACCAGTTATTTCTAGGTGGTGAATTTTTCACTTTTTTTCTTCAGCCTTGTCTTGTTCTTTAAACAGTATGTGCATATTTGTTTTATAACCAGAAAAACCTTTTTCACAAAATACACCTTGAGTTAATGGGAAAATGTGAGCTACCATAGGTGAAGCCTCTGACAACCAGAACCAAACTAACAGTAAACCTGAATTCACAGACTGTTTTCTCCTTATGCTCAGAGTTGAAATCAGGACTGAAGGAACTATAACCAGGAATACATTGTAAAGAATTGTTTTCAGAATTTGTCTTAGAATATATCACATTCATTTCCCCTGTATCTTGTTCTACTACAATGAATCAGATCCATTATTCCAAACTTCTGCCAGTTCTTACCTTGCTGAATTAAGTGGCCAAACTAGACAAAACACAGGTGGACTAATACATTTTGTTCAACATCAAAAGCTAAACAACAACAACAACAAAAAATGTTTTCTGAAAAGTCTTGCGTTAAACCAAAAATGCAATCCACCATTTCATTTCCCAGAGATTCCAACTAATAAGGCATTCACTATAGAACCTTGGAAGAAGTGATTTAAAATTTCTCTGTGAAATTCTAATGTCAATTTACTATGACTAAAGACCAAAATGATAGGTAAAAACTTCCAAGAGCAATTCACTTATAGCAGTGGTCGGCAAACTGTGGCTCGCGAGCCACATGTGGCTCACGAGCCGCGGTTTGCCGCTCTGTTGACTAATGAGTTTGCCAACCACTGACCTAGACTCTCGATTCCAATAATTACAGGCTGTTGTTGTTGCTTGTGATTAAGCCCCTATCCCAGTGGTCTGCAAACTCATTAGTCAACAGAGCAGCAAATCGCGGCTCACAAGCCACAGTTTGCCAACCACTGACTTATAGGATTCTGTGGTCCTCCTTTTTTCATAATTAGCATAGTTGTTGGCAGCAGAATTCTGATGGACTCAAGTGGGAAATGTATTAGAAAAGATAAGGGCACACATCCGTTCTGTGGAGTACTGAACAACTTCCTCAGGGAGCTGAGAAAGAAAGGCCCCAGGAGGAAGATTTCAAAAGACAGAATTGATCTGATGTCTTGATTCTAGAAGATGCCTGGCATCACTCATCTTCTTGGAGATAGAAGCCTGTATGTGAACATAGAGTTTTCAGGCTAAAAGATGTAATCTGAGTTACTTAATAAAAGAGATCTGGACTTTTGTTTTTAATTCATTGTTTAAGCAAGTGTGGTGGTTTTCATTTCCACCAATGTTTCTTAGAAAGAACCACTTAGAATCCTTCTCTGCAAAGGCCAACTTGTTTCCCCTTTTATGAGTACATCATAGGTAGAGACCAAGAAAAATAACTCAGAGTTTCTTTTTTTAGATAAAGGTTAGCAGTAGTAGATGCAAAGGTTAAAAGTGATTTTTTTCACCCAAAAGGTTTATTTTAGCTTCAATAAGTCCAACTTCCTGTCTCCTGGAATCTGTCAATAAAATGGAAGAGAGAACTTTATTTTAGACTAGAGGCCCGGCACACAAAATTCATGCATGGGTACGGTCCCTAGGCCTGGCCTGTAACCAGGGCCATCTTCCCTGGCTGCCTGCAGCCAGCCCCACCACCTGCCTCCACCCAACCTCAGTTCCCTGTTCGCCATCAGGCAATCAGAGCAGAGCCTGACAGCTGGGGAAAGGGACCAAGAGGTCGGCGTTCCCACTCGCTCACCGTCCCTGCCCCCCACCTCAGGTTGCCCTCTGTGTGTGGGGCGACCAGCAGGGTGGGGGCCTTGGCCTGGCACCGCCCACATCCCCTGCCACCCACCCCTGGTTCCCTGTTTGCTATCAGGTGATCGGAACCTGCCAGCCAGGGAAAGGGACCAAGAGGTGGTCAGTGCACCTCATAGTGACTGGTTGAGCAGTCGTTCTGGTCATTCTGCCTTTAGGGTCAATTTGCATATTACCCTTTTATTATATAGGATAGAGGCCCAGTGCACAGGTGGGGGCCAGCTGGCCTGCCCTGATGGGGGCCCCGGATAGGGGTGGGAGACCCCACTGGGGACAGGGCCTGCCTGGGCAAGGGGCGGAGTGTGGTTTGCAGGCCAGCCAAGCCCCTGATCAGGGTGGAGATCCCTGCTGGGGGGCAGGGCCAGCCAGGGCAGGGGCAGCTGTTTCTGTAACTGGGCTTTTATTATATAGGATAGTATCCTTCATTTGCTCCTTATATGGTAAGAAATATTTCACACCTGCTTTCAGCAAAATGAAACAACTAGAGCACTCCATCCAGGTTTCTTGACCTGTTAGCTGAGTATATTGGTCATTCAGCTTCCCAAAATAAAACAATTGTTTCTAGAAAAAATTGGATCTGCTCTTAATTCCTTATGGTCAAAACAGGTGAATACTGGGAATTTTAGAAGTGAATAATAGAGTTGTGCTTAACTTCTGTGTTGGATCAAGTTAGATTTCTTGGCATTATGGTTAGGAATTTTTAAATTTCAGGTAGTATGGATGAACAAACTATTGATTCAAACTGGCATATGATTTTTTGAAATTGATTTTTAGAGAGAAAAAAGAAAGGAGAGGGAAAGAGGGAGAGAAACATCTATGTGATACATCGATTGGCTGCCTCCTCCATACCTCCTACCAGACATGTGCCCTGACAAGGAATCAAACCGGCAACCTTTCAGTACACAGGACAAGGCCCAACCAACTGAGCTACACGTGGGCCAGGGTCCAAACTGGCATATGTTTTAAATCCACTTTGTTTTTAAAGAAATCTAAAAAAGACCAATTGACAAGGATTTAGATCAAATTACTCTAAGGAAAGCATAAATCACACTAAGAAAATTAATTTTTGAGTTAAGCATGCATATGACAAATGTTTTAAACTAACCAATACATGATGGGTGGTTTGTAAAAAGTAATAGTTCATTCAGGTGTTACCTGAAGAAATGCCATTCTCTCTTCACCACATTAAGGATTGTCATATACACTGAGTGGCCAGATTATTATGATCTCTGAACGCATAATAATCTGGCCACTCAGAGTGTGTGTGTGTGTGTATACACACACACACACACACACACACACACACACACTCTCTCTCTAGCGGCCCAGTGCATGAATTTGTGCATAGGTGGGGTCCAGCCAGCCTGGCCAGGGGGAGGGGACATGGGCGGTTGGCTGGCCTGCCTGCTGGTCTAACTCCTGGTCAAGGGGACAATTTGCATATTAGCCTTTTATTATATAGGATATACACTGAGTGGCCAGATTATTATGCATTCAGAGATGATAATAATCTGGCCACTCAGTGTATTTGCAGGCAGAAATTGTCTGCAGGGAGCTACTCTGACCAACGCTTTCCATCAGAGGTGTGCATATGCTCCAGCTAGAGAAGAGCGCCACTGAGGCCATCAGCATCACCCCGCCGCAGCCACTTTGTGGAAATGAGGGCAGCAGGTGCTTATAAATGAGTATGCAGTCAGAGCACGTTACTAACTGATGTGAATCCTTGTTAGCATTTATGTAGACATGACAGGTAGTCAAATAACAGGTATTCCCTGAGCACTTCCCTCTCAAGCCCCTTTCTAAGTACCGGGGATACAGCAGTCAGTGAGGCAGCCTGGGACCCTACAAGGCTAGAGCTGGTACCTGGTGGAGGAAATAAAATAATAAACATGGGAACAAATAGGCCAAGAGACAACTTCAGGTCCAAATAAGCTCTATGAAGAAGGTAAATCTGGTAAGGAGGGTAGGTAATGACTAGGGAGCTGCTTTATTTAGGGTAGTCAGGGAGGCCTCTCAGAGGAGATGACATTTGAATTGTGATCTGGATTATTAAAAGGAAGTCTTTTCCAAGAAGCGTTTGTCAGGCAGAAGAAACGGCCAGTGCAGAGGCCCTGGGAATGGGTCTGAGTTCAAGGGTCCTATTGAATAAGGAATTCTCTCTAAAGAAAAACACAAAACCACAAGTACCTAAAAATTAATATAAAAGGAAAGGTATTTTTTAGTTAAAATCTATCAGCACAAGATAAAATTGTATTACAATAAATGTTTCCACTTTTTTTGTTGTTGTTGATATGAGAGAGAGAGATCGTCCCTCTCCTGTACACACCTGGACTGGGGATCAAACCCGTAACCTGAGTATATGGCCTGACCGGGAATCAAACCCTCATCCTCTTTGTGCATAGGACGATGTTTCAAACACCTGAGCCACCCGGCCAGGGCAAATAAGTTTCCACTTATCTTACAGCCACATTTTAGGGGTGAACTCCTTAAAAATAGACTAAAAGCAAAGAATTAACATTGAACACCCAACTTGTACCACAGTTCCTTCTCTTAATCAGTACCTAGGCAAGAGCCCAGAAGAACTGGGGCAAGGAGCTATTTTTATATGTTCTTTATTTTGGGGATTTGCAGGGGAAATGGTGGCAGAGCTTCCTAACTGCTGTTTTAATTTAAATTTAAATTTGTGTTAAAAAAATAACATTGGTTCTAGTTACTTTTCATTAAGGATTTACCATAGTCAAATTCCGTTTTCTATTGAGCTTAAAGGTGGTATCTGTCTATTGTTTTTTGTAGGAAGGAAAGCAGTTCATTAGTGAGAACAGTTTTTCAAGCAGGTGAAGATGTATTTCATCTCTCATCTTTAAAAACACTTAATTCCTGGAGAACCCCATAGTTCTCTAAAACATTTAAAGCCCTCTCATTTAAAGATTTCTCAAGTCAATCTCTCACATTTCTCCTAACAAATATGCCATAGAATGGCTTAAGTCCTGATGCTTTTTCTTCACAATCACTGAACAATTCACAATTCACAAAATAGTCAGTGGTCAAGTCTAGCTGACTGTGGAAGGTGGAATGGAACTGAAAACTGGGTGATTTGTTAGATTTCAATAGATGATGTACAGTACTCTGCAGGAGACCGCGCAGTCTCCATGACATCATGGACTGCACGTGGGCATGGAGATGACCAAGCCAAGCACGGCCTCTTCGTGCCTGGTCACAGGCTGAGTTGACAATGACCACAATGCACGTGGCTCTCCTGGCCCTGCCTGCTGACATCTACTGGGAAAAATTAGCAGGCTGGGATCTCCCTAGAAAATCCTGAGAGGCAACGAGGGCAAAGGTTCATGGGGTGAAACAGTAGGTTTCTGAAGCGATGTTTACTTTAGAATCGATGGTCATTCAAAAATAGCCCTGTGATCTTTGTATTCTTTCAGTGGCTGCTGAATGTTCCTGATCTCCCTTTTCCCCCAGGACAAGCAGGGGCACATGCATAGAATGGAATGAGGATGGTCATATTCTGCCCCGACTGCTCAGCTGGGGGCAGTGGGCCAAAAGTCTCCTCACATGTAGCATCTTCAAAACTGACAGCTCTCTCACACAAGATTAGTCTCAGTTTGTATTAATCAACAAAATTAATGATAAAAGGAAGATTGTGGGACAAGAAGCCCTGTAGACAATAAATAGTCTGAACGCCCAAAGAAAAAAGATATGTTGGGCAAGGGTAATCAAGGAAATTTTAGAAAGGTGCTTATATTGAAATACACTTAAATAAATAGGTGTTTAATTAGATTTTCCAAATCCTGGCTTATTACAGTGCGTGTTATAATGGTTACAGGGAACTCACATGGACTAAGGGAATTTGAGGGTCTAAGATTCACAGTTCCTGTTTTCCACTCATTTATTCATACTCTCTTCCTCTCTCGCTCTCTTCGTCTCTTTCTCCTTTCCTTCCTCTCTGTATCAAAAGAGTCCAGTTCGGTTTACTCAAGCTAAACCTGAGCCTAATTCAACTGCACTGTGCATGTGTACATACAGCAACATAGTACTTAATATTCAAGTCCTAGAAATTTTAGTTACATGGAAAAGTTAATGGTTTGTAAACTTGTATTTTCTACTTGATGATGATCCTACCCTCTCATCTTTCGCAAAGAGAATGACGGAGAAGAGAAACAAGGGTTGGAAGAGTTGAAGGAGCTATCCCAAGTGGGGTCCTTCGTTCTATAAGAGCATCATAGGAGGAAGGTTCTCAGCTGTGTCCTCGGGGCCATAGATAACACAGATTCCTGGGGTTGGTGCCATACTTACACAGCTGCTCACCAACGAACATCTGAGTCCTGCAGTTACTGTGAAAATCAGACTGCGTGCATTTGTCTCAATGTGGACTCTCCCTTTGCCCAGTTTATGAGCATCTCTATTTGTGTAGGTGTGTGAATGAAGTCCAAGGGCAAACCTTAAGTGATGACTTTGTGTCAGAACTGGGAGAGGGTTTTACTCAGGCTCTTCTTTTCAGTTGGCTACTTATTTTAATTCATGATTTTGTAATTCAGAAACAGAAGAATTAAATTGCCATCATGGACCTATACTTTAAAGTTTTATTTTTTCATTTTAAATGCATTTCTGGGTGCCTTTAATGCATTGGCATCTGATCCTTTTGTTTTACAATCCTTGTTAGGAAGCAGATTTTAAAGTAGTGGGGATGCTTTTCATTCCAGATACTTGCTTGGTAAGCGGTTCTGTGGGACCCTGCTGGCCTGAGCAGCTGGCCCCTGCCCATTCCCCTCTGAGCGCCCTGTGACTCACCTTGATTTTTCCACAGCCTCAACTGTAGCTAGCTGCCTCTTTGCCTTATCCTGCCATACAGTCACCCCCCCCCCCCGCCCCTAAAGTCTCCAGGCAATAAAGTTCAAAATAGAATTAACACCTTGACATGGTCTATAGGGTTTGCATGTTCTACTAAGAGACCCTGGACTAAAACATGTGAACTGGGGAGTCTTTTAATTTCTCTTTTCAATTAGGAAACTTCCCAAGTGCTGCTGCCCTTGGATGGAGCAGTCTGCAATAGCACTGAAGTGAATAATTCTATATTTGGCAGTTCCATGTCAAAGCAAGTTTCATATACGCAGCAGATGTACGTTCTGGGTGACTGCCACTAGCGTACATCTGGGGAGTTATTTCCCGGTTATTGGCAGATCTCAGGGTGGGGGTGGTGAAGGAAGGGGCACAGAGGATTGCCCTCTCATTGTTCTGTTTCCTGAGTGATGGTCCCCAAAGAAAAACCTTCTGAGTCTGCATCCTTAAACACACCTTTTGTATTTAAATGTTTGTGGTCCTGTTAACTGGGGGAAGCTTTTGGATGGGGGTGGAGGTGGCGGGGGAAGAGGTTGCACTGAATCAAGAGAAGGAAGCCTGGTTGCTTTTGTTGTTGAAATTCAAATTGTTTCTAAAAGAAAAGCATTTGAGGAAATAAGCTTGAGCCCTCTGTGTGGCATTGTCAGCTTTTGTGAAAGTCGATTTAGGGGATTTTCTCTGTGAAACCAATAAAGCAGCTTAAGTAATTGCAGCTAAACTATTCTCCCTGGAGCAAAGCCAAGTCAGTGGCCCCAGGAAGTTTGGAAGGACACAGGGAAGTCAAGGGAGTGGCAGCAGCAGCATTATCTTGACCCAACTTGGTGAGTGAGGGGCTGCTGCAGTCACAAAGACTTGTGATCAGGAGACAGTCCTTGATCCACCTTAGTTGCTGGCACCGTAATCTTTCTCCTCTCCCTATTCCTCTAACCTCTCTGCCTTTTATTTCGGTAACAGTTAAGATTTGTAGCTTTCCACAGTTGCTTTTTCTTTAGAAATCTGAGCTGAGGCTCAAGAGACTGTCTGGGTTAGATTTCTAGTCTCTTTCCTGGACAAGTAGGATTGAGAGGATTGGTCTGAGCAGCCGAAGGGACCTGCTCCGTCTACTCAGAGACAAACTTGGAATAGCTTCTACAAATTACTTAATATCTTCCTGTCTCGCTCCATTTGTAACATGCCAAGAGTTAGAAGACCCTGTATTGCTTGCTCAGGGTATAGTGAACATCTTTTCATCCTCTAAAGTGTTTTGACCACATTCTTTTAAAGCTATACCTCTTTCTTTGCTTCTATCCCTTTACTTTTTTTTTTTTCCTTTTTACTGAATTTATTGGGGTGACACTGGTTAACAAAATTATACATGTTTCATGTACACAATTTTACAACACTTTATCTGTACACTGTATTGTGTGTTCACCACCCCAAGTCAAGGGATAGGGTTAGGGTTAGGGTTCTCCCTGATTTATTTCCCCTCCCTCATATTCATTTAGTCTCTTCTTAAAGCCAGACGTGTAGCTACCATCCAGCTGTCATTTACTGGGTGTTTACGATGTACCCTATTATGCATATTATATCATAGATATTTGTGTACATTGTCTTATCTCCCCTATAAGATTATACATTCATTAAAAGGACAGACCAGGCCTTATCCATCTTTGACTCTCCCTAACATAGCACTTTGCACCTAGTGAGTGCTGAGTAAATGTGGCCAGCACTAGGATTCTCAGTCCATTTGAAAAGAATGTAATGAATAGATACGTTAGTTATTAGGCATGTAGTCTCAGCACCAGTGTGTCTTATTCCACTTGTTTCAAGAGAAATGCTTATTAACTGGATAGGGTCCTTGCCCACTTCCCCTCACCCCTTCCTGCTTTTTTCTTGTCTTATCACTTGTGCCCTTCATGTCTCCACTTACCTCTGGGAAATGTGACTTGTCCAGAGACACATGTAGCTTGGGAGCTTATTTTTCCATGAGTATTTGTGCCTATTAAAAAGAAAACAGAGAGGATGAGGATCTGTACTTCCACCCTCATTCCAGCTCCTATTCCAATGATTGCTACTATTTTTATATTTTTCTCTTCTTTTCCTTTGTATTTAGAAAGAATTAGGGTTTATGTGGGCCTTGAGCAGATAAAGTGAGTTATTTATATCCAAGGAACCTGAGTTATTTTGAGTCCATCATTATGTGAAGCACTGATTGTAAGTGAAAAGGAAAGATTAAGATTATTATATATTTTGGAGTTTTTTTTTGTGTGTGTGTGTGTTAAAAAAGAGCATAGGGATGAATTTTTAAATGCACTGAATATTGCATGGATTTGCTTGTTGAGCATTTAGCTTCCTTAGCATCAAACAGTTATCCCTAACTAATCTTTGCTTACCATTTTCATGAGAACTGAAAGATATTTCCTTCAGTTTTGAATTGCCTGCCAGAGCTGTAACACATGAGGCCTTTGTACTTCTTTCCACAGTAGCTGATGAAACCCAGCATTCAGACTGACTGGGCAGACATCTTGCAGAAAGAGTTCCTTTTCTGATTTCTCTGGTTGAATTCATGAGATCACAAGCTAAACGAAAGGTTGAAGTTCAAGTAGCAAATAAAAGGTCAATGTAACACCAAACAGTTTGCACCAAAAATGTTCTGCATTTCTCTCCTTAAAGCAACTGTGGCTCAGCTGAGTTGTGTTGGTGGTTTCCCTTTTCCTGCGTTTCTCGCAGGAACCCATGTTGTCACTACTTAGTCCTGGAGCAAGGCTTCTTCAGAAACCGGTGCATGCTGGGGAGCCGGAAACGGCAGTAGAGAACTGAAAATATGTATGAGAAATGTGCACTCCTTCTGTCCTTAGAAGTT
This sequence comes from Eptesicus fuscus, assembly GCF_027574615.1. Lineage (NCBI taxonomy): Eukaryota > Metazoa > Chordata > Mammalia > Chiroptera > Vespertilionidae > Eptesicus > Eptesicus fuscus. Next base: position 26,750,840 of record NC_072489.1, read on the forward strand.
ATATTCTAAGACTTCTCCAGCTTTATCCATGCTCCTTTCCCTCACCATACAGTTATTGAAAACCTATGTGCATTCACACTGTATCAGACATCTGGAGCCGATATAATCAGTTTGAAACTATTAAAAATTGATTTCCTAGAAGGCTTATGAAACCATATTTTCTTTTTGAGGCACGTCTTCTATAGAGTAGAAATATATTATCTTTAAGTGTTAATACTACAACTACTAATAATAATAGCACAGGGACTTTTCTCTGTGCCAGGCGCTATTGCCAACCGTTAAAGTATAATATACCATTTAAAGGGTCCAACTCTCTGAAAAGGGTAATGTATCTCTTTTTAACAGCTAGGAAGCCTAAGGCTCATAGAAGTTTAAGTTACTTGTCCTGGGTCACATCGCTGACGTGTTTCAGAGCTAAAGTTCAAACCCAAGTCTGTTTTACCCCTAAGTCTGTGTCCTTAGTCACTACCTCCAACTTTTTCCTGGAAGTTGTCAAATGTCAATACTTCCTGAAACAACCAGTTCGAGTTTTGGCTAGTTCTTTCATATAGCAGATAAGAGAGCTGCATGAATAATTAAAACCCAAGGACCCAGGTTTCTGTACCACCCATACTCAGAATGGACCAGCTGAAATGACAACTACCTCATACTCAACATGAGTTACCTTGTGGGAATAGCAGCAAGCAGGATGAAGACATCCCCATTTGCCCTTCAAAGAATTTGCAGTCTCTCCTTGCTCTGTTGTTGATGGGGCTAGGAAGAACGTAGAACCCTAAATCAGTGTAGGAATCAAAGCCATTTCCTGGCTGACAACTCCAGGTCAAGGGAAGCAAGGAAAGCATGGTGGTGATGAGGGAACAGAGCTTCCAAGTTCAAGGTCACACCTGAAACCTCAGAATCCTTTTCTTGCTTAGGCTAAAGAGAAGCTGTGTCTCAAAGGAGCTGCACATTATTAAATGTTAAGGTAGTGGCTCGCAAAGCTTGGTCCCCAAGCCAGCAGGATCGCATCACCTAGATCTTGATGAAAATACAAGTTCTCAAGTCCCACCCCACATCCACTAAATAAGAAGTTCAAGGGTGCATGAGTCCCAGCAAGAAAATTCTTGCTGCATAGTAAAATGTGACCACCACTGGTTTGAGGTATACCTTTTTTTCATCACTGCAAATAGGTCTAGTGAAACAAGCAAAAGGAACTGATTTTTAGTAGTACCAACTCACCTATCTGGAACTTAACTCTTTATTCATTCACCATTTATTGACAAGCACTTTGACAGAAGTTAATTTATTTTGTCCATATAATAACCCAGGAGATGTTCTTATTCCCATTTTACAGTTGAGGGAACAAAGGTTAGGAGATATTAGGTGACTTGTCCAAAAGCACACAGCTGTGTCGGGATTTGATCCAAGTTTCTGGACAGATGCTCTGAGATTTAGACAAGATATTCCATCCAAAGGAACTCACAGTCAAGCAGGAAGACAGATACACAAGCAAAAACTAGAAAACCCTACTATCTCTGTATGCTTTCATGGTATTGAAATTAACCAAGAGCTAATATGCTAATTAGAGCAGATGGTGGAACAACCTTATGGAACGACCTTCTGGAACCACCGGTGGGTGGCGGGCAGGGCCGCGAGGTAGCCAGGGACGTGAGGGCCTACCCTTGCACAAATTTTGTGCATTGGGCCTCTAGTTTTAGTATAAAGAGTGTTGGCAAAGGTAATGTTCCCTTATTCTCTTAAAAATATCCACATAAATGCTTCTTGACAAGAGGCAAGGTAAAGAGATTAAACATGCAATCTTTTTGTCTACAGTTTGCAATCATCGAAAGTGATGTAAATAGTGAGATTTTAAATTTATAAGGTTTTGAACACCTGCTAGTGGGCATATTTACTCAGTAAGCATGTATCTAGTGTGCTCAGTATTACATTAGGTACTGGGTATAAACAACAAAAAGAAAATAATAGATGGTCTCAAGTAATTTAAAAGGTTCATTGTATGAAATAATTAGAAAACAATAAGAGAGAATATCAGGGCCTGAGTGATATGATGTAATAGTGGTTGAATAAAGGGTGAGATCAGTGAGAGTCAGAACGTCCATTCTCTCTCAGTCATTCAACCCACCAGTGTTTTCCAGGAGAATAAGTCTATATAGTCAGTAAATTGGATTTTGTTATACTGGGCCTGAGGCAAAGAGGCATGAAGCAGCATAGCTTACTCAGGGGAGGGGGTGACAGAAGGAGAGGGGGAGGGCGGAAGAGAGAGAATATTTGTATGCATATATACTTGCATATATATTTCCAATTTGTGAGTTGATCTTCATCTAAAATTGCAATAATTGCTAAATTGCTCTCTAAGTAGATGTCTGTTTATAAATTCTCTATCAATGTGTGCTAATCTCTCTCCTTAGAGTCCTCAACACTGTATATTTATTAATATTATTTTAAATATGTTTATTGATTTCAGAGAGGGGAAGGGAGAGAGAGAGAGAGAGAGAGAGAAACATGAATGATGAGAGAGAATGATCGATTGGCTGCCTCCTACTGGAGATCGAGCCTGCAACCCGGGCGTGTGCCCTGACCAGGAATCGAACCGTGACCTACTAGTTCATAGGTAGGTGCTCAACCACTGAGCTACACCAGCCAGGCTATTATCAATATTCTTAATCTCTACCAACTTAATAGGTAAAATCATATTTCATTATTTTGTTTGTATTTACTTAAAGCTATAAGTTTGAGTAGTTTTCATATGCTTATTTTGACTTTATGTCCTTTACCTGTCATTTGCACCGGAGGGTTACCTTAGAGCAGCGGTCGCCAACCTTCCGGTCCTCACAGACCACTAGTGGTCCGCGGACCACCGGTTGGCGACCGCTACCTTAGAGGTAAGAATTCCTCCGACCATATGGATGACAGCCCTTTGTTGTATGAGGTGCATGTATTTCTTTCTGTTTGTCCTTTTTTAAACCTTGCTTATTTGGTGTGCCATGTAGAAGTGTTACGTTTTTATGTGCACAAATGTACAAACTTTATTCTCTATGACTTTTTGGATTTTGTTTCCTACTTAGAATTCTTTGCTTCAAAGCAATTAAAATATTTGCCCAGTTTTCAACTAGTTGTTTTATGGTTTTATTTTATATACATAAATGTTTAAGAAACCTAATTTTATAAAGGGGTGAAAGATTGAGGAAAGGACCTATCTTCATTTTTTTCTTCTAATGGCCAAGTACTGGAGACCTAATCATTATAAATAATCCACTGAATTCAATTGCCACCTCTATTATATATTAAACTTCCAGATTTACTTGAGTGATTTTATTATTTTTGAACCAGTTTTCGGACTTCCTGGCATCTTCTTCAGATTAGTCTGTGCTCCTGGAATGAATTGCTAGTTGCTAAGGGACACACTTGTTAGAACAAGTTCCATTGAACACTGCCCCCAGTGTACTTTACAGAAAAGGTGTGAGATGCAAACATTATTAAAGGGTATTTTCATCAAGAATATGAGGTCCATGATTTTTAATGATATATTCTCCAAGAGCATAAATCTGTGCAGGCCTGGAGCAATGCCTAAAGAATATACTCTCAATAAATATTTGTTGAATGGATGAATTGATGCTTTGGTATTGGCATATTATATCTGCTCTTTACTTTCTAAAAAAATTAACATATTTCATCTGGATAAGGAAGTCTTATACCTAAATGAATATGATTCAGCTCTTATGGATTTGCTACAACGTGTCAAAAGCCATAAAACTTTTCATAGTCTTTAATTCAATAAAACTTTTCAGAATCTAACAAAAGGAAAGAAATAGAAATGGGTAATTACATGTCCAAAAATGATCATAGTGACACTTTTTATATAAGCAAGTAGAGGCCCAGTGCACGAAATTTGTGCACTAGGTCCTTACCGCCCGTCTGCTGGCTGCTTCTTACTGCTCACTGCTCTCACTGCTCCTTAGCACTGCTGTGGAAGTGAGAGAGGCTCCTGCCACTGCCGCTGCACTCGCCAGCCATGAGCCCAACTTCTGGTTGAGCAACGCTCCCCCTGTGGGAGCACACTGATCACCAGGGGGCAGCTCCTGCATTGAGCGTCTGCCCCCTGGTGGTCAGTGCACATCATAGCGACTGGTTGTTCTGGTTGTTCCGCCGTAACGGTTGCTTAGGCTTTTATTATATAGATACACTGAGTGGCCAGATTATTATGATCTCTAATATATATATATATATTAGAGACCCAGTGCATGAATTCGTGCATGGGTGGGGTCCGGCCAGCCTGGCCATGGGCAGTTGGCCGGCCTGCCTGCTGGTCGAACTCCTGGTCGAGGGGACAATTTGCATATTAGCCTTTTATTATATAGGATATACACTGAGTGGCCAGATTATTATGCATTCAGAGATCATAATAATCTGGCCACTCAGTGTATGTTGATTGCAAGTAACTGAAATGGCCAAAAAGATAAATACTGAAAATATAAAACATAAATCAGGATATGTTATAGCAAATATATATATATATATTTTCATATTTTTTTTTTTTCACACACACACACACATCACATACATTTATGGTGAAAGCCTAGAATGAACAACATCAAAATGATTATTTGTAGTGGGAGAGATATGTTGGACTGTATTCATTTATTTTTCAAAATGTTTGTAATACTAGCTTTTTGCTTTTATAGTAATAAAATAAATAGCATAATAAATCTAAATAAATGCTTGCTTGAGGTATAGGCACATGGGAATCTCCCTTAGTTAGGCATTGTTTTGCAGTATTGGCTGCTGACAACATTTTGAGCTTTATGCAAGGAGAAATGGGTAAAACAGAATGACATCCACATTCAGGGAACTTTGTTGAAGACCCACCTATATAAATATCCAAAGTTTTCCTAGCCTTTTGAGAATGAGGAAGTCCAAAATGTTGTCTACTTTTCATTCTTTGTACGCACACCCATCTCATCTATTTAAATCCCTTTTGTTTTTCAGAGTTAACCAAACATTTCATTTGAATTTGCAAGTCACACAATAAATTAGATTGTTTGCATTTGTCTTTAGATACTTTTATGGCTATAAACATCCATTTTTTAACTGGATATACATTTGGTAAAGAGATCAGATACCATAGCTAAATATTTGTCATCTAAAAAGAAAATTTTAAAGAGTTTTTAAGTTCCATGCTTAGTGAATATGAGAGAGAGGAGTTATTTTTAGAGTTGGAGCATTCACAGTAATAATGGGTGCAGATAGCATGGAGGCGACCACTTTGATCTGGTTCCTGTGTGTCTTTGTAGTTCTCCTCAAGCTGCACCTGTTGAGCTGCTTATTTCTGTTCCTCACATCTCCCATCAAATCTAGATGCTCACATATCGTCTTTGGCATTAGGACAAGCTGGCTTACTAGCTATATTAGCTCTGTGTTCGTTTTGTTTTTTGTTTTTTTATTCCCACAGGAGAACTGTCCTGGATGACATTTGTCTTGGCTTCCATGTGGAATATAAAGCTGTAGACATGATGTTAAGACACCTAAGATGTGTCCAAAGATTGCTTTGCATGCTCTCTTTCATCTATACAAATAGTTGCCTGCTGGGTTTTAGGTGTTGACAGCAGGTAATTTAGGAGGAAAAGGCAGTGAAGGGCAGGCAAGGTGTGCTTTGATGGAGTTGATTTAAAACGAAGTGGTTATGAGCAACTGCCTTTAACTCTGCCCCTTTACACATTCAGCTGGGAGCAACTACTCCAAAAAATACAAGCACAGGTCTGTGGGCTTTCAGAACTGGGACTTGCCCTTGAGCAGTGGTTCTCAAAATGTGGTCCTTGGGCCAGCAACATCAGCATCACCCAGGGATTTGTTAGGAATAGAGATGTTCAGTCCCCACATCAGGCAGACTGAGTCAGGAACTCTGGGTGGGCCCAGCAGTCTGTTTTCAACAAGTCCTCCGGGTGATTTTGATGTGCGCTCAAGTTTAACAGCTGTGACTGTTACAAGAACAGAAACATGGTCTTACTGCCATTTCCTTTCTTCTCTTTTGATTGTATAATACATAAAACCCAACAATGAGGAAAGTACCCATGGCGTACCTCCACGCCCACTCCTCAGTGAAACTGTTTTACCATTTCTGTGTTTAGATGATCAGTAGTGCTTTCCATACTCTAAAATATATTCTTCTTTATATATCATCGATAAAAAGTATTTCTTGCTGCCTTCTTTAAGAAATAAGAATTTAGCCCTAGCTGGTTTGGCTCAATGGATAGAGCATTGGCCTATGGATTCAAGGGTCCTGGGTTCGATTCCAGTCAAGGACACATGCCCAGGTTGCGGGCTCAATCCCCAGTAGGGGGTGTGCAGGAGGCAGCCAATCAATGATTCTCTCTCATCTTTGATGTTTCTATCTCTCTCTCCCTTTCCCTTCCTTTCTGATATCAATAAAAATATAAAAAAAAAGAAATAAGAATTTAGTTTACTTATTTATTTCCCCTTCCCTTTCCCCTGCCTACTCCAAATTTATCACCTACATTATTTTTATTTTGGTTCCTCCAGGTATTACCTTTATAATTTAAAATTATATACTTGATTTTCTTAAGTTTTCACCCATTGAACTCAGTGTGATATAAAGTGAAGAAATTGACATCCACTTCCCACCCTCTTCTTCTTCCCTCTTTAGACTGTTAACATGTCTATTGTACTATGATAAAATATTTGATGATGAGTGTATGTGTTGCTTCTGAAAATTGGAAACAGTGTTTGCTAGAATGGTTATGTAAATATTCCTGAGTGTAGAATGAAGGGTATGATTGGTCTTTGACTTAATGCCCTGCTCACCAGTGTGTGTCCTGTCCTTGATTGCTTGCCCAGCTTTGGTCCACAGCCTAACATTATCCCATGGCAACACTTCCCAACGTGTTTTCGTAGGTGTTAAGCAAAAAATGTGGCAAAGTGAGTTTGAGACCCACTCAAGTAAACTTAAAAACATTACTTACTGTAGGATTCGTAAAAGCCTTGCATTTCTAATGAAAATTACTAATCAAGAGAGGTATTGGTGTATAGCATTTCTCAAATGGAAAGCCTTTTTAGCATATGGCAACTCAAGGAATCAGTCTGATTCCTTTGACTAAATTGAGAATTTCACTTAAACATTCATTCAAAAACCAATCACTTGGTGTGCCTACTCTGTGTAAAGCTCTGTGCTACACACAGAGATGAGCAGGTATTGCCCTCACCCTTAAATGTTCACTCTGTAATTAGGAACATTGGACATACATATCCTATGTAATAAAAGCCTAATATGCAAATAGACCAAACGGCAGAATGACAGGTCGCTATGACACACACTAACCACCAAGGGCAGACGCTCAATGCAGGAGCTGCCCCCAGCCCACAGGCCCTGACTGGCGGCGGCGGGGGGTGGGGCCAGCAAGCGGGCGGTGCCAGGCCAACCAAGGCAGGTGCTTCGGGGGGCGGGGGGGGGGGGCAATCATCCTGCCAGTCACCCCGCAGATCAGCCCTGATTGCCGGCCAGGCCTAGGGACCCTACCCATGCACAAATTTTGTGCACTGGGCCTCTAGTAGGTATATAAAGTGCAAAGCAGAGGCATTCCATGTAACAGGACCACCAATACAGTTCTTTTGGAATGGGGGAGTGCTTAAAATAGTCATATTTAGGTTATTTTAGTGAAACCTTTGATATTATCCAATCTTATCCCCAGAAGTGCATCCTAACTGGTAATTGCTGGGAAGACTATAAAGAAACAAAAAACCTGTTTTGTGTCCTTCAGAAACTTGATCAGGAGACAAGCCATCAATGCAGACATTTCAGTAATCACAAAAGAGGTAACCAATATAAGCCAAAAGATAAATGAGCCGTCATAAAGCAGAACGTGATTAATCACCAGATGAATTGATTTGCATTTCAAAACCCTTCCTACTGGCTTCCATTGGGCTTTACACATTCTCCAGAAATTAGACTGTCCCAGATGCTTAGTAATAAAAGGGAAGAGCTGAGTAGCCCAGGTCAAGGCTGGAGAGAAAGGAAAGGTCAGAATTCTCAGGAGCAGTGACACTGACTAAGGAAACAGTTGGATTTTGAGTGGATGAGAGCAGAGGCCAAGACAGACAAGGGGCAAACAGACTAGAATAATAATGATTTAGAGTTTCTGTTCTATATAATCTCAAGTTTGAGTGGCAGGTTTACTACTTTGTTCATTTCAAAGCCTTGGACAAGTTTTTTTTACTCTCCTAGGCCTCAGTTTTCTTATCAGCAAAATGGGAATAACAGTAGAATGTACAGGGTCATCGTGAGGATAAAATGAAATGCTGCACCTGAAGAGCATAGAACAAGGTTTGCACACATTAGGTGCTGTGGATGCTGGTTACTCAATGTAGAGTAGCCATCTTTACATTGCCTCCACCGTCTCCTCCCTGGTCCACATAGAGGACAATAAAAGGACCTCTGCTTAGACTTCTGCGTTGTGAGAACTAAATGAGATAAGCCTGTAAAACGGTTAGCTAGGGCTACCCCTTGCTATCATATGATTACACATTGTCCGTCCCCAGAGGAGTTCAGTTCCCTCATTGTCATCAGAGATGACATGAGAGATAATGTGCAATTATTAGTTCATGTTCTTGAGGAAGGAGCCTATCTTTCCATTTTACACAAAGTCATTGTCCCGCACACCAAATACGTTGCTGGTTTGATTCCTGGTCAGGGCACATACCTAGGTTGTAGGTTCAATCCCCAGGTGGGGTATGTATAGGAGGCAACCAATGGATGTTTCTCACATCTCTCTCCCCCTTTCTCTCCCCCGCTCTTTCTCTCTTTCTCTCGCCCTCTCTCGCTCTCTCTTTCTCTTTCTCAAATAAAAACATATCCTCAGGTGAGGATTTAAAAATAATTTTTTCTAAAAAAAAAAAAGCTACTCTGGTTTTATCATTTCATTGAATATTTTCAAAAATTACGTAGGATAAATATTGTGTTTTGCATTTTACAGAAGAAAATGTTGTGCTTCTATCTGAAAGGCGCATGGCCCCTAAGTGATAGGGTGATAAAGCTGGACTGTAACTCCGGTTCGGTCCAATTTTTTTTTTTTTTTCCACACACAAACCCGTTGGGATGAAAAGTCCATCCTTGCTTTAAGTGACAGGGGAGCTGCCTCAGGCTGTGGGGGAGGATTATGGGCAAATAGGTATGTGAAACGGTGACATTTCTATAATCAAAGTGTGGCCGCCGAGGAGTTCCCCTAACGCGTGCAGGTAGAGGTGGTAGGGTACAGTCATTCCATTCCAAAGAGGAAAAGCCTGGGATGCAAAAAGGCTCACTGTGTTTTCTCTCTTGCTAATGTTTTCGTTTTCTGCCACAGCCCAGAAATATCCTCGGCCTCTGAGTAGATTACATTTCATAGCCATGCGGAGGCTTTAACTCCCACAGATGTTAATGGAAGCCATATAGCTATGCAGCACTTTCAAAACGTACCACTTAATGTCTGAACCTTTTAATCATGCTAGAAAATTTTTTTTTCTAGCAAACAAACACAAATCTATTTTTGCACGAACAAAGAAAAGAAACAAGCACACATTCTACTTCCCTCTCTCCTTGGAGTCTATACTGACTCTGTCTTTGAAAATTCACCGAACATCTGTGAGCTTTCTCCCATGCTTGATGGCTTCCAGACTCAAATTCGGCTCTCGGTTATTTGGACACAAAAACCCAAATGAACAAAACCTTCAAATAACTAACATTTTTCTACATTAAACTTCTACGGGGGATTTTTTTCCAGGGCCCATCAGAGAGCAAGCTTATCTCAGGGATTTATTTTTAAAAGCAACCCGAAGATTTTCCCAAAGGAGAGGACACTTTCGGCCCAGCCTCCTCTCCCTTATACGTGTACCAGAGTAGACGATGAAAATGGGCAGTCGACCTCACCAGGGCTGGGACCACACGACACCCCACACACCATTGCGTTCCCATTGCTTCACACATGTTGACATGTCATGTGTGTGGCCTGATGCCACTGATATTACAGAGCAACCATAACGAAAAGATTCTAAAAGCTGTTCAGTTTGAGAAATGAGTTTATTTATCGCATCTTTGTCTTTTAACATCCATCATCTAATTGTGGTCCCTAGTGCAGCAGCATCTGGGAACTTGGTAGCGATGCACATGCTTAAGCCCCGATACAAATTCACTGAGCCTCACCCTCTGAGAGTGGCCCTCCAGGTGATTTTGATGCACATGGACATTTGAGAACCAGTGGTGTTACGAACTGAGTTTACCCGAATACTCTTTGTATGTTTCCTGGGTAGGGGAAGGGTTTTTAAAGCCTATTGCCCATTTTTATACCAATTCACTATGTTGGAGTGTACTCCAAGTCAGCCAGTACCCTGTCACATGCTGTACTGAGTGAACCTCACTGTGCAGAGAAGTGGAACCTAAGACTCAGAAAAAAAAACAGAGATGAGAGAGAAATAAGGGGACAGGTAGATGGATTTTGCTACTCAGATGAAGGAAATCAGGTGTCAGCCTTCTTCCTAGTAGTTACAGAAGCAGTTCAAGCATCTTTGAATTACAGAATACAGGTTAAAAAATGGGGCTAAACAAAATGTCCTATGGAAGGTCAACTATAAAAGGTTAAATTCAGTGCTACTTTATTGACAGTTATGTGTAATCTACTTTTAGCGACTACACCACTCCTGGAATATATACTTCTGCTATAGCCCTTGCCATGATGCATGAGAATTGCTTACTAATCTATGTCCATAGCTCTGCGAAGGCAGGGAATGCCATGCTGTATTCAATTTTGCTATTCCTTAGTACACACCTAGTATACATTTGGTGCTCAGTGGATATCTGTTGAACTAAGCCAAGACCTTCTTATTTGGGGGAGCTTCATGCTTGCCAAGTATGAAGACACTGAGAGTGAAAGGAAAACAGACAAAAGCACAAACTAGGGAAAAGCTTATGAGATTACGGGGTCAGAGGGGAAGCATGGCAAATAGGGAAAGATTCAGGGAGCCTGATGGGAGAAAATGCCGTGATTGGAAGTATGAATCTGGGCTTGAAAAAGAAAGGGAATGGTGGGAAAATGCGATGGTTGGACGAAAACAGAAGGGGTTGTGTATGAAAAGGAAAACTTGGACCGTGGCGTTTGACAAGAATAGCGTGTTCAGAAAACAGAATGGAACGAGCTGGGGGCGGCAAAGAGAAGACTGGATGGAAGATATGAAATACCATGAGCGGTAGGAGAGAACAAAAGCCTGGGGTGAGGGTGGGAATGGGAACTTTGTATTTTATTTGATCAGCTAGACTGACAAGACTTTAAAGTTCATTGTTTCGTCATCAAAGGAAAGTCCAGCTCCCACAATTACTCATCTGATGGTGATCCCACAACTGCCTGAAGGTCCTTGGCAACACGCTTTGTTTCTCTCTAACTGGTCTTAGAGGATTTTTCTTGATGCCAGTCACTGAGTGGCAGCCCCTCTCCTCAGCCTTAAGTACGTCCCTGAAAACCACGAGGGAAGGGCCAGTGGGTTCCAGGGTCAGCGTCGGACTCAGGAGCTGAGGCCCATCTACCTGACCGGGATGAGACTGTAGGTGCAAGGCCACTGGTCCAAGGCGGATCCCTTCTTTTTTGTCTCAACTTCGGAGGCTTTTCTCATTGAAAACATATTTGGTGCTTTGGGGGCGGGGTTGGGGGAGGGGGGCTCTCAGCCAATTCCCAGCGCTGCAGGGAGGCCAGGCATCGGTTGCCATCAATAGATGTGCAAGCAGTTCATTTATAATTTTCTTAAGCAAACTGCATTTAAACATTTTTTAAATCAGTTACTTTTTCCTTAAAACATGTTACTTTTTTAAAAAGAATATTACATTAAAAAAAAAACACAAAAAAATTTCTCCAATTCTCACTAAAGCAGAAATAACTGTTCTCTCCATTCTGGAATTGCATTTTCTTGGGTGGGGAGGGGCAGGGCTGGGTGTTTGTGTGCGCACGTGTCCTAGAAAAAGTAAACACTCAGGAAATTGCATTGGCAAGATAGTGTATTGGTTTTATAGTTCTTTTTCTCCATCGTGAACTCTCTGTTACTGTAATTTACTAACTCAAGGGATACAGTATGAGAAAGTGGTATTCTGGGTTTTCCCTCTCACTCTTGCAGGTTAAACTTCTCTCCTTCTCACGCTCTCTCACGTCCCCCTGCAACTATACCCGATTCTCTTCCCATCTACATTAATTTTACCCCAAACCACCTGCCCAATGCCTCCCTCTCTCCTTTTGACCTCACTTTTTGCAAGAGTATGCTCCATACCACCTTCACCCCCAACCTGCCCAGTGTGACTTTTACCTGATACTTGCTCCCAGGTTCTCCTGTCCCCCAAATTGTGTTAATATTCTCAGTAATGCACTAGTGATCCAAACTTCACAGCCCAAAGAATGTTTTCTTTTCTGACAGGGCTTCTCTGCTGCAGTTGGCACTTAGGGTTTTTACTCTTAAAAATTCTAGACTCTGGACTTCCGTGACTTAGCCTGCGTTTATATTCGATCTCTGCCACCTAGAGGTAGCTGTGCAATTTTGGGCAGTGTCTCGACCTCTCTGTGTTTTGTTTGCCTCACTTTGAAAGTAGAGATAATAGTAGAACCTAATGTGTAGAATGGGATTTTTAAGGATTAAATGAACTAAATGGTACAAATTACTTAGAATACCACCTCCAGAAATAATGACAATGATCACGGGGATGATGTCTTCCCAGGCCAGCTCATTCTGTACAGGTTAGTTTTAGAATCGAGACTGAGGGGTTCATTAAAATTGTGATCACTCCATCCACATTGCTCAAAATTCTAAGTTCCAAGAACTGTCTTCATTACCTGTACTAATAGCCTTGACTCTTGCCCCTATTTGCTATTGTGCAGCTGCTTGTAAAGGCTGGAATTTAGGTGCACCCACTTTCCTCGTTTTCTTTGCTAAACAGGAATGGTCCAAATCTGACTTTTCTCAATAGAATTTTGTAGACTATCTGGAAGAGAACAACTTTCAGTGTCATTGCTATCAAAAAATATTCTCTCCTCTGTGCAGAAATAATTTGAGATGTGTGTCTCTGTGTGTGTGTGTGTGTGTGTGTGTGTGTGTATGTTTAATGTCCCATTTGCAGTATTATTCCTTCCAGAAAACAGACTTTTTTTGTGTGCTGTTTAGAGGTTGAATGTGAAATAGACAAGTGTGTCTTTAAGACGCTTATTGGTAGACCTCACTTCCCCCAATGCCCACAGCCTCATGCTTGTCCTGGCTCCCCAGGGACCCTGCTGCCAGCTTAAGAAGCATCTTGTACCCTGGAATGTGCTGCTTTTCCTTAAAAACCGTCAGACACTCACACAGTCCTTTCCTACAGTCCCATTTTCCCACTGTGGCAATAATAAATGAGCAATTCCCCAGGACTTTATCCTATATAATGAAGATGTAATATGCAAATGGTCGTTACGACGTGAGTGTAATGACCTGACCCACTGAGTAACAACCAGATCACCAATCAGCAGGAGGGTAGGGCAGTGAGCTATAAGCAGGCGGCGGAGAGCTACAGGAGGGGGCAGGGCAGCAAGCTATGTTGCGGGGGTGGCGGCAGGGAGCTACAGGAGGGCAGGGCAGTGGGCAAAGAGCTACTGGAGGGGGCAGGGCAGCAAGCTATGGGGGGGTGGGGGAGCTACAGGAGAGCAGGGCAGCGGGCGGAGAGCTACTGGAGGGTGGCAGTGAGCTACTGGTGTACGGATTCGTGTGCAGGGCTACTAGTCTTTAATAAAACCCAAGTGCCTCCTGGGAAAGTGCCATTAGTACTGGGAATTTAGGGCCATACAGGGCTAGTATTTCAATCCTCTGATAACCTGGTGAGAGCAATAGACTCTGCCTTCAACCCTTAGGTGTACATTAACACCTAATAGGCACATACTTTTTTAGGATTAATGAATCTCCTGACCCTTGGTGTCCAAGTCAATAAAAAAAAAAAAAACTCTCAAGTTTAGACAATTATTCCTATACCCATAAAATGCTAACTTGAACATGTTTTTATCACTAGAATGGTCCTTGGCCCAGTTCTCAATTTTAGAATAAAGCAGTTCCCATTTTCCCAAGTTAAGTTAGATAAGAAAAATTTTACTGCATCATGAAAGACTTCTGAAATCTATCGTCTGACGTTAAAAATTTGCCACAGTGGGAAAATGGGACCTGCTTTCCTTTGCACCCCCAGGAACAAGGGAAGTCCCTGGCCCAGCAACTTGCAGACCAACTAGAGGACTTGCCAGGGAAAGGAATTGGATTCTTTCCAGTTCGGCCACCTGCTCCTGGATTGGCTAACTCGTTTTACCTCTTAAACTTCTCTAATTGGTATATATCTAATGAAGCAGTGGGAGATTGCTAAGAAGGAAAATGTTCACTGAATTAGTAAAGCAACAGGGGGAAGGGAGGATTGTGGTAGCTTCTGGATGCCATTTAATATAGACCCTCTTTATCAGGGGAAATATTTTCCACTGAAGTACACTTTCAACTTTAACAAATTATAGTTTCTTTAATGTGGCCAACTTGTAAATTTGTGGAGCCATGTTACTTATAAGTGTTGGTTTAAAAAAATCTTTATTAGGTAACAGTTCAAGATACTTGGTACCCAACAAATTAAAGACTGTGAACATTGTGTATGAGCTATGGATACTAGTAGAAATTAACCTCATTGTTATCACCTGGCTTTCTAACCTTTTACAGGTTAGTACTAACTTTGCTGGCTTTTGAAATTCCATTGAGCACTGAGCTAGGACATGAAACAAAACATACCTAACTAATATGTATTATACATCATTAATGGACAATTGATGGAGATAAAGAAAAGAACAATGTAGTTAGAAAGTAAAATAACATCCAGGATTTAGAATAGCAGAATATATGGGTCTTGTTTAGCCCTTTCTGTAGAAAACAAAGAAAATTTACTTTGAATATACCATGAAGATTTGGGGACTGCAGATATATATCCACAAAACCTGTATTAGAGTTCTTTATCAGAATTAAAAGATTTAAGGTGTATATTTTTTGCTATGTCATCTTCTGAAAGGATCAACACACACACACACACACACACACACACTCTCTCTCTTTAAGTAGACCCTGCCAAATAAGCCTAAAATTCATTCAAAGTTACAACACTGGAACGGTGCGGTTTATTCTCGTTTCTACGTATTCTCCCCGCAGATCCTTTCTCTTTGTGCTGTAATCACTTTTCACGGCTCAGTGGTCTCTCGGAGGCTGTCTTCAAGCCCTGATTCTCAGAAGGGTCCAAAGGAAACAGTCACAGACAGCCCAGAGGCAGCACACAGCCAACGCCTCAAACCCATTGCTGCAGAAAGTAATTATCCACGTAGAACGATGGTTCTATCGAGTATGGCTTAGCACTTAGAGTAGGGTGCTTTTATTTATATATTTGTTTTTGGGCTTTTCTGAGTGTGTCTGCTGTGTTCCTCTTTTTCCCTCCTCAGTAGCTCCTGCCAAGCAAATGTGGCAATACTGACAGTTGCCACTTTGTAAGCAGCCTTGCCATTCCCTTCTGTTCCCCCTCCATGTGTTCCTCTAGCTGGGCCAACTGTGAGATGTCTACAAAGAGGTACAAATGGCAGTAATTAGTAAATATCATTCTAAAAGCTGGAAAATATACACAGTATATGTACTGATGTATATGTGTACTGATGTACCGTATACATGACAGCAGCGGAGCCAACATCTACCTGCCAGCATAGCCCTTGCAAAATTTACACTTGAGTTAGGTGAATATGTATTTGATTGAATATGCTTCTAAAGGGAGAGCATTGTTTCATTTTTCTCTCCACATTGTATTAAAATATTATGCATATAATTAAGTTGCAAATGTCTTTAAACAGGAAATCTCTCTTTGTCTTGAATGAAGCCCGGCATTCATTTGTACCTCTTTATGCTTTTCTCAGTTTGGGAGCAGAGGAGTCTTCGGGAAACATTCCCATTTGCATGTACTTGTACTAGTAGAGATAGACGACTGTCTTAATTAGCTTAATCATGAGGAGAATGGTAACTAGATTATGTCCACTTATGTTGAGCTTAGCACATTAGAAAATGGGTTTAGACAGTAACAACAACAAGTAAGTTGAGTTTCTTACATAGATGAATGTCCCAATGCTGTAAGTTCTTCAAATGAGCTATTCAAAGGAGATAGTGATCCTACCTGAGTGAGCTAATTTCTTCCTTTTTTATTTTCTCTTTAAAATGATTCCTCTGCAGAAGTAAGCTGTACTTGGTATTCATATCTGAATAAAGTCTTCACTCTTCAGTTTTCATTGATTGCTACTTGTGATTAAATAGGATATTTTAATTTAGAATGCAAATTCTTGTTTTTTAAATCGCTTAGGAAAATAAATTGCTTTATTTGTTAGCCTGTGCTAACTCAAGGACAGGCTAATGTGTGTATTAAAAGGAATGGCTCATGTGGGTTGACAGTGGAAGAGAGATGAGCAGGAAACAAATTCAGAATCACAAGCATGGTGGATGAATTCATGAACAACCCGTGTGGTAGCTACAGTGACCTTTTTTCAGTGAGGCTATTTTAACATCGTGGTATGGTTTTTCCCCCTACTTTATCGACATCTTAACTTTTACAAAACTTACGGAAGTAATCGTTCTGATTTTTGTAAATGCTGATTTAATGCCTGCAGCATATTCCAGCACAGGGATATAATCCTTTTCTTAAGGACTACTCTGTTATTGGACATGGCTTCTAATTGTTCCTTATTGTAAATAAGGTTACAGTGAACAACTACTGATAAATCTTTGTCCACATTTAATACTATTTCTTTAGCAATAACACTTTGAACTCAATCTTTGTCCCATGATCTAAACTTGATACTGCCTTGTAATTGACTTCATGAGCCTATAGAAGAGATATAGGGTATTCAAATGTCATTGAGACTTTCATTTTTTTTGTTGCATTCACTTTCACTGTTTTATCAACTATTCTCTCTCAAAAGTTTCACAGCTACGTAGACTTCAGTTGCCTACCTTAGAAATATCTACTTTAAATTCATCAAGCCTAAATTAGATAAAAGAGACAAATTTGAAAATGATTGCACCACTTGGAAAGGAATTTTTTTTAAGGAAAAGTTTATTCCAGAGTCCATATAATTGGTATCAACCCTAGTGTGCTTTTTAGTCAAATTCGCCCAACTTCAGTATACACACACCTTTCTAAAAATAAATCATTTGGATGCTACAGTAAGTTGTTTACAAACCTGGCTGAGGATGCAGGTCCTGAAGGATGCTTTAACAATGCAATTTACTAGGCCCACTAAATCAGACTACCCAAAGGCTGGTCCTGGAGAAGGGGTATTTTTAAAATCAGACCAATTGGTTCCGACCCACCAGGTTGGAGATCTACAGAGCCAGGGCCATCTTTTAGCCTTTATCCTATGATGCTCTTTAGGTTTAAAAGGACATCAAACAGCAGGAAGGATGGATAGAAGAGCCAGGAGACTGTATGAGTTAAAGCAACCCAGCCCTTCAACCCCTGTTTTACTTCCAAGAAATCCCACAGTGCCCTTGCGTGTCCTCACCCCTATTCTTCTCTCGACCATTAATGCAGACAGTGAGGGACTCTGGGTCTAGAAGACTGTGTAACTCTTATGGACAGCTTTGCTTGACTATAAGGAGGGGGAAAAGATTAGTAGAATGTGGGAGTCAGTACACACACAAAAAGGAGTTTTATATAAGGGAATATTTACCGACCATCCCAGTGTTCTAAATTTACACACTAATATGTATTGTATCTATTCACTTCCCAAGAAAAAAACAATTACAGCTTGCCATCCTACCTAAGAGAAAATTATTTGCCTCTTCCCTGTCTCAAAAGAGTGAGGATACGATCTCCCTAAATATTTATTTACTAAACCTATTACATACACTGAATATCAGCAGTCTCAGGCATCCTATCTAATAAAAGAGTAATATGCAGATTGACAATCACTCCAACACACAATATGGATGCCCCCATGTGGTCAAAGATCCTGCCCCCATGTGAACAGAAGATGGCCACCACAAGATGACCAGCAGGGGAGGGCAGTTGGGAGGCACCAGGCCTGCAAGGGAGGGCAGTTGAGAGGGACCAGGCCTGCAAGGGAGGGCAGTTGGAGGCTATCAACCCTGCAGGGGAGGGCAGTTAGGGGTGACCAGGCTGGCAGAGGAGGGAAGTTGGGGGCAAACAGGCTGGCAGGGGAGCAGTTAGACATCAATCAGGCTGGCATGGGAGTGGTTAGGGGGTGATCAGGCTGGCAGGCAGAAGTGGTTAGGGGCAATCAGGAAGGCAGGCAGGCGAGCAGTTGGGAGCCAGCAGTCCTGAATTGTGAGAAGGATGTCCGACTGCCCGTTGAGGCCCGATCCCACTGGGAATAGACTAGAGGCCCGGTGCACAAAATGCGTGCATGGGGGCGGGGAGGTGTCCCTTAGCCCAGTCTGCACCCTCTCCAATCTGGGACCCCTCGAGGGATGTCCCACTGGGATCGGGCCTCAACGGGCAGTTGGACATCCCTTGAGGGGTCCCAGATTGGAGAGGGTGCAGGCTGGGCTGAGGGACACCTCCCCGCCCCCATGCACGAATTTCATGCACCGGGCCTCTAGTCTATTAAATAGGCACAGATGTGAGAATGATCATGACTTGATGTCTTATACTCCATTAATCCCACAATTAAATCTGTTGATCTGGCTCCTCCCTTTCTCCCACCCCATTCCATGAATATTTGTATGAAAGCTACATGCTCAGATAAAAATAAATATATCCAGTCCCTGCCATGGTGAAACTTACTTTTTAATAAGAGAGAGAAAACACCAAGTTGTCCACATCAACCTGTTTGTGTGAACGAATGAACAGCATCAGCAGGAGGCTCAGGGAGGAGGTTCTGTGAGTTGGCTGATCCTTAGAGAACAGGTGGTGAAGGTGGGAGAATGTCTCTGGGAGTCTTGCCTGTGCTTGAAGGGAGAGGAGGGGTGTGAGATTAGAGACCAGAGCGGTGTGGGGAATGATTTCTCAAGTCCAATTACTTAAACATTGTAGGGAAGAGAAAGCAAGGATAGCCAAATCGGGATAGAGGATCTGGAAATGAAAGTAGGTAGTTAGGTCACAAGTTCCTGACAGAAACTTTTCCAGGCAGTAATCAGCACTTAACCTTTGATCATGAGTGAAATGACATATGGAAGCTTTTGCAATGCAACAAGCCGACACCAACTTTCACTTTCTTAAACAAAAGGTAATTTACTGAAAGATATCGGACCCCTCTTCCAGGAGAGTCCTGGAGAACCAGGCTTTAAACACAGCAGAGACTCAATAAAAGTTTATTGCTCATGCTACATGTCAGAGGCAGCCAGTGTGAGAATCGGCTCCTTGGAGTTATTGCAAACCATATTACCAATGCCCACGGTTCATTGCAGCAGGGAAAGAAAGCCCTGGAGAGTCTTGTACTGGCAATTAGGTGCTCCAGCCAGAAAATGACATGTGTAATTTCCACCCACAATCCATTGGCCCCAAATTAGTCATTGGTCCCCTCCCAACTGCCAGGAGATGATATCCTCCCACAAGACAGGAGAGGGAAACCAGATACGGGCGCCCAGTCGATGCCTCTGTGATGGGCAGGAAGTAAGGCCCAAAAAGCAGGGATGGCAGGTACCTTATCTTAGATGGTCTTGTCAGGGTACTTCTGCTAAAATGGATGAAGCCAAACAATACTCAAGGCTCCGTTACTGACATTCAAACGTCAGGGAGGAAGTACCTGATTGGCCTAGCTTGGTTCAAGTGCTCACCACTTTCCCTGGGTCAGCAGGAACATTATGGGCAGTAACAATGCATAAAAGTTAAAAGGGAATCCAGGGGCTATTAGGAAGTAGCCTAGGATATGAATACGAGGTGTTTATTGAACAGCAAAAATATCCCCTTGAATTGAGAGGTGGCCAGGAAGCTTTTGATTTCAGTAGTCACTGAATATTTATGGAGCACTTACTCTGTGCTCCTCTCAGAACCGAGGATCCAGCACTGAGCAGAATAGATGAAGTCTTCCCTCTGACAGAACCTACATTTTTAATGGTCAGATAATCGTGGTTGGTGGATTGTTTGGTGGTTTGGAGAACATTCTGTACTTACGGGGGTAGGGAATGATTATATGGTCTAGGTAGCTCTAGTGAGAGCTCTCAAAAAGAAAAGATTTTAGAAGTTAAATGTCTGTTTCTCATTCCTGGAAGATTTGCAACTGAAGCTGACTGGCCATTTATTGCAAATGTTATAGGATTGCATTGATTATGAGAGCGATAGAGATAGATGAGAGATGAGAGATGAGAGAGGAGAGAGAGAGAGAGAGAGAGAGAGAGAGAGAGAGAGAGAGAGAGAGAGAGAGAGAGAGAGAACAACTTGCTTAGGTTCCTTCCAGCCCAAAGTTCAATAAGTTGATGAGAGCCCAATAGCAAACTGGGAAACGGAGATATGGAATGAGAGAATATTTGAGCAACATTATCCTCGGGAAGGAAACATTTCATCTTGGCAACAGAGGCCTTCATAGGTTACCTTGAGTAGAATTCTGAAGTGGAAAACCAGATGCACACCTCAGCTATCACTGTGCCGGGGGTGATAGCTGCTCACCTACTACTTGTACTTGGTCTTCTGTCCTGGTGAACTGTCTGGTGACAATTAGCAGATCTACCTTCAAAATTCAACCAGTTGTCTTTCTCCTAAGGATTTCACTCTCTGTCATAGCATAATATTCAAAATTGTTTGTCTCCAGACAGTTAATGTAATTCCGTGAGGAAAGAAATTTTTACTTGACTTGCTTGTTATTGTACCCTCAGTGCCTAGAAGAGAATCTGGAACATAGTAAACCCTCAAAAAATATTTGCTGAATGAGTTGCATGGACGCTGAAAGAAAACAGTTAATGAGAAAAGGCTTTGGGGATGAAAGGGTAAAAGACACCATTTATAATGCTTGAAGATGATGAATGCACTCGTTATCAAACTAAACATCTTTGTTTGTCCTTAGATATTTGTTCAGTTGGGGAATAAATCCTCTGGGGATTTCAGATACCCGTGGTTTACACAGTCAGATCTTAACACAGTTAGATGCTATGTTGCCAAGATGGGGAGATCAAATGGCTAATGACTCTGCCTCCTCCCACCTCTACCACCCCAACAGTGTTACATGTTCAGCTTCACAGGAACACGCCTCTTTAGGTGTTTTGAAAACCAATTTGCAATTGCCAAAGACCACTTTGAATAAGTGAATTACTCCCAGGGTCCTCGTGACCCTGATAATTAACTAGGGGCAGCCAAGGAGGCAGGGTGTCTTAGGGGTGAAGTCAGCCTGCTTTGTTGCTCACTATCCGCATGACCATAGGCCAGGTTATGTGACCTCTTTAACTTCAGATTTTGCACTTGCAAAATGGGGCTAATGGCAGGGCCTATTTAATGAGGCCATTGTGAGGAATAGGTGAGCTAATACGTGCAGAATTCAGAGTGGAGTGCCCCGCACAGAGTATGTAAGGGTGAGATAGCCTTCTCTGGTTGGTTTATGTATTTACCTGTCATATGTCCCAGACGACACTGTAAGTTCCAAGACTTAAGCTGTGCTTTGTCACAGTATCATTATTATGTTTGTATAATGCTTTACACAATTAATGTTCAGAGTGGCACTACTATAATCAGAAGAGAATGTATCATTGTCCTGATTTTACAAAGGAAGCACAGGAAGTTCCTGTGTAATAGTGATTTTCAGCCAGGCTGGGGAC
The DNA here is from genome assembly GCF_027574615.1 of Eptesicus fuscus. Taxonomy (NCBI): domain Eukaryota; kingdom Metazoa; phylum Chordata; class Mammalia; order Chiroptera; family Vespertilionidae; genus Eptesicus; species Eptesicus fuscus. The sequence goes on from NC_072489.1 coordinate 26,772,635, forward strand.
GATGCACAGGAGCTTGCTGGGAGGATTTTGTCACTCTGCACATACCCACCAAAGGTACTGAGTCACGGCCGCAAGAAGCCGCTCTTACTAATGGGGTGGGGGAGAGGGATGGGGAGGTTTGTGTCCCACAGCTTGAGTCCACCCAGTGCAGTGGTATTTCCCCATCGTGTGCACAAATAAACCTTTCCTCTAACTCACACTGGCCCTCCAAAATAGGGAGTGCCCCCTGGGCAGGTTTTGCCACATCCTCTGCTGCCTTCAGGTCTTTGTAAGCACCGTGACTCTCCAGTGCTCTGCACACAGCAGCCTGTAGACAAGCAGGTGCTTTGAATAGAAGCCCAGGCAGTGCCCGAGTGTGGGCTTCTGTTCTTCACCCAGCCTTGCGTTTTTCTGCTTGAAGGTGGGGCAGAGTCAGGATAAAGTGCGAATGGTTGCAGGACACTCCGAAGGGAAATCATGGGTGGGCGTAGGGCCATTGCCACCAAGGCAGGTGCAGGGCTCAGCTCCTTTGCTGTTCCAGGACTGAAAGTGGTTGGAATCCGAGGGTAACTTGAAGGCATCTAAGGAAGGGGACAGCCTTGCTTAGGTAGGCGTAATCGATGTGAAGAGGAAGCATCAAAGGTGGAGGGAAAATGATGTCCATTTTCCCCTAAATTTCCTCTAGAGCACCAGTCTGAGAAACACTGGTCTAGAGTTGAGGGAGAAGTTGGAGTGAGTAGGGGAAGAGAATATGTAAGTATAGCTAGGTTATGAATAATCATTGTCAGTAATGAATGGGCATGATTTATACACATCATGTAGAACTCTCAGGCTACTCAATTCTTTATTTTTCTTTAAAATCTGAAGATCATAGCTTTTTGTAGGCAAGTAGAGAAATTTTTCTTCACAGCATAGCTATGTCACCAGACTCGGTCAGCCACGTGTGGACTATATCCCCCAAGAATGTAAGCTCCTTGGATACAAGGCTTCTTCATTCAGCCTGGCCCGGAGCACATGCCTGATGCCTCGTACACTTGTGGAATCTATAAATGACTGCTTTAGAGAAAGCTGGAGGCCTAAGAAAAATATAGGTCAATATACCAAATATTGGTATAGAATGGAAGATATATTCCATTATAACAAATTCTACAGTGCTGTTCAATTGTTTTCCCCCAATATGGCATTTGTTGTATTGTTTTGCTTCCATTGCTATGATAGGAGACTATGTTAACAAGGAGAAGTTAGAACTTAAAAGACCTAGTTCTAGTCCACCCAGATCCAGTCCAGTCACTCAATTTGGGGAAAGGTTTTAAATATCTCCCAGCATGGGTGTCCTAGACAACTGAGGAGGGGTTACAGCATCTGCACAGAGTACCTTATCTCTCAGGTACTAGTGCGGATCAAGTGAGATAATAAATGTAACAAAGCCTCGGAAAATACTAACAGTCGCTGTATAGTGTGTGTTCTCCCCACAGGCAGGAATTTAGTATGCCGTCTGATAATATTTTGAAGGAATCGTAAATCGTTTGGATGAGAACTCCAGCTCCCCGTCTTCTGTATTGAGAGCTCGAGAGTGCAGGCCTGGATTGGCAAGTACCTAAGGCTCTGTGCGGCCGTGTGCTGATGAGTGAAGTGTTCCTCAGAACTTGGTGGCATTAAATGGCTTCCTGCTTAGGATCACGGTGATCTTAAAAGCCAGGAGCACTTGGGATAATTGTCAGTATTTCTTAGTTTGAGGAAAGTCTTCTTCCATAAATTATCAAGCTATTGTGTACTTTTCTAAACCAGGTATTTAAGTATCAGATCACAATTAACATTAAGAGACATTGTTTTAAAAGGAGGGAGGGTAAGGTGGTGGGGCGTTAACCTTTCCTTCTTCCTGGAGTCCTGGAGTGATGGTTCTTGATTTTTTTGAGTTAGGAACCCCTCCCAGTGCCCATATGCACAAACATAAAAACGATTTGCATTCTGTTTTCCAGCATGCAGAGACCCGCTGCAGCCCCTGAGGTTAATACTCCCTGGCCTAGGATATGGCCATAGAGTTTCTCTTTGAGCTAATTTGTATATTGTCGTAAAGGATGTATAGTAACTCAGACCTGTGTGGGTTTTGGCTTGTGGGACAAAGTTGATCCCATTATCTGTTGTCCCTGATTTGAGAGTCTGATCTTGGAAATTTAAACTTTAAGCTGTTAAATTTTTAGAAGGGTATCTTGCAATGTAAATTGTAAAGAAAGGTGCTTTAGAAAAATATTTCTAAAAGTGGATGTTTAGTAAATAAGTTTGAAGACCAGGATTTAAAAATATGAAATAGGTTTCAAAACTCCAAGGTAAATTGTTTGTATAAATTTGGCACGGTGAATGATATTTCTTTGAAGCTCTTATGTATTGTTTTTATGACTTTATGGGCATTTTTTTTTTCATAGATTGGTATTTGGAGCCATAACTACAGCTCCTTATATAGTTGGTGATTTTGTTACAGGCAACCTTTCGGACCTCGGTTTACTTGTTTGTCAGACAGAGATAATACCTACTTTATAGAAATGCTGTATTAAAGTCAAACATAATTTAGTCAGTGAGTGTTCGAGTAGACAAAAAAAAAATAAGTTACATAGTATGGTAGAAGGTGATGAGAGCTGTGGGAAAAAATAGACTAAGAAGGATGGGGATATTGGGGACAGGAATGGCGGTTAAAGAAGGTTGTCTGGGTAGGACTCTCTAAGTATGCAAAGTACTTGGTACATATCAGGTGTTCAGTAATAGTTGCCATATATGGATAAATTTGCCTGTCATGTGCAAATCCAAGCCCCTGTGATACATGGATGGATGGATGGATGGATGGATGGATAGATGGATAGATGAGCTACATCTATGATAAAGATGTATAGGATAATTATAAAAGCATTTTCTCTTTCTATAAACAGCAATAATGGTAATTATAGCTATAATATGTGTTGAGCGCCTACTGTACATGTATGTTAATTAACCTCTTTGTGTTACATATAATTATATACAATGGGCTTTTTATTCCCTCTAAAAGCCCTATTGAGTAAACTATTATTGTCCTCATTTTAAAGATTAGAAAACAGAGAAATAAGAGGCTGAGTAACTTGCTCAAGATGATGAGCGAGGAAGGGACAGAGCGCATTTTAGACCCAGGGTTTAAACCCTACAACCTGCACACTGAACCGTGGCACGCACTGCAACTGCATTTTTGATGAGGACATCTAGTTTGCTCAGGGATCGTAAACTTGCCTAGCTCTTCTTCTTTATTATTGAATGCATTAGACCTAGCTTTCCGTGTTCTCTTTCTGCTCCCTCACAGTGAACAATTTTTTACGGGGTAGAGTACCAGCCTGCCCCAGCGCCTGCCTTAAGAGCAGCTGTGAAGAATCCATGGGTTCATGTGCACGCCCTCCTGGCTCTGCCAATTCAGGGAATTCTCGTGTCCTCCCTGCCTCTCCATAGAAGCTCCATGTGGGGACCTGGATTTCAGCAGTCTTAGTGCTGAGGGAGCCCTGGGTCTCAGGAAATCCTATGTGCTCTGCTGACTGGAGTAAATTGGGAAATCAAAAAGCTTTTCTTTAATATTTTCATCAGAATTAGTCTCCCTGAGTGCATGGAGTGAAAGCTGGAGAGATTCCAACCCTCCTGAAATGTAACCATCAGCTATTACCTTCTTGCTCATAATATCCAGTGGTGGAATCTCGCTGGAACACCTAATATTAATCCTTAACCTGCTAGTTAGGGAGAGAACGGTGGGGAATGGGACCAGCGCACCCCTCGCTCAGTTAGACCGCCATGGGTTGCTGAGATTAGAACAGGAGTAGGGGAGGCAACAGCATATGTTTATTTTAGAACTTTCCCAAACTCCCTGGAACAAATTAAACAAGTGGAACTAAATCTCCAAATTAAATTATTCCAAACATTCTCTTCACAGTGACAGGTGGATAGATTAGACAACTTCCTAGGTCATTTTTATTCATTATAATTTTTACAAACAACTCATTTCTAACAGTGATTTTGGCAGAATCACAGTGATTCTGGAACCTGTCTTTACTTTTTTAATCAGTATGTATTTGAATTATTGCAGTCTTAATAGACTCCAACTGGGGTTCAGTGCCAGAAATCTGGAAGGGCCCTTGAATTCACGCAGGCAATCTGCTCATGTATTTCTTTTGTGCACCCTAGTGAAATGATATGTATTATAATAGATATTATATAGATTAAAAATGACACTTCATGAACGATTTAGATAAAACATAATGTAGTGTTCTAGGAAATAGTATAAAAATACGGCCAAGTGGGGAGTTCATCCTGTTTATCAGAGAAAGAATTTATAGATACTACTCAGCTTTTTCGTGTCTTGTCTTCCCTCTTCCTTTGGCCCCCATGGTTGTGACTGTTTGAAACTCTTCTAGATCCTCCCTCAGCCCCCACGTGGCCTCCTGTGTAGTGCTAGGCCACACTGGGAAATAAGAAAAGGCTGGCAATGGGATTTGTAAACTGGAAGATTCTGTGCTATGGACGTTATTAGTAAGTGAATCATATCATTTCCTCTGTGTTTCCATAATGGTGTGGTTGGGAAGTCAAAGCTAGCAGAAGAGTTTTACCTTTAGACTTCATATCATGCAGCTTTTTAACATGGTCCTCAGATCTGGATCACGTGTTTTCCTCTCAGATCTGTCCTTCATAGTGGACTTGCACTTTTTAAATTAGTTTCCAACGTGTGAAAAATGGAGAGTTGCACTTAAAAACATCCAGATTCACAGCCTTTCTTAAAGTATTAGAAGACCCATCTGTCAGTCTGAGCTGGGTGGGCCTGTACTTCCTCCATAAAGTGTTATGCACCCTAGGAAAGCAAGGCTCGTGTTTTCAGTCCTGGTTATGTGCTTACAGTTTTATATTCATGTGATTGTTCCACAGAAAAGTGCCTGTTCCTTTTCCGGTGAGTCACGTAATGCTCATCTGACACATATTCCCAGGACGGTGCCCTCATTTGCACTTCTTGCCTGGCCCAGACCTGGCTCAATTTACATAATACAATTGAAAAAATTGCTATTTTAAGGGTTAATGTAGTCAACTCCTATTGGGGTTAGTGTTCTGCAGGTTCTCTCTGGAATAACACAGCATAAAGAGACTGTGCATCTCACTTAATGAATAGCAGACTTCTTATGGTGTTACGAAAATTAACTAGGAAAATAAATGCACAGCGTTTAGCACAGTGCCTCTAATATACCATAGAGTATTCAGTTACTATCACTAGCATTATATATTTCTGTCGATGTCAAACAAATAACTAGACATCACTTGATGAAAACTTTGTGATTTGACAATTTGACAACTTCAGCATTTTAAATTGATTCTCTCAAAGAATCTAATCAGTCTCCACCAAAGTAATTGTTATTTATTCAATCACTCAGTTAATATCAACGGAGGGCCAGGCACTGTTCTGGGTATGCAGGCTCCTGCAGTAACCAACCGGCTTCTTGTCCTGGAGGAGTTTGCGTTCTAGCAGGAAACAGGCAATAAACCAATAGAGATTCATGCCAATTCACACAGAGCCAGTAAGAAAAGTGAAACTGAGTCAGGAGCTAGGGTAATGGGGGAGGTAGGCTGGAGGTGGCTGTTTTGTTTTTGTTTTGTTTTGTTTTTAGCTAAAACATTTAGGATAGATGTCTCTGACAAGGTAACATCTGAGATGCTGGAATCAATTCGACATGATTAGTAAACCGTTCATTGTCATCGGTTGAAATATTCTTGGGGTGTTTTTTTGAGACTTTTTCTTTCTGCAGAAACAGTTCTGTAACTATTGAGTGTGTTATAATAGCTGAATTAAATGAGGATGGTTTGAAAGTACAGGGAGGAATATTTTAGGGAGGTGCTGAGCTGCAGGGGGAGAGTCAACGTCAAGGATAGACCAATTAAAGAGGCAAGAAAATCGAGTGCTTGGTGGTTAAAGAGGTTCAAGAGGAAGTGGATGGCTCTGGAGGACAGGTAGGGAGATAAGCATTGGACAGCAGGAGGAAACCTGTGTATTCCAGCATACCCTCGCCCGTGGTAAAGAGAACTAACGATAGAGTGAAGTCAGCACTTTTCCCTACTCTCTGCACAAAATGTTATCTACCTGAGTCAAGTGAGGCTCATTTTTTTTTTCAATCCCGACTGTCATTTTAGGGCATTATATTTTATATGATTGTTTCACAGAAATGTGCTCATTTCTCGTCCGATGACTCACGTATTACTCAAAAGGTACTGGCTTCCTGTAACTTTGAAACTCCCAAGTCTCTTGAGGCTATTTCTGCAGCAGTAGTGTTGACTCGAACAAAGCCACAGCTCCTGTCGTCCCCAGGGCCCTGGCGGTGAGTGCCATTTCCAGTCTGGGCACACTCAGTTCTGTTCTGGTCAGGCCATCAGCACGGTCCAGGTATTGTGCTAAGTGAAAGAGGTACAGAGTGGAATAGGACACCTGTCCCTGGAGATTAACTGCTACCCGAGACTGATGATCTCTGCAAGATCCCCGCCACGTCTGTTCTACACCCTGGGGAGGATTTGGGGCTCTCATGTGGGATTCGCTGATGGCTGTCAATCATGGAGCTACCAAGTCCACTGTCTACCAAGGCCAGGCTGGGGGACTAGAGGACACACCCCGCTGAAGGGCACAGCTTTGGCTCTCCTACAGCTGGTTGTACCATATGGAAATGAAGGGCTGGTTTTGCCAAAACATCTGATTGATGTTTTTTTTTTTTTTTAAAGAAAAGGTAGATACCTGGCTTTCCAAGTGAAAATTTTCTTTGTGACTGTTGGTAATACATTAGAATTTTTTAAATTGCTTTGAAACCTTAATGAGGGTTTTAATGAAGGAAGATTGGACAAGTCATTTTTCTTGGTACAGGTTTGTCATCAGGAAAACTGGTACCTATTGTGCCATCCAGGCCTAAGATACCGTGTTTGCCTTTTGGAGACATCAAGTGAATTCTGAGGTGACTAGGTCATTAGGCAGAGGACCCTTGCCCACCTTGCCTGCACAGGCCCTCTAGTGTGGGAACAGAGCATCCTCACTTCTGCCTTTCTGGACCTTTAGTAAATGTATCAATAGGGAGTAGATACTTCCAACATCCAACAGATGCGTAATGAGGGCTTGTTCTGTGCCCAGCCTTTTGCCAGGTACCATCCTTGAGCCATCTTGATGTGGATAAAGAGACTTGTTCTTTCCAACTCTGAAATGCAGAGTACTCAGCCCCCTGCTGGTCTCCAGAATAAGGCCTCAATAATTGTTAGCTTTCCTCTCCCCTTCCCTAGGAGGTGGAAGGGGTGCCTTCTTGTCTAGCTGCCACTTCAGCAGTTCCCATGTGAGAACAAATGATCTTCCCTTTCCTCCTAGTTCATCCACGTGCTGTTTTGACTGCATGCTGTGTTTGAGCCAGTAGCCAGCAGACCTCCATCTGGTTTAGGAGATAGGGAAGCAGGGATGTGTCCACAAGCCTTTGCGATGAAACAACCACCACCACAAGGTGGCCTTTCTCCACCCAGTCTGGCATTTTGATGAGAGGAGCTCTTTTTCTCATCTCTGGCAACTGCCTACTGCTTCCCTTCCCCCCTCCCCCCCATCCTCTGTGGCCTGAGAGAGATTAAGGATGGTTGGAATGCGGGCCGGAGTCATTAAGTGTTCTCACCCCTTAGAACAAAACACATGACATACGCCAGACCTTTCTGCAGAGCAGCAGACCATCATGTGACTTGCTGCACTCGTTTCAGTTCCAGAGTTGAAGAAAAGGACATTGCAGATAGGAATGATGTGGGAAGACATTTAGCAATATGCCCCCTTTTTGAATTCCCGGGGTGCGGGGGGAGGTTCAGAAAGGAGATAGCTTCAATAATTCCATCATTATACATTGTACACATTGGAAGTTAATTGTGTTAGAATCTGGAGTTCAACATGACAGCAGTCAAATTGCAGTCTGTCTGCCATAGGCATCAGAGTTACTGAGTCTACAGTTGCTTCTTTATAACTTAGTCATATTGATTTATTAAATTGTTCTCTATTTTCTGAACTTTTTGTTGATAGATGCATTTTGGTTCCTCATATTAAACTAGTATTTACTTTTTTCCCCTAATGTATCCAAAGCATGCATAATTTCTTCCGAAGAATAATTTTCTTGATTAATTGTGTTTTCCATTCATAAAAGACAACCAGTTTTCTTTAAAGAATTAACCATTAACATTTTTCATATAGAGTGTGTGTGTGTGTGTGTGTGTGTGTGTGTGTGTGTGTGTGTGTGTGTGTGTCTGTGTGTGTTTTAAATCAGTTCCTGGAAAAAGTTTCTTAGTTCCTTTGACTTGTGGGTGAAAATCTGTCATCCATAAGCAAGACTCAGAATGAAAGCATAGCAATTAGATTTCTGGAAACCTAGGTCATTGTGTGCACTTGTGTGTACACGCACACATTTTAACTCTATGCCATAAGATTTTTAAAGAAATTGGGTAAACTGATAAAACACAATTTAGCAACTGCTAATTGCTGGATTGTGGGGTGATGGATTTTGCAGAAGTAAATCTCATTTCTCTTTCTAACCTTTGGTTTCTTTCTTTCTGATGTCTTAAATTGATAATTTTTAAAGAGTTGTCATATTTCTACAACTGGTTTATTTGTGTGTGTGTGTGTGTTGGGGGCGGGGGTATTCATAAGTGTTATATAGAGTATGTTAGTGTTCGAAATGCAGAGAAGACTACTGTGCACGTTATTCCAGCCTTCTAACTCATCTTTGGAAATGTGGTTGGGTGTCACATTTTTATTGGACACTGCCCTGGAGAAATGTGTCAGTGCTGAGAATGCACAACTGTAAACTCATCATCTTTAAAGAGTTCACTACATTTTTAAAATCTCAAGCCCTGATTATGCACAACAGCAGACTCCTGGTCATCTGCATGCAGCTCAGAATGTTTACATTCCACAGAGCCCTTCTGAGAAGGAGGGGAAGGAAGAGATCCTTTCATATCAGTTCTGAATTTTGCATACTTTGTGTTTATATATTCAAGAGTATATGAGCTAATGCAGAATTATCCCCCCTAGCCAATTTCTATAGGCTACCCTGAACACAGCATTGGTAGTCCAGAAATAACCTGGCTTTCTTAATGTGATTTGGGTGCATAAAAACCAGGGTGCCTTCTTCATTACTGCACAGCACCTTTATAGTCTGTTCGCTGTAAAGTGCAGGTGTTGAGAGTGCATATACTAGTATATGAAGTGCTGAAGACTGTAGGTTACCACGTATCACTTGCTCATTTGTAGCTTTGCACAGAATCTTTATTCTGTCAGCCTCATTTGCATATAGAGCCATTTGCAGAAGGGGGGCAGGAGGGAGGGGAGTATATTTGAGTCCATCTGTTCCATTTCTCCTGGAATATAGATTTTGAGGGGTATTATGGTAGTGGGGCTTGGGGAGCAAGGGGTGTGCAGATGAGGATAGGAGGCTGTGAACTCGGTAGAAGGAGCAGTCCCTGGTGGAAAAAGTCTTCCAGACATCCAGTTCAAGGGGAATTAGTAACTACTTTCTGTTGGACATAAACCAAGCCTCTGAGGTTCAGTGAGCTGGTCATTTCCATGATAGGATCGGTTTTTTAACTAAAAGTAACCCTGAGGTAGCTGCTGCTGTCCTTGACTACATAGGGTGTCACTGGATTTTGGATGGTGGAAGCTTGACATCCTGGAAATGGAGAGAAAGGAGAGAGAGAACCACCTCCCTGACCATGTTGTCTCCTCCTTACCCTCACCACACTCAGCCCCTGACCCCACAGATCCCACAGGGGCCTCCAGCGCCAAGGGTCTCCTATCCAAACTGGGCCTCTAATTTTTTTTTTTTTTTTTGCCCTTTATCTTGTTTGTTTCTCTGCTGATAAAGAAGAGGAGACTATGCCCTGATGAAGATATGGAAACTATTGAGAACAGCCAATCCAGATTACATTGCTGTTTGAAAGCTCCCTTGTAGATTAGTGCATTTGCCCTCTTAAAAGTTCAATGAGCTGCTTTTTCCATGTGTTCCTGTGAATAATGCCTGTGTCATGGCCTCGGTGGAAAAGAAGGGGGAAAACAAGGAAAAGAGAGAGCACACTTTGTTACTTCAAGTTTTCAGGAGTCACGTCAGTGATGTAAGGCCATCATTATTTTTTCTTTTTAAAAAATATTTCATGGTTATGCTTTTGAACAGAGAATTATACAGAATCTAGGTCCCTAATATTTTGTGTGTGACACACAAAGAGGATAGAGCATATATTAATGCTTTAAATTATTACATGAGAAGAACATGGTGTTTTGTGTTGTATAAAGCTAATGGGTGAATGCATCCTTACTGGGGTTTTATGGGATTTCTGTCATTTTTCAATCTCAGGGATCAGACAGCATGCTAGGCACACAGGATACTCCACTACCTTTCAAAAAAAAAAAAGGATCATAGGGACACAAGCTCCCAACCCCTGGCAATAGATCGAAAGTTAGCAAATGTTCTCTGAAAGGCAGCTGATAGTATCTTAGTTTTTTTGTTTGTTTGTTTGTTTGTTTTTTTGGTATGTGTGTGTGTTTTAAATTCTCACCCGAGGATTTTTTTTTTAATGTATTTTATTGATTTTTTACAGAGAGGAAAGGAGAGGGATAGAGAGTTAGAAACATCGATGAGAAAGAAACATCGATCAGCTGCCTCCTACACACTCCCTACTGGGGATGTGCCCGCAACCAAGGTACATGCCCTTGACTGGAATCGAACCTGGGACCCTTCAGTCCGTAGGCTGATACTTTATCCACTGAGCCAAAAACGGTTAAAGCCTGAGGATATTTTTTTCATTGATTTTTAGAGAGAGTAGGAGGGAGGGAGAGAAAGACATCAGCATGAGAGAGACTCCTCAACTGGTTGCCTCCTGCTTGTGCCCCGACCAGGGGCCAGGATCGACCCATGCCTGTGGCTGGGAATGGAACCCACCACCCTTTGGTCCACGGGCTGATGCTCCAACCACTGACTCAAACCAGCCAGGGCAGTATTTTAGGTTTCGTTGGCCATACAGTATCACGCATACTACAATAAAACTTAATTTGTAAGCACTGAAATCTAAATTGCCACATGTCACCGACTATTATTATCACTTTAATTTAGCCCAATCACTTAAACAGGTTAAAGCCAGTTTTAGTACATAGGCTGCAGCAGGTCAGTTTTGGTCCTATGGTCACAGTATGCAGCCCCCCAGTTCTGGATATTAGCAACATCTCAAAACAAACCGACCCACAATGCAGACGTTAGCATGAGGGTGGCCCATCTTCAGAATGGACAGGATGGGAGGGGGCAGCTCTCAGGCGTTTGTTGCTGGGTCTGGAAAGGATGTGTGAAGAAGTGGGATTTCAAAACTCTTTCAGCACAAACACAAAAATCCTCTTTCTCTCGCATGGAGTGGTTTGTGACAGTGAGGATTACCTCTGAAATCTACTGAACATGCAGACACTACCATCTCCCTGGGTTCCTCTGTGCCTCCTCCCACCTTCCTGAAACATCTGTGGGGTCCCTACTGTGTGGAGCCCTTGGTTAGACATCAGTGACTGCAAGCCTCTAAACAGCACAGAGCGTTCACAGCCTGCGGGCAGAGCCAGAGGAGTGAGGGGAGGATCTCACACACAGGCCAGCAGCCTAGCCTGTGGGGAGGGAGGCACAGCATGCCACATCCCCCCGCATCCCTGGCACCAGCCCTGCACGCCGCCCAGACCTTATCCCCAGAGAGAACCTCACCGGCCAGTCCCGGCCGGATGGGTCATGATTCAGGGGAGCTTGACGTGAGCAAACACAAGATCCTTGGTTCCTCCTAGTTGGCAGCTTGGACTGATGCAAAAGGCCACTCTGTATTTTTAAGATCCATCCAGAAGAGTTTACCAGGCTTTGCTTTGAGCCATTGGCTCTCCCTTACGCAGCCTGATGCACATTTCTCCTCCTTAGTCTGAGCCCTCAAATGATAAATACCTGAGGCGATGCTTCTACAGTCATTTTCATGAGCATTGCCCTCCTTGGTGGAGCTGTACTGTGGCACCTTGAAAATCGCAGGTAGAAGCTCGTTTTGTAAATTCAGTCACTGAGTAAACAGCCTGGGCCTTTTTGCTTGTTAAAGGAATACCATCATGAATTCTGGACATAGCAGCCTCCTAGATCCACAGTGTGCCATCGCGGAACCACTCCAGGCTTCTCTCTTCATTGTTAAAATGGTGGGCTTTGATTAAATGACCTCTGAGCCTGTGCTTCACTGTACTGCTTATCTTTTGTGTAAAAAAAAATGTATTTTTAAATATTAGTTTCCCTTGAGGTGGGACTCACCTTGTTCTCATGAAATGAGGTAGAAGATGGTAACATCTTATCCTACTATGGAGTGTTTAGTTTTTTAGTGGACCCACTGCACTCTGGGTTCCGGCCACACCAGCCTCCCATGTCAGCCCATGCTTACCATGTGGGAACTTGAGCTTCCATCACTGCTTCTCCTTTTGCAGCTGCAGTATCTGTGAGATGAGCAGCGAAAGTTTGGGAAACAAAATGTCCTGGCCAGGGGGTGGGTTGGAAGACACAATTATGGGAATTATTACTCTTCTTATTTAGTGTAATTATAGAGGGTTTGTTGTGGTGGTTTTTTTGTTTTTTTTTTTTGAAGAGCCCCACAGAAAGGTCGAACCAGTTGGGATTATTTACCCTAGGGAAGAGAGGACTGGAGGGGAAGAGGACAGTTCAACGATGGTTTTGAATATGAACACAGGAGATTAAGAAATTGGTGGGAGAGATCTAACTTAGATGTGAGGAAGCCATGCCTTCCTTAGCGGAGGTCTGGGTGGATAGGGGCTTTGATGACCTTCCTGGAGCCAAAGTCTTGCTTTCTGATTTCCATTGTGCACAGTAGGGACTGCCTATGGGATCAGAGCGGCAGATCCACAGGCCTGGACTCCCAGGCTCCCTGCATCCTGATATAACCAGGTGTGGTTAGCACCACACATAGCAGAAAAGAAATGTGGCAGATGTCACTGGAAGGAAGTTGGCAACCCCAAAGGAAAATGCCGGGCCTGGGGATGTGGCAGGGGTTTGATTGGAGAATAATTTGCTCTTAGTTGGCCAACCCTGGGCCTGGAGGTGGTGAGGATTTCTTAAGCCAGCCTCACTTCCTGAGCATCAGCCGACGGGACCCTCCCCCTGTCCGACTCTGTCCCCCACCCAACTTGAGTCTGCAGCAGGCGGACCAGACTTGCTGTTCCAGAGGTGACTCGGGCTGCATCTCATGTGCCAGTTCAGAAACAGGCGCAGATGAACAGGGTGATGGTTTCCTGCCAAAGCCTAGTTTCCAGCACATAGTAGGTGCTCACCTGCATGTGGTGATACATAAATGACTGAATGTGGGAGAGAGAGAAGATGTACAGTCCATAGTGAACAAACTCCCCAGGTATTTCAGAGCAATGCAGGTCCCCTGCCAGAGTGTCATACCACCCCTCTTGGGTGTCACATGCCCTGCTGGAGTGTCACACTCCCTTGGGAGTCACTAGCACTATGGTCAGAAGCATAAGACTGAGAACAGAGGCCCAAATTCAAATGCTTCTGGACAGCCAGGTCCCTAACGTCAAGGAGTAAAACAGACTTTACTGGTAGGACAGTGGGGAATACAGTGTTCTTTAACAAAAATAAAAAACACAGGAACTCTAGATTTGGGCATAAAATCTCTCAATTTCAAGTGTTGACAACACAATATATTTTAAAACACAATGAGGGCTAAGGAAACAGCTATTTATTTGCACTAGTGTGTGACTTTCCCTTTAGAATCATAGAACCAGATTCAAATCCTGATGCTTGCTAGCTGGTGACCTTTGCAGGTTACTTAACCTTTCTGAATTTTAATTTCTGCCTCACAAATATGAAGGTAAAGATTACTTCACAGCATAGCTATGAGGACCAAAGGAAAATATGTAAGAAATGTTTATAGTGCTTTGTATGCAGGGTACATAATAACTATTTAACAATGTATTAATATATGATTATATTGTTAGATTGAACCATATGAAATTGCAGTTATACACATGGTTTGACCTATAAAAATGGCAATTTCATATGGTTCAACATAAAAGTAATATAAAATCATATCCTGTAGACATTATTTTTTTATTATTAACATTAAGCTTTGCCACACCCACTTCCTAAACACATACTTTTTTTCTTTATTTTGTTTTATTTTTTTCTTAAACATATACTTATGTGTCCTGCTGTATTTCCCCCACAGCACTTATCCTGTTGATCATACGCAATGACTTATTTATTATGTTTATGGCTTATAGTCTGTCTGCCCCACCCTGCTGGTATATATGCTTCATCAAGGCAGGGATTTTGTTCATCATCCTTCTCTGCCTGCCCCACCCCAGCACCTACAAGAGTAGCACATAGTAGGCTCTCTGTAAATGTGTGTTGAATGAATAGACTTATGTACCGGCCTTCCCAGATTGAACTCAGTCCACGAGGGACACCTTCCTCGAAGCCTCGCAGGTTTGAGGGAGCTATTGGTTGGCACCATTCTAAATAAAACAAATGTAATTTCTTATGATGGTGGGTTTTTCAGGACTTTGACTCTTGAACTCAAGTATAAGACTAGTAAAAAGATGCCTAAGGATTATGTGCCCCCAAATCTGAAAAACTGAATTCAATTAGTTAGGTAAATAAACCAACAAACAGCAAACCAGAAGCATTCCATGGTATTTTTTTTTCTGGTTTTACACATGAGTTTTGTATATACTGCTGTATTTTTTTAAAGATCATCAATTGTATTTGCCCTCGGATAGAAGAAAATTAGCTTTATAAGGTAACTCATTGGCAGGACAATATGCTTTCACTGTGTGTACCCACACATGTATTCAGTAGTAGAGCTAATGAAGTGAAAGAAATTGAGTTTAAAAATCCCACTAGTAAAGGGCAGGCCTGACCAGTCCAGAGACCCAGGAGAAAATGGTGGCATTGTCTTTTGGAGGAATGTCAGAGGAGCCTGTGTACAGAGGAAAGTGCTGATAAGCGGAATGACAAAAGCTGGTTTCATGAGTGATTCCCAGCAGCCAGGGTACGCTTCCAGCTGATTGCCCTGCTATTTTCGGTATTCCCCCTATCATGACTGAATACACAGAGCTTGACTGGAGGCCACAAGTATGGTAAGTCCTGGGGAATTCTGGGAGGGGCCACATTATTTGTAAGGCACCTTCTGTACTCTTGGCTGCTCCACCCCCCTTTAAAGAGTTAAGAAAATTCTGATCTGCTTCTACCCCTTTACCAGGAGGTCGGGGAAACCTTTACATTCCCCAAGGCAGATATTTTTAGACTCGATGCTCTGTCCAAAGTGTTAACTAATTGAGTTATCAGGTTTCATACTTGGCCACACAGAATGGCAGTGGAAGAGGGAGAGACCTTCCCAGAACAAGTAAGCATTTACAGTTTCGGAACGAATTGCATTTTCCTTACAGAAGTGCTGCTTTGGCCTGGCTAGTCGAACCTTTTTTAAAATGTGGGCTGCCGGATAGGAAGGAAGCTGGCCTGTCTGCACCACGGATCGCCTCATTCAGTGTGTGGGGACAGTGGGCTGTCCTTTCTTTCTGTTTTGCCCAGAACTGGATTGTAGGTACGTTTTTGCCTCTGATGTCATTTGGAGTGTGTCAGCTCAGGCCTGTCTTACGAGGATGCTTAAGGAAATACAAAGAGATGGTGAGTGGTTCGGGAGCAGGAAGGGCCTAAGTGGACCCAGGAGTGTAAGAAGGTTTAAGTCTTCCCACTTTTCTCAAGAGAAGTCTGTGGGCTTTACAACTCAGCTTTTTTCTGGTACCTTAATTGCAAGGGGGAATATGGGATTTTAGAGTTCGGAGAGAAAACACCATACAGTTAAAATTTGTTTTGGAAACTCCTATAAATTGTAGATGGAAGATGTGATTAGAGGTTGGAGATTATACTTTTATTTTTTTAATAGATTTGCACATGGGTATAAATATGTCATCTCGTTCAGTCATTGTAAAGAATCAGCACAGTGAGCCAGTTTTCCTGTAAGGGTTACTACATGAGAAGTAAGAGTAATATTTGCTTTATATTATAAAATTTTGAAGTTAGATTCTAAGGGATTCATAGAATACTGTTTAGGTTATGACATAGTTCAAGATGTCATGTGATCTTTTGTTTTTGTCTCTTCCGTTAGTACCAGTTTAACTAAGAGAACATACATGTGTTACGTGTTATTTGCTATTAACACAATATATTAAATCTTGAGCATAAAAATGAACATTCTGTTAGCAAAATTGAGTGAAATGGTCATAATGAGTAGGAGGAGACCTTGAGGACATGGGTGATAGTTCTAACATCAGATAGGCAGGTATGCGAGCGGCTTTGGGAAAAGAACTGTTATTTCCGAGTGTTACCTTATTTTAAATGGATTCAGTTTTAATCTTTGTATTCTTAGAGATAGGTTCATCTTTTAGTGAAGAATATTCTTGCATGGCTTTTCCAGAATGGTGCTGCATTCTAGGGTAGACATTTAAGAGATTTGAATCTGAATGAGATTTTGCAAACATTATGGATGCCTCAGGAAAAAGCCTTTACAGGTTAAACTTTGAGATTCACAAGTGAGATAAAACTATTGTCCATGAATCCCAGACATTCATTATGATTTACTAGTAATATAAGTATATTGGTAGATGAGTCCTTAAAGTCATGTCACTCTAAAAATAATCGACTCACCCATCGAGAACTCTGCGCTGTGTTGAAGGTTGAATCGTGGGTGTACATTCTGTTCCATTAGTTGTGGAACTGGAAACTTTGCATATAATCATAGTGACATTTGCTGATTACCCAGTGAGGCTGGCTTTGAGAAATACTAATAACTAGAAAGTTTTGAGTGAAGTGCACATATAACAAACCTTACAGAATGTACCTGACAGGCTTTGGCTTTTTAGGAATTAATGAGTTAATTAAAAAAGAAAATCTGGGATCTGAAAGGAAAGCTCCAATAAAAGCAAACCATGTTGTTTCTGCCTGGTGTCAGAATAGATCAACTAAATGGTGAAAGCATCTGATCTCAGCCCATATGTGCAGCGTTTTCTGTTTTGGTGGGCATGCTGTTTAAAAAAAGAAATTATAATAAAATGACAGACTGAATTTTAAATGATCCTGCCCTAAGCAGTGACTCTGGAAGGGCAGTGACCCGACACATCACACAGAAGTCCAGTCACAACAGAGTAGCATATACTGTTGCTGCACTGGGTTTAGCTGGACAATGAATAAGAATTATCTGTCTCCTGTTTTCATCTCTGACTTCAGTGGAAGACTGAACAGTCTATCTGCATGAGCTGGACTATGGATAAAATCCCTGCAGAAAGGGTATAGTAGATAATTACATTTTCACACATGCTCATTAATGCCTACTACTGCTTCTATTTGGTTTGTGGTTTCTATGGTATTGTTTAGAGATTTTTCTATAGGTTAGCTTAGTCTGTTTTGGAAGAAACTTTCAGTGATTTTACAACTTGTTATTGTGAACATTTATAGCACAAACCTTCTAGAAAAGTAGATGCATGTGTATCTTTACCAATTTTAGAGATTCTCCTGGGTGGTTAATAATCTACTAGTTCTGCCATAAATGATTGATGAAAATTGAACTCTTAAACTTGAATTCTTAGATAATGCTCATTTTAAAAAAGCTAGACTCTCATGTTGAGCAAAGCTCGAATTAATACAATTTTAAGTGCATTTTAGAGGCAGCTAAAGATCTTTCAATAGCTTGGAATTATTTTTATTTGTAAAGTACTCATATAGAAATTCTTGCTATTATTTCATTTTCTATCTTTCAACTCAAATGTGTTCTATTTTGTTCTGGTTTTCAATAATCAATTAAAGTGCATATTTAATTATTGGTAAAATCCCTAATTTTATTGTAGATAATTTTTACTTAAGGATGTTGGGGCCAAGTAGAAAATTTATACAAACTCAAGGAATCACTAAACCTGTCTTGCTGCTGAGACTATCTGCAGTTTCTTGTTTTGAAATGGAAATTTTAAATTCTGTAGTATGATATTTGCTTATCAGCTAACTCTTTTCTTCTATGTGAAAATACAAATATATCACTTCTTCTTATAAATTGGGTGATAATCAAGTTTAAGCAATATTTATAAGACAAAAGAGAATTAAAATCTTAAGTGTCATGTCTTTTGGAATAGTCAGTCACAAAGTAAAATATATTTGCCAACTTTTTATCCTAATGCAGATATTTGTTATTTTATGCTGTTGTCCTAAGACTATATTATAAAATCTACTAGTAAAATTTAAACTGTCTTTCTAATTAGAGCACTGGTAAACTTATTAGAATATATAACATATTTTAGGGTAGATAGCTATAGTTGCTAATTTATCATTTATTAAGTTTAAAACCTAGAAAGAATTTAATTATTTTATTTTAGGAGCCACTTTTGAATATCATATGGCATAAAGATCTATGTGGACATTCATGAGAGATACTCATTACTAGAGAATAATTTTGGGAAGTAAATGCCATTTTTTAAAATTTTTTTGTCGAGTGATGAGTGATGTGGCCAATTTAAAAAGTATAAAAAGTCAATAATGTTTAAAATTGCTTTGTTTCAGTTTTATTTAGTCTTGAATTCTTGATTATATTGTGTTCTGACTCAGCATCATTTTTATATAGTACTGATTTACATGTTTCTGTAATTTAATGATTACTCTGTTTATAGTTTGAAAACACGTGTGTCAATAAGCAAAATTTTACTTTGAATTTTGTAGCTTTCTAAACACAGACTGTGTCTTTGTCATCTTTTGATCCCCTGCGCGTGGCACATATTAAGCACTCAATAAATTTGTTAGAACTTTAAACAAATCCTCATCTTTAAAGAGTGCAGCCTCTTGTAGTTTTAAGCATCTCATCAAAAGAGTATTTGAATTCAGTTGCAAGTAAATTCAGTTACAACTTGGTATTACTTACATAGCTGAAAAGGAGCCCCCAAAATTGAATAGCTTGGGTTTAATTTAATGTTTACCCTTCTGGCCACCATTTAGTCTTAAAAGAGACAATGGTTTAAAATACATAAATAATTTTAAATATTTTAAACAGAAAAAAAATGCACTAATTAACATTCTTTAGTAACCAAAATGAGATTGTCCTCCAGCCTAGATGTTTCCCAGAACACAGGATTTGTATCTATAATTGTGCTTACACAACAACGACAAGTTGTCTGTAAAGAATTTGTATGCTATCTTTTTGATATGGCAGCACCGCTTGCAATGGGATGCGTTGTTTATTTCTCACATGTCACTTCCACGAACGTTAAATTGACATTCTGAGGACAGTGTTATCCACTGGAAAAGTGTAGTAGCATCCAATTATTTGGAGTGTGTGGACATGGTCGCTTGGAAGGCTCCATCCTATCAGGGAGAGACTGAGACAAGGGGATGAGCAGGCAATAAACAGGCAGTGCTTAGTGAGATCCTGGTCTGTACTTTGCAAAAATAGCAGCGCTGCTTTTACTGACTAGTAGACCTGGCCTGCCCGTTCAATTGTGGCTCTTGCCTAAGTTATTCTGTTAGGCGGTCGGAGGCCTCTGTGCCATGAGGTAAGTCTTTGTTGACAGCTTTGTTGTAGACCAGCCACTCGAAGTGTGGGCAAGAACCCCTGGGGGTCCCCGAGGCCCTTCCAGAGCACCCCACTTCCTGTGAGGTCCCCCCTTTTCTAACTGCATTATCTATTGGAGGCCATATTTCCTTCACAGACTCCAAGCTAAACAACAGATGGTCGCAAGTTGAATGTAGAAGTCGATAGGAGAATCTGTCTTGGATTGTCGGACACTGAGATTTGCAAAACTATAAAACAGTACATGTTTTGAAAGATAGTTATTTTTCAAAAGATATGTATGTTATGTTACTGTGTAATGACTATTATTGTGATGTTAAAATAAATTAATATTTGTTTAATTCTCAGTTTTCTCTTCTAACATAGGAGATAACAATAGTTATAATCCTCTTAATCAAAAGCTCTTTAGGGAACCTCAATAATACTTTAAGAGCGTAAAGGGATCCTGAGACAAACAAGTTTGAGAACCATTATTCTAGATAGATTGCAACGCAAACATTCCCTGGCCTTGTTTACCTAGTTACTGAAAGCATTGGTTAAATAAGGTCAAATTCCTGAGTACAGTCTCTGTGTGACCAGTTGTACTCACTGGACTCTCATGGCCATAGCCATAGCCATAGCCACGCAAGCTAAAAGTAATAATTTAAGAAATGTTTAACTGATAATAAGGAATACTATTAGTTGAGGGCCAGCTGTGTAGCAGGCCATTTCTAACTGCTTTCCATATAGTAGCTCCCTTAATCTTATCAAAACCCTGTAAGTTAAATTTTATGGCTATTCTCATTTTACAAATTGGGAGACTATGGTACAGCCTGTTTACATACCTTGTCCAAGGTCACACGGTTTGTAAATTGCAGAGCCAGGTTTTGAACTGAGGCATTATGGCTCCAGATTCTGAACTCTGAAATCATCAAACTATACTGACTTGCTGGTAGATCACTTTCTATCCTCAAATACTTAAAAAAATATGTATGATATGCTAACCCTGATTTAGCACCTTAATTTTTATACAGAAAAGGCAGCTCCTTAGATATGAGTCTTTACTCCCTGTGTTAGCTGTGAGAGCTGGGTATTCCAAAGTCACCTAGTCTAGTTTTAAATATATTCTTTATGGCTTCAAATATGAACTGCTTCAGCTGTTTTCACTAAGAGCTACTGAGATCTCCTGGTTGATCATAGACACAGGTAGAAATGAGCAATTTAAATGGAAAGAGCAGTAGCATTTTGGTATATTGGTTTTAAAACGAATCAGTATGGAAACATCGTCACCACGAGCCCCTGAAAAGGCCTATAGTTTCACCTACCAGCAAGGCTCCAGCTGCAGCAGCTGGCACACATCCTTGTAGGATGATACATTCAAGAACCCTTCCTCTAACTAACGCCTCCTTTCCCTCTGGTACCGTGGGCCTCACCCTTCAATTCCTCTGGGCTTTCAAGCCCAGGATTCTAATTATCTGACCAGGAAGCTCAGTCCAGTGTATTGTGATTTCCTGGCTGATTCCCACCATATAAAGTACATTTATGTGTTAGAAGAAAATAGTTAGGTTCATAGTATTGTCTGTCCACCTAAAAACCAAGCTATTTATTTCCTGGTATCAAAAAGAAAAAAACAACTGTTGGGGAAAATGTTTGTCTACTTAAGTAAATTCTTTCTCTTTTCTCCTGATACCTAGACCAATTTTAGCTTATCACTGTTTTCAGTTGCTATATTTAAAATGTGAACAGTTCCCTGGATTAAATATTTTAGGACGCATGCCAGTACCTCCTACATAATAAGGATCCTTAGGCATGAAGCCCTGACATCCTTTTTCTGATTCATAACACACCAAATAAATGAAAAAAATCCCAAACAGTTGACATGTTTTATATAATCTACCATGTGTAATGCCAGAAGTAACTGCTATGCCTTTCCTAAGTGATACATAGCAATATCTTAGTATTACAGAGTGCATTTGTAAGGGACTCTGCAGTTGGTTGTTATTGTTTATCCAAGCTATGCAAAACTTGGTATTTGTTGTATAGACAGAGGTGCCCACAGACTCTCCAAATTTGACTAAATAATAGTATTGCATTGGGGGCTTCATTTGCTGTCTAAGAGACCAAGCTGTCTGTGGTTTTTAGCTCTCTTCATCTGTGAGGTGTTGGTCACGATGTTTAGACGTTTCCCCAGGGTACAAGGGATAACTGTCAGGAAGAGTTACTACATGGATAGTATTTGGGGGGAAAGAGAGGTCGGACCAGGTGACCTTGGAAGTCCCATTCAACCTAGGAGTCAGTTAGGGAAATCTTTGGCTAGGTACTTTTGCCAGTTCAAACCATAAAATTCTGCACTAATTCATTCTTTAATTTTTCTTCAATAGTAGCTGACATAATATTATATTAGTTTCACTGGTACAACATAGTAATTAGACATTTATATACCTTATGAAGTGATTGCCCTGATAAGTCTAGTACCCAAATGACACCATACATAGTTATTACAATATAAATGACTGAATTCCCTATGTTGTACTTTAACATCCCCATGACTGATTTTATAACTGGCAATTTTTACTTCCTAATTCCTTCACCCTTTTTACCCGTTCCCCAATCCCCCTCCCACCTGGCAACCATCAATTTATTCCCTCTGTCTATGAGTTTATTTCTGTTTTATTTTTTAGCTTTCACAAATACTAAATCCAATGGTATTTGTCTTTTCTCTGTTTGACTTATTTCATTCAACATAATACCCTCTAGGACCTAGAGTCTAGGTTCATTGATGTTATTGTAAATGGTGAAAATTTTATTTTTTATGGCTCTAATATTTCATTGTGTATAGGTACCACATCTTCTTTATCCATTTGTCTATTGACAGGCACTTACATTGCTTTCATATCTTGGCTATTGTAAATAAGGCTGCAGTGAACATAGGGATGCATATATCTTTTCTAATTGGTGTTGAGGACCTGAATAGACATTTCTTCAAAGAGGATAGCCAATAGATATATGTAAAGATGCTCAACATCACTAGTCATCAGAGAAATGCAAATTAAAACCACCTCACACCTGTCAGAATGGTTATCATCAGTAAATCAATAAGTGTTGGCCAGGATGTGGAAGAAAGGGAACCCTCATGCGCTATTGGTAGATTTATATATTGGTACAGCCACTATGGAAAACAGTATAGAGGTTCCTCAAAAACTTAAAAATAGAACTACCATATGACCCAGTAATTGCACTTCTGAGTATTTGTCCAAAGGTATACAAACACTAGTATGTGTACCCTCTGATTACTGGAATAATTCATTCTTGTTCTTGTACCCTGAGGTACTGGGACAAACATTAAATCCCGGAATCCACGTTCTGTTTTTAGCCATTTCCTAAGTACCGTAGTTAAGCAAATCATACCTCTCTGTGCTTCAGTTTCCTGTTTATACAAATAGATGTGATTTGGTGATCTCTATACATCTCAAAAATTAAGATGTGTATAAAAAGATAGAAATGTATTTTTGTTGTGTGTACAAAATTATATATTAAGACTAAGATATAACTATTACCATATTGAATCTTTGCTTTCAGTTTACTAGTTCAGGGCTATGAACCCTGAGATTATTTAGTCAGTATAATCTTTTGACCTGTTGAGGTGAGTTGAGGATCTAGACATGTCCCTCAGGTCCCTCATGGTATAACACAATAGTAAGTGAAGGCATGGTGAGGCACATGTCGACTGATTCTTCCAAGGGTCGGGGAGCCTGGTCGTTTAAGACAGCCACTTCCTTGGATAAACAATGGGGGACAGATTATGCATAAAGTATTTCATAGGCAGCCTTGGTCACAGGAGAACAACAGAGAATTTCTTAAAAGACATGTTCATATGGGAAATAATTGAGACAGGAGCATAGAAAGAAAAGAGAAAGGAATAATGGATAATGAGAAAGGATAAGACCCCAGTATCTCTACATTTTTGTTTTGTACTTACCTTCTGCCCGACAGATAGAAAAGGTACCAGTCATATGTTTAGCAGAGCCTCTCATCCACAAAATTTACCTGTCACAAACCAACATCAACTGCTATCTATTTTATGCAGTCTCCAATTGCATTCTTGTTTTACCTCAACAGGGAAAATAATTTCCTAAAATAAAGGTAATTAAAAGGACTAACTCTTCCTCATATTAATATTCCATTTTTGTAGGTTAAGATAGAAAAAAAAAAAAGAAAATTCTCCAGGGATGTTATATGTCCTGAATTGCTGAGTACTTACACTACTACAAATAGGCTTGTTTTTGCCAAAGCAACGTACAGCATTTCCCTTGTGCTTCTTTGTCCCAAGAGGGAACCAGAAACCTGCCCAAACACAGCGGAGGTTTCCAACAGGCCTGGTCATGAATACACCTGCAAAACATACTTCTCAGAAATAACTTCTTCATCTGTGGCTGGTTTTCCAGGCTTATTTATTTTGGATTTTTACCTTTCAGAATAATCAAAGATCAGTGGTTTACAAAATGTAAGCTTAATGTGTCCCTGTTGTATACATTCACTGTTATGCAAGACAACTTACCGTGTCCTAAAATTCCTTGAACAGAATAAAGTAAAAGAGTTCATTTTGTTTTCGTTTAAGTTTCAAAAATATTTTTGGATAAAGAGCTACACCTCTTTCTACATCTTGTGTCAAGTAGCCTGGCTATGATGGAACTTTTTAGGAATGCTTTCTCATTTTTGCTCACTTGGGAAAGACACTATTTACCATTACCATTCACATTGCACAGTACTATGGAGCTTCTTGGGGAAGTAGGGAACTCACCTGTCATTTAGTCTATCTAATTCTATCTGAAGTCTATTGAATTTTTCAATTCCTAACACCATTTATAGCATTCTGCCAAACACATAGTAGTGTTAGGACATGATCTGTGAAGCACACCGAGATGCCTCACAACTTCTATAGATTGAGGAAAATTTTTGAAACAAAACTTTTAAGTCCAAATGGTTTGCAATTCTGCCCCATGCTAGGACAAATCAGAACCTGATATTGTTAAGACATGCACAGCTCTCCTCCCCAGATCTATATGGTTTTATGTCCTTTGAGAGGCAGTGAAACTGGCTCTTTAAATTTTTACTTGATGTTCTCAGAAGATCTCGGACAAACTCAAGTCAATCCTCTTTTGTAGATGAACAGAATCAACTTTACATTGAGAAATACTGGAAATACCCACCCAACCAACACCAACACCCAACATGCACTTTTTAGTTTTCCTATGGGAAACTTCTGTCTTCACTGTATTTATTTTCATTTCTAATCAGTCTCCAGAAGAATGTTCAGGGGTCTGAAATCTGGGTGAAAAAAAGACATTGCAAGGAGCCTGGATTCTGGATCTTCCTTTTGATGTAAACCAGATCCAGTAGACAGACGGGATGAGGGTGGGTTTTATCGGTATAGCAAAGCAGATCTCTTTAAAACACTGCCTTTGTAAAAACAAAAGCCTGCCAGCAACTGTATTTATTTGTGTAACCAATTCCCACTCCCCTTGACTTAAAGATAAAGATGGGAGTATTGTTTGCCTTTCAGTTTCAGAGGGGCCATGGAGCACAGACACGGTGCCGGTTTGAAATGTGCAGCAACAGATCAGGGGCCTTTCTGGCAAAGGGCCCAGTGTCAAGATGCTAACATGCTTAATATGTGTTAGGGGGCAGTGACCTCATTTTCAGGGATGAACTGAGGTTACTTCCAAGCAAAAGCCCAGCAAACAAAGACAGCCTTGTAGCAATGGGGAGGAATCTGTGAAGGCAGCCACTTGAACGTGAGTGGCTTTGATCGTGATGAGTACAGATACGATAGCCTTGAGATTTCTTACTGGTTGAGCCCCTAACACCCTGTACTCTAACTGCTTTATGAATGGAAAATGTTGGCTGATTCCCAATAACTGGGTAGCCATTAAATAAAATAAAATTAAAAAGTAAAACCTTAAAAACCCAAGGTCTTCCTAACTAAAAGGGTCAAGTTTTTTCAAGCACCTGCCATGCAAAAGACACACACAAAATTCCTCCTTTTTAAAAAAAAAAAAAAAAGATCTCTGTGCACACCTCCCCACCCCACCCCCACCACATACCTCAAAAGGGTCTGTTTGCTAACAAAGACGTAATACCCCCTTGGATGGGAGTGGTGGGGAGCAGCCTCCTTAAGATCTGAGGATTTTGTTGACAGGAGGCACATTGTTGCATGAATGTCGCAGTTGTTTTGAGTTTTGCGCAATTGGTCACATTCTTTTCAAATTGGTCAGAAATTACATCACTGTTGAAGATAGCTATAAAATATCTGCATGTAATATCTTATTCTAAAATATCTGGTGACTTGGGGCACTATCTGAATGGATGTGTCCCAGAGTATAAGGAGTGATTCTGCTGTAGGAGGGCGGGGGGGGGGTGGGTGGGGCAAAACCATTTATTGCCGCAGGCTCTCTCAAGTTAGTTGACTTTTTTTTCATTGAAAGTTATTTTATTCCAAATAAACAAACCAGTCTTGGATTTGGAGAAGTTCTGCGGAGTGGCTCTATTTATATTTGAAAACTAATTGGCATTGAAATCACTAATTAAGGGTCAATGCCATGGAGGATTTAAGGGTGTTCATAAGCAGGCCCCATTCTGTGTTAGTCCTCTTCCTGATTGAAAATAATTTACAAATCTGTATTACTTTAGTCACCAAAGGTTAACGGTTAATGTTACCAAGGAAAACCTCACATCTTTGATTTCTGGCTATACGCGTTTGCTTAACAGGTGGGTGTTGGGCGTGGTGGTATTGAAGAGTACGAAAAAGTGGGGACAGACAAATATGAAAGCCAAAACTTGAAAGTCTGGAATTGACAACCATTGACCTACAGATCTTTTTGTTTCCATTTCCTCCCACACTCTAATCTGCCATCAATTAATTGGGCTAAAATATAGATTCAATGATTTTCTTCCATTCCTCAAAATCCTTCACTGTCTCCTGTTATCTTTATGGTGAAGTTAAATCATATTTATCTGTCATTCCAAACCTGTGAACCTCTCCTTTACCATTGCCCCCAGGTGACCCTCCTCCTTTTAGGCAGAGATTGTCTATTCATCATTCCTCAAGTCTTTTCATTTCAACATCCTCACCCACTTTCCTTCCTTTCCCACTAAGTCTCCTTTTACAGTCCTACCACCTCCTCTTAGCTGTCTTCTTAGCTACATCCAGAATGCAGACCTAGCTTTTCCCAATGGACCTACATGGAGTCTTCTAGCTTCCAAAGGTTTCTCTAGTATTAATTCTAATGTCACCTGCTGATCCCAGTCTGCACAGCTAGGGTATAAAATCACTGAAAGCAGTGACTGTGTACTCACGATAGAGGCCAAGTAGACATGTCTGCTTCACTGCTACATATTAAACTCTTTTGTTGAATAGGAAACCTTAATCCTGGTGATGGAATCCTATCTAATAAAGAGGGAATACGCTAATTGACCATCACACCCTCACAATGATGGCAGCGCCCCCAGCCAATAAAGAGGGAATATGCTAATTGTCACGCCCTCAAAGATGGTGGCACTGACAGCCACAAGATGGCAGCGCCCAGTCCCCTCAGCCCTGCTGGGGTGGCAGGCATGCAGCACGGCTGAGCCCGCCCCCAGGCTGGTCTGGCCACTCCGCGCACCTGCTTCCAGAGTCCACAGGCTCCCTCAGCGCCCCCCAGCCGTGCAGGGCCGGCCCAAGGTGCAGGCAAGCCTCGGATGGTGGCTGCCCAGCCGCCCAGGGCCACCAGAGGCTCAAGTAACCAGGGCCAGCCGAGGCTTGTGCTGCCAGCAGTGGCAGCAGCAGAGGTGTGATGGGAGCGTTGCCTTCCCCTGATCGCCTCCCACACCTGAGGTCTCCTGGACTGTGAGAGGGGGCAGGCCACTCTGAGGGACCCCCCTCCAGTGCATGAATTTTCATGCACCGGGCCTCTAGTAAATATATAACATCCACTTTGAAGATTTGTTTTAATTGAATCATTAGAAAAGATGTGTCATTTATTACATCAAGACTCAGATTGTGATTTCACTTTCAGCACAACCTCATTGTAGAGTTTAGAATGTGGATTTAGGAAAACAGATTGATGTGCTTTCTGAATATTTCTGCAAATGATGTGCTGGTACTGCCATTCACATTTAAGTGAGCATGGCCACTGTGAGGTCAGAAAATTGGTGTTCTTCCTGGGCCATATTTTCTGATACGTGACCAGAAACCAGGCGGTGTGGTCTATTTGATGCTTCTGGAAATTTTTAGTGGAAGAAACTTTATTAGAGCTATCTCAGAATCTTCTTGAAAACATGGTTATAGGAGCTTTTATATAGCAAAATTTATATCATTCGTTCTTTGGTTACATTTTGAAATGGTTAACAGCCCTGGCCAGTGTGGCTTAGTTGATTGAGCACTGTCCCATGCACCAAAAAGGTCAAAGGTTCGATTCCCACTCAAGGCATATGCCAAAGGTGGGACGTAAAGATGAGGCCTTGTCTCTGAACATGAATTCACTGACAGGAGTTCATGTTGTCCTTCCAACACCAGTGCTTCTGCTGAGAGTCCCAGTTTCAGTATCCTCAAAGGAAAGCTAAAAATTAAATCTGAAGTAATCTGAGTATAAAATCTTTGATTTTTATTTTCATTCCTTAAAGTCATCTCATTCATATCTGATTCAGCAGCAACTTTTTAAGGAACTTCATTCTAATCAGTCTTTCCAAATAATTTAATTTCATTCTGACAAAAATACTCTTTCTCTGTGTACTATTTCATAGTGTAAATAATACCACTTTAATTACATAATTCCAAAAGCCAGAACTGCCATAAACATGTTAGAGAAAAACACAATTACTTGTAATAGGAGCCAGTGGGTGTAGGAAACCAATCGAAAGGTTGTCTGTATTTGGGCATCAGTCCTGTTAGACAAAAGGTATGGTGAATGAGGGAGGTTGGTTAAAAGAAAAATTACCATACTCCAGCAACATACTCCTGGGATGTGATATCATATAGCCCTGAACTCAAATTCTGGTTCTAACACTATCTGTCTGTGGGAGAATATGCATCTTCTTGAGCTTTTATTTTGTCTTTCAAAACACAACTACCAAATGTTGAGGATCTATAATAATAATAGCATAATATGCTAATTAGACCAGACAGCCTAACGACCTTCCGGACAACCTTCCAGATGAAGCCAGGGCTGCGAGGGCCGAGGCAAGCCACTGTGGCTGGGAGGGCTGAGCCTCTTGCACGAATTTCGTGCATCAGGCCTCTAGTTATTAAATAAGTTCATATGCTCAAAGCACTTACAGAGTGATTGCCTATCTGATGACACTAAATAAATGTTGCTACCTTTTCTTTTCTTCTTTACTCAACAGATGTAAGTTCCTTTCTCTCTTTTGTATCACTCTGGATCAGTTCGCCGGGAAAGGCATTAGATAGTAAGGGTTCAGAGCAGAACTCGTGCTAAAGCCATGCGTTCTAATCCCAGCTCTGCCAATTTCTAGAGGAATTTCCTTCGGCAAGTTACCTAGCCTTACTCTTCTAACCTGTACAATGTAGATGATAATTGCACAGACTTGTGAGAATGGCTGTGTCACAATCTATGGGAAATGCCTCCCATATTTATTACAGGTGCCCAATGATGGTGTCAGGATACTTAAATGCCTGTGGTTCGTTACACACAACAGAATGCAGACCTTACGTGCATATTTTTTCTGTCCGTTACTGTAAAACAAAAACTTTGTTCCATAGGTGATCCCAGCTTCACTGCTACATATTATATTAGTTTCACTGGTACAACATAGTAATTAGACATTTATATACCTTATGAAGTGATTGCCCTGATAAGTCTAGTACCCAAATGACACCATACATAGTTATTACAATATAAATGACTGAATTCCCTATGTTGTACTTTAACATCCCCATGACTGATTTTATAACTGGCAATTTTTACTTCCTAATTCCTTCACCCTTTTTATCCGTTCCCCAATCCCCCTCCCACCTGGCCCTAAGTGAGTTGAGAAATCAGAATAGACTCAGACCCACTCTTTTATCTTCTCCTGAAGTTTGGAAGAAGAGCTCCTAATTCTGTCACTAGACTCTTTCTTCCTCTAATGAAATGGAGAGAGAGCAAGAGACTGGAGAAGATACAAAGCAGACTTTTATGTTCCCAATAAAGTTGGTGCGGGTTTTTGCTTCTCGAGGGACAGTTAGAGGATTGGACTATGCATTGGAGATCAGCATTTCTTCGTTCAGCACTTACTGAGAGTTTGTTATGCAAAAATAAGCCCTGACCAGAACATGGACCTATCCTAAAAGAGACTACAGTCCAATCTTGATGAGATAGCTGGCGTCTAAGCTGGACAGACCAAGTGCTATAGGAGTTTGGAGAGAAAAGGGGTCCTATCCAGTGTTTATCAGGGAAAATAACAAAGATGGAGTAACATTTGAGCTGGACCCAGGATTTAGTGGGTGACTCTCTTGGGGGGTGATGGGGAGCAAGTAGTGTAGTGAGCATTACTGTCAAAAGGGTGTCCTACATAGACACTGGGGTTGTGGGGGCTTTCCTGGGGTGGGAATGGCTGGGGGTGGGTCAATTGGGGAAAAAGGAGACATATATAAAACTTTAGACAATAAAAAATAAAGAGAGAGAGAGAGAGAGAGGTGTCCTAAGTGAAGTCACAGTGCCAGGAAGTGATGGGGCTTGTTGAGAAATAATAAGCCCTGGAAGAATAATTTAAGCCTTTAAGATCAGCATTCATGTTTCAGTACAGGCTGGAAGTGTTTATTTGGGGTAGGTTTTAAAGGGCCTCAGAGGCTATATACCATAGCAGTGATTGAATACTGTGGTTTAAAAGCAGAAACATTTTTACAAATGAAGCATGTCATCAAATGTCAATATTTAAACATGTAAAAGTAGATCTACTTGGGATGAAAGTGACGCTAGTCATATGGAGCTCTGCTTACTCGGCCTTACTTTTTTTTTACTCAGCCTTTTAATCTTAGTATTTAGTTAGTTAGTTAATCCTTACTTAAGGATATTTTTTTCCATTGATTTTTCTTTTTTCTTTTTTCTTTCTTTCTTTCTTTCTTTTTTTTTTTTTTTTTAGAGAGAGTGAAAGGGAGGGCAATTGGGGTTGAGGAGAGAGACATCAGTGTGAGAGAGACACATTGGTTGCCTTCCGCATACACCCTCAGGGCCAGGATCAACCTGCAACCCAGGTACATGCCCTTGCTCAGGAATCAAACCCGCAACCCTTTGGGCTAGGGCTGATCTTTATAGTCTTTAACCCTAATGTTCACAGAGCCACTGGTATTGAGGAAAGAACTGGGCTTGTTAGTAAGAAGTTAGGAGTTTCAATCCTTGCTGCTAACTTATTAGCTGTGTGACCTTGGGTAAGCCACTTTACATTTATGAAACTATTTTTGCATCTGTAATGAAGGCTCCCTTCTTGATAAGGCATATATAACAATACTTTATAAATGCAATATCTATTTACATATAGACTATAGATTAGACATAGATATAGATTAGACATAGATTAGATATAGATATATAGATACATAGCTTAGTGTGATCCCTGATCTTTATTAGGTGGTACTCACTAAATTGCAGCTATCATCCTATCATCCTTGTCATGATTTTCTCCCAACCCTAGTGGCTCCTCATGAGCTCCTCAGTAGTGTTCAGTGTTTCTGGAATAATCATCTAGGAACAGTGTGCTAAAACCTCCTGAAGGTTTTTGGAATGATCTGGGCATCACATGGCTAAGATCTGAACTGGGCAAGTAGTAGGGTGAATTAAAAAAAAAAAAAAAAGGTTAAGTATATTTCCAGCAAGAACCAGTTTTACTTGGCTGCATAGACTTAGGACACTGGAGACAAAACCTAGAATATACCCAGAGTGGACAGTCTAATAAGAGACACCCCCTTCCCCACATTGAGCTGGGCCCCAAAGATTGTAGATTCCAATGCAAGGTTGAACAGGAAATAAACCCACCACAGAGAAGAATATAGCAAAAACTTGCTGGTCTCAATTTATCAGCAGATAAAAGGGAAACAATTCTTCCGAGTATTTATAACCACAAAGAATCCCTCATATCTACCCCAAGTTTGAAGTCTAAATGTATCTGTGTAGTCTTAAAACCCCCAAACCCTCAAGGCAAGAATTTTTTTTTTCCAAATAATCTTAGGTTTATGCTACCTCTAGGCAACAGGCGCAAAAGCAATCATAAATTTCTCTTTGGAGTATGGCAATGTTAATCCAGGCCTGGAAGTATTCCCAAAGATTAATTTCTAAGGAATATGAGCTCACAATCAATAATCTCAAACCAGAGAAAGTGTACGTTGGTGCAATCACTTTGGAAAAAAATGTTGTCATTAACTAATAACAGTTGAATAAGCACATACTCAATGACCCAGAATTTAAGGTCCTATTTTTAAAAAGTGTTTTCTATGTGCGCCAGGACTAGTGTCCAGAATGTTGATGGCAGCATGGTTGACAGCAGATCCAAACTGGAAACAACACAAACATCCATCCACGTTACAGAGATAAATAGATTGCGTTATTCACATGATGGAATCTTCTGCAAGCAGCAATGATAAATTGACTATCATTACACATGTCATCATGGATGACGCTCAGAAACACAGCATTAGACAAAACAAGCATGTCACAGAACAATCCATAATGTATGTTTCTACTTTTATAGAGTGCTAAGACCATCAGCTATGTAATATTTAGCTTAGGGCTGTATACACAGATGTTAAAACTATAAAGGCTTGAGTGATTA
The DNA here is from genome assembly GCF_027574615.1 of Eptesicus fuscus. Classification (NCBI taxonomy): domain Eukaryota; kingdom Metazoa; phylum Chordata; class Mammalia; order Chiroptera; family Vespertilionidae; genus Eptesicus; species Eptesicus fuscus. The sequence goes on from NC_072489.1 coordinate 26,805,050, forward strand.
ACTAGAACAGCGGATGTCTTTGGAGAGACAGTCAAGGAAAGGCTCATCGGTGTCTACAAAGCTACTTTAACTTTCATTCTTGAGCTGACGGATGGGTATGTGGGTGTTCCTCTTATGATTCTTCTTTAAACTGTTCATATATGTTTTATGTACTCTTTTGTATGTATGATAAATGCTTTTTAAAAGGAGAATGGAAACTGTAAATGCTCCAGAGACAGAATATTTTATAGGATGCTTACATATAACTTCTGGAAGAGAATTTGAGGAGGGAAAAATGAAGGAAATAATAATCAAAGATTCACACCATAGTTATATTCCTTAGTATCTAAAAAGTAATCTTGGGACCTTTAAATCAAAATAAGGAAATCAAGAGAATACATTATTCACATCTCTATTGTTAATACCTAGTTTCAGTGCCAGATACTTCATATGTTCTCCTTAAACATTTGTTTTTGCTGTTGCAGTGGGTGAATTGTGGGACATGGAAGTGGAAATGTTTTGGGATGCAAATGGGCGCAACATAGATACAGAATGGTGGGTTTAGAATGGTAGAAGTCATGAGAGTGATGAAGTCATTTGGGAATGAGCACGAAAAGAAAAGAAATGTGAGTTCTGAAAACTGGAAAAGGCCCATTTTCCAGTGATGGGCTGAGACAGTACAGGAAACAAGAAGGAGTGAACAAGAGACGAGAAGAGCTAAAGGGAAGATGTTTAAGAATGAGAAGGTGATTGGTGCTATAAAATTGTTCAACATTAGCAGATGACAGAATTAAAATTAAAGAACACTGTGTAGTGATTGGCATCAAATGGTCACTGGTGATTTTGAAAGGAGAGACTTTACTGACCAGCAAGAGAAGCCATTTGGCTAGAGACTCAAGTATGAAGTACTATTAAGGGTAGAGAAGCACTGAGCCTAAACCAGTTCTTCAAACTGTTTGATATTTACAAGTAATTTAAAAATAAAATAATAATTTATTGCACTTATAGGGGTGCTAGGTAGAAAGGTGAAATGAATTTTTTTTTTTAAAGAAACACCTGGGTATGTTGGTAGGCATAGTATAGGACACCAGTAGAGAAAAGGAAACTGAGGCTTAATAATAAGGATTATTTCACCCTTCACATGGTTCCCAGGTAGCTGGGAAGGTGAGATAAAGGAGAAAGATTAGAGGGTTGGTGGATCATATATCATTGGGTGGTTGAAATTGTCCTCGGAGGTTTAGAAGCAATGGAACAGAGTTCTGTTATCGGACTCTCTAATCTGTATTTCTTCTGGAAATTCTCTGTTAGCCTAGTTTTGAAGCTTTGAAATGAATTCAGTTAAGGAATTGTGGTCTACAGAGAACACACCTAAAAGTACCTACATATTTAATTCACTGGTTGGGTGAATGGATGGGTAGATGAGCTGATCGATGAAAAATGAATGAATGAATGAATGAACCAAGAATTATTGAGCATAAATTGTAAATCAATATTTATTCATCCCTTTCCTAGAACAGTGGTTAACAGCCTGAACTCTGGACCGTCTGTGTTCATGTTCCAGGGAAAGTCTTTCATCCTTGCTAAAGCTCAAGTCTCCTCACCTATAAAACAGAGCTAGTAATAGTACCTACTTGTACTAGTTTCTTTGGGCTGCCATGACAAACCACCACAAACTAGGTGGCTTAAAATGGAAATTATTCTTCCGCAGTCTGGAGGCCAGAGTTCAAACTCAAGGTGTCGGCATGCCACACTCCCTCCAGAGGCTCTAGGGAGAAATCTCCTTTGCTTCTTCCAGTTTCTGGCACCTCCGTATCTTGTGGCAACATAACTCGAATCTCTGCGTCCATCTTTACATGGTCTCTCTATGTGTCTGTGTGCCGTCTCATCTTCTTCTTCTTTAACTGAGACATAATTGACATATAACATTATGTCAGTTTCAGATGTACAACATAATTATTCAACATTTGTATATCTTATCCTCTTCTTATAAGGACATCTATCATTGGTTTTAGGGCCCATTCTAATCCAGTAGAGCCTCATCTTAATTAATTATTTCTGCAGAGGTCCTATTTCCAAATAAGGTCACATTCTGAAGTTCCAAATGGACATGAATTTGGGGTGACACTACTCAATCTACTATACTACTTCATAGAAATATTATAAGAACTAAGCTAACATAAGGATATACAAGGATATTACTACTTAATAAACAATAAGTTATAAGTATTTGTAATAGTATATAGCATATATTCAGAGGTTTGGAATATTCATTCTTACTAAGGTTGACACACAAGAAATGCTTATTCTTTCCAATCCCTATTTTCTGTGCATAATATCAATATTCTAGTACAGGTAGAAATGCTGAGTTATTATATTAATTCATAATAATGCTTAACTCTCTCCTTGAAACTATTTCCTTGAAAAGCATACATGGCTCATATTTCTTTTCTGTCTAGTAAAATGACTAAGTAGCTAAGATATTAAATAATGACAAAGGACACTTTAATTTTCCAAATTCTTACTTCAGATTTTGATCATTCAGGAAAAAAAAATTGCTGACTAGCCTGCTTGGATTCATTTTCTGTCAACTGTCCTTAGGCGGTGACCTTCTCTGTATGACTTTCCACACAGCAGAGCTCAACCTCTCGTGGGACCTAATTTCCTTCCATAATAATTTGTCTACAACTGGCTTTAAAAAGGCATTGTTTTGATAGAATGCTCCAGATTAAAAACAGACTGTAACTTCAGGAGAGTAGCCCCGAGTTATTTGATGAAAGGACAGCTTGAAGATGCAGCACATTGATGTTGAGCCTAACACAAATTGTTTTTAACATTAAGGAAATCAAAATATATAGATATTACAAGCAGAATTTGGAAAAAAAATGTTTACTCTGCCATTTAAGCAACACAATTTGGAAAAGTGTAAAACAGTGAGATGAAGGCTAGTGAGTCTTTATTTGTACCACATCTGTTTTGTTCACAGCCACACAGTCAGATGTTGGCCCAACTAGCACATCATCAATACTCAAATATTTGTGGAAGGACCATGTGACTGCATTGCTTGCTGGTGGTTGGGAGAAAAGGAGAAACTTCCTGTTATTTTTCTGTGGCATTATTAACTTTATTTTCCAAGTGGTCCATTTTCTCCAAATCAGATTTTTTTTACCCTCCTCTTGCTTAATCTTTTCCACCTTCTTTCTCCCCCAGTACTTTGAAGTATAAAGTGCCCAATTGTTATGTATTGGTGTGTTAAGCATGACTGTATGTAACAGAGGTTTGAGAAAAGTAAAAGTGAAGAAAATAAAAAAATTTTCCTTTTTCTTCTAATATTCTCAGGTGAAAAATTAGCTACTTCTGAGAATTATTTGATTCCAGGGTTGTAGGGTGAAATAGATATAGTGAAGGTATTGACCAAAGAATTTTTTAAATACATTTTTTATTTCAGGGAGGAAGGGAGAAGGAGAGATAGATAGAAACATCAATGATAAGAGATAACCATTGATCGGCTGCCTCCTGCACGCCCCCCACTGGGGATTGAGCCTGCAACCCCAGCATGTGCCCTGACTGGGAATCGAACCGTGATTTCCTGGTTCATAGATTGATGCTCAATCACTGAGCACACCAGCCGGGTTCACCCAGAGAATTCTTTATCCTTAGAGCAGGTGTTCTTACAGGTGCCTCCATAAACAGCCTTACGGTAGCCATCCTGAGCCTCGTGAAATAGTGTGCACGTTGTGTGTACATATGCACGTTTGCTGTGTCTGTGCAGATTTATTGTGTGTGCATGCATATGTGTGCAATTGTTGAAGGAAAGGGCTTTGCTGATTTCTTTTGTTATTCTCAAAAGAAATGAACTCCAAATAGGTAGAGAACCACTGAATTAAGAAGGCTTGGTTTATATTGTTTATCTTTTGTTCTGCTTTAGAGTTTCAGGTGGGACAATTCTGAGAATATTTGAGAGGAAAATGGACGGTGTATGAAATTGCCAAACCATTTCAGATTTTGGATCAAGGAGAGGTTTTCCTTGAATTATCAACCTCTTTTTGAATTTGTTTAGCTGCTGTTTTTACGTACTCAAAAGTCGGACTTGAGGCTGCTTAACGCACAGTTGTTATCTCTGGCAGCTGAGGTATCCAGGCAGACTGATGTCATTTGTTTCCAGAACAGCATCAGAGCCCTTCAGGGCAAATTCACTGATAAGTCCTTGAGCAGGCACAAAGAAAAAGAAGATGGTATTTTGTGGTACAATGAGCCATCCTTGCATAACTAACTTATTGCTAACTGAACCTACAAACCAAACAAAAAAACTAATCTTCTCGAAGAGCAAACCTCTTTAAAGGCTATTTTATTTTTCTTTACATTTCTGGAAGCTTTGGTTTGTCCTTTGTCTGGTTTGACTCTCTTTCTTAACCCTCTGCTCTGAGTACATGATGTGCATACTTGACTCAAATCATAGTTTTATTTTATCAATACTTATATGTGTTTCCCGATACCCAACTCAGTGCCTTAGTTTATAATCTCTGGTATTCAGCTTTGGTATCATAACAGATTGTCAATTTAAACAGCTGCTGCTGTTGTTAATAAAGGTTCCTCTATTGTTCCAGGCAATATCTTATCTAATAAAATTGTTTCCACACAATTTACTTATTGACTGATTCATTCACACACACACACACACACACACACACACACACACACACACAAAGTATAGGCACCTGCTATATGCTAGGGATGCTTCTAGTTGCAGGGGAAACAGAAAGATGAATATTATACATGAAATCACTACCTTGTGCTTGGTCAAAGCATGTGGCAATCAAGGTTGTCCAAAGATTTAAACCTATTGGAGCCTCCAATCTTTAAATAAATTGGTTGACTATTTATCTAGAGTAGTGGTTCCCAACTGAGAAGATTTTATGCCCTACCTACCTCCCAGGGAAAGTTGGCAATTCCAGAGACATGTTTAATTGCAGCAAATAGAGGATACTATTGGTATCTGGTTGCTAGAGACCAGAGATGCTGGTAAACATTGACACAAACAGGATTGTCCCCCTCATCAAAGAATCATCCACAACAAAATGCCAACAGCGCAATTATCCTAGGGAGGGTGGTGACCCTGGAGGCAGTGCCCTCTCCTATGAGGGCCTGAGCAAGTCAGTTCTTACTAAACTGACCCACACAAGCATTAAAGACCCTTCTGAAGGAGGGAATTTCCTACATCACAATTACACTCCCAGGGATGAATTGGCATTCCTCAAAGTTCGGCTTTCCGGTTGCCTATCCCTTAATCTGCCTCTGCTGTTCTTAAGGGGCTTTACAATTTAGGGAGGTATACCAAAATGTACAATTCTGAACTGCCACTAAACTCTATGCTATACCAAAACGATGATGCTCTGTGATAAATATCAAGAGAGCTCAATGAGATCAATGCTTTGGAAGCACTGAGCAATGAAACTATCTGGCAGGTCTGCAACGACTTTGTAGAGCAGAAACTTTGAAGGAGGTGTTTGCCACATAGCTGATAAAAGACACTTTCCTCTTTGAAGACATACCCTGCATCACTGCATTTATAACCAGTGACAAGACCTAGCCAGTCTGGTTCAGTGGATAGAGTGTCAGCCTGTGGACTGAAGGGTTCCGGGTTCAATTCTGATCAAGGGCACATGCCTGGGTTGCAGGCTCCTGCCCGGCCGGGGCCCTGGTTAGGGCACATGCAGTAGGCAACCAATCGATGTGTTTCTCTTACATCAATATTTCTCTGTCTTTCCCTCCCACTCTCTCTAAAAATCAATGAAAAAATATTCTCGGGTGAGGATTTAAAATATATACTAATCCTATCTAATAATAGACAAATATGCAAATTGACCATGTCTCCGACACACCCACAAGCCACGCCCAACATCCAATCAGAGCGAGTATGCAAATTAACCCAAACCAAGATGGCTACAGCCACAGAGAGCAAGGTTTCCTAGGTAACAGAGGAAGCCAAGCTTTCTGCCTGCCCTTGCCAGGCCTAAGCCTCCACTCAAGCTACAAAGTTTCAATTATAGAAGGTAAACAAATTCAAACAAATGGCGGCAGAATGGAGCTTGAGAGAGCAGGCCAGGGTTGCCGCCGGCAACAGGGGAAGCAAAGCTTTCCGCACACCCTGGCCGGGCCCACCCGCTTAAGGCAACAAAGTTTCAATTATAACCCCAACACAAATGGCTACCGGCCTCGGAGGGAGCCCCAGGCTTGGCTCTGCTCCAGGCTACAAAGTTTCAATTGTAGAAGGAAAATAAATTCCAGATACCAGGGCCTCTGCTTGCATTGCCAGGGGGCGTGGCCCGCCTGCAAACCACCACAGGCCCCTCGCTCAGGCCGCCCCACACCCCAAGGGAACCCCCACCTGATCCCAGACGCCCTTCAGGGCAAACCAGCTGGCCCCCACCTGTACACCAGGCCTCTATCCTATCTAATAAAAGAGTAATATGCAGATTGATCATCACTGCAACACACAATATAGCTGCCCCCATGTGGTCAAAGATCCTGCCCCCATGTGGACACAAGATGGCCACCACAAGATGGCCAGCAGGAGAGGGAAGTTGGGAGGCACCCGGCCTGCAAGGGAGGGCAGTTGAGAAGGACCAGGCCTGCAAGGGAGGGCAGTTGGAGGTGATCAACCCTGCAGGAGAGGGCAGTTAGGTGTGACCAAGCCAGCAGAGGAGGGAAGTTGGGGGAAAACAGGCTGGCAGCACAGTGGTTAGGGGGTGATCAGGCTGGCAGGCAGAAGCGGTTAGGGGCAATCAGGAAGGCAGGCAGGCAAGCAGTTGGGAGCCAGCAGTCCTGGATTGTGAGAGGGATGTCCGACTGCCCATTTAGGCCCGATCCCACAAGATTGGGCCTAAACGGGCAGTCGGACATCCCTCGAGGGGTCCCAGATTGGAGAGGGTACAGGCTGGGCTGAGGGACAATCCCCCTCCGTGCACGAATTTCGTGCACCGGGCCTCTAGTATATATATAAAACCAGTGACGAGATGTTCTAGGCTGCCCATTCAGGAAAACGTGCTTCCATATTCTATATCAAGCAAGACTCCTTTAGAAATCATGCAAGCCCAACTTCATAGGCTTTCCTTTCACTGGCTTCTTTCTATTAACGATTTCAATAGTTGGTAGTTTCAGCTGCACAGTTGTAGGTATTAGAGTTTAGTAGCAGGTCAGAGTTATACATTTTCAGCGAGTGAATTATAAGTTTTGTTTTGTTTTTTAAATTTATATGTATTGCCCCACCAGAATGGCTCAGTAATTGAGCGTCAACCTATGAAACAGGAGGTCATGGTTCGATTCCCGATCAGGGCCCATGCCAGCTGCTGGCTCAGTCCCCGGTAGGGGGCATGCAGGAGGCAGCCGATCAATGATTCTCTCTCATCATTGATGTTTCTAACACTCTCTCCCTCTCTTTTCCTTGCTGAAATCAATATATATATATATATATATATATATATATATATATTTTAAAGTATAGGTAACAGTCTGTAGATGTTTATAAATGCTTTTCAAATACAATCTGTAGGAAAATCCAAGAGAACATCATTACTCCCTGTTAAATTAGTGTAATAGCATTAAATATATTTGTGAAGCTATTAATTGTAAAATTGGTTGTTATGCTTACAAAAGAATGGAATAGATGTTAAATGTCTGATATAATACTGAGGTTTTCATAATGAGCCACCAGGAAGTTACAGGATATCTCTTTACCCTCTGGAAATTGCAGGTTGGTTAACAGTACCTACACATTATGGAAATTTTCTCTTTCAGTTCATAATCAGTTATGACATTTCACAAGGGGGTAACTTTGTATAATTGAAACTAACTTTTAAAGAAGTTATCTTTTTTTCTGGTAACTTTACAGAGACCTTTTATTAGTATTTTCATGTTAGAAATACAATACAGGCACATCTCCAAAATGCTATGGGTTCAGTTCCAGATCACTTCAGTAAACCCAGTCATCATAATTTTGCTGGTGGAGGGTCTTGCCTTTATTATGTAAAAAATAAAACTGTGAAATCCAATAAAACAAAGTATGCCTGTAATTCAATTTAAAAATTTTTTTCCCTTTTAGTTTGCACTATAAACTGAGTAGTTACAAACATGCATATTAGTTTCATTTTTTTCATTAAAATGTCTTTCTCTTTTATTTTAGTCTGATGCCAATGCGAGTTACTTAAGAGCGGCTCGAGCGGGACACTTGGAAAAGGCCCTTGACTATATAAAAAACGGAGTTGACATCAACATTTGCAATCAGGTGAGTTGTGGCTATTGTTGTTTATTTTTTTAACTCCTTAAACCTTTCATTATATATTACCAAGACTTTCTCTTTTTTGCCAGTTTTTTTTCTCTGTTAAATTTCACCAGCTTGAATTATCAAATTATTATCTGCTTTGTTAGAGGAGCGCTCAGAAATTAGGTATGCATCCTTTAACAATTCCTAACATTTAGTAATTAGTGCTATTAGAACAGCCCACCTTATATTTCAAGTACTTTTATTCCCAGTTCAGGTTAGTACACTGTACACACAAGTGATTGTTGGTGGGATGTTTTCCTCAGAGTGCCTAGTAGACTGTCGACTCCCCTGTTTTCCATCTGCTGAGTAAAGCTTTCCCCTCCCTTTTCATCAGAATGGGTTGAATGCGCTCCATCTTGCCTCCAAAGAAGGCCATGTAGAAGTTGTTTCTGAACTGCTACACAGAGAAGCCAATGTGGATGCAGCTACAAAGGTTAGTATCACACACTTCATGCTTTTTATGTCACGTGCCAAATTCAGTGAGGAGTTAGCTCTCCATAAGAATCAGAGCACGTTTCTCATGAAATACTTGTGAACTCTGTTCTCTTTGGAGAACTTAAAACACAGGGGCATTTGATATTTTGTGACCTGTCAAAACAGAGAAAGATGGGAGTGTTGATGTATCCTGCTTTCATCTTACAGAAAGGAAACACAGCATTGCATATAGCATCTTTGGCTGGGCAAGCAGAGGTGGTAAAGGTCTTGGTTACAAACGGAGCCAATGTCAATGCACAGTCTCAGGTAAGCCAACAACTCTATTGCAAAGTGACTTTGTTATAAATGACAAATAATGTCCTTTGGTTCAGGTGCTTGATTGGTTCATATATCCTCTAAGAATACAATGCTGAAGAGCTACATTCAATGATTAGCTACATATTGTAGATTTTTGAAATTCACACATATTCTTATTTGCAATGCATATGTGTGAGAGGTAGAGATTTTTAAAAGTCGTCTATCTGTATGACTAGTAGTTACAGACACTAATGTTTAAGGGATATCTGTAATGCACAGTCTTATTCTATTTCATGATGCTAGCTCAGGTCCTGTCTCAGTATTTATTAATCTGCAGAGGAAATGGTGAGGCCTATAATTGAGTACATGCTCTTAGACGTTCAGAATATATCAGTGCTTTATCTCATTGAAAAAGGGAAGACACTACTTAATTCCTGTCTCCTAAGTAAGGCATCATTGTTAGTCCCTATAACAGACTATAAAGAAGAAAAAACAAGCAGAATAAACTTTAAAAGCCCCCAAACTTTAAAATTTCTAGATTCTTTGTAATCGTTAGACACTAATAATTCATTGAATAGGTCCTCCTATAAGTTCTCAGAATCTTGCATGAAATTCTAAGAACACCAATAGATTATCACTTGATAGACTTTGAGCCTAAAAGAATTTTATTGGTTAAAAATATGGGTCCTCGTTTAGCAATTTGTTCACTAGTTGAGTCTCCAGGACATGAGGTTGTGTAGGAAAGCAGTCATCGTAGCACACAAATATTCACTAAGGACCTGACCATTTTGAAGCTGGTCCCTACTCGGACATTTCCTTCTAGTTGAATGCTGACATCTATCCTGGTTTGTCAATCTACACCAGGGTGTTCAACATTGAACACATTGGTTATAGAACAAGACTGCAAGTCTTGCAAAAGGAGAGACAGGAGTTTATGAGGCCCGAGAGAGAGATGTCAGGGAACTGCCGGGTGTACAGCTAAGCTGTGAGGAAGTGGCTTCCTGGCACTATTAGACCAGGCAGTGTGTGAAGGATTAGGCTGATTTTCTGATAGGGGTTTCAAATGAGAATTTTATGAAAATAGAATGATTAAATGACACAAAATAATTAGGTGAGGCCTTTGGTTCTCAAATACTTCTTTGCAAACAGACTGTCGTCTTGCTAATGCTGTGAGGGGAAAAAAGTGGAGTGAAAGATGTCAAGCCATCAGATAATTTTGTTGGAAATATCACACTTTTTGTTTACAAAAATAATATTTGCTTAAGACTTTGTTCATTCTGCGATCTCATACACGGATGCAGTTATCACCTACATTTTGTTAAATCACACAAACTTGCTTTTACAATTTCTAGTTTTATCTTTTAAGATAAAGTCTCAAACTTTTTTACTTCTTTTTGATCTCCATTTTGAGTGCACCTGATTTCTCCCCTTTTTTCAGTACTGAGTATCTTTGGGTATCAGGAGCCTCCTCCTGTATTTTATGGGTCCAAAGAATGGCGGTGGCTTCCCCCCTTGTTACTATGGCCATAGAAGTGATCGCTCTGATGCTGTTAACAATCAGTGTGGTGGAAAAGAAACTTCACGGTGCTTTCAACCACATGATTTCTTGTATATGTGGCCTAACTTCATTCTGGTTCCCTCCCATCAGACTTGTCTCACCTAGACCATACCACTTACTCTGACTCCCTAGGAGAGTTCACTTGGAATAATAACGCTTTTCCAGAAAGGAAAGTTATGATGGTTGAATATTGGTAAGTATTGTCATCTGAGAGAGATACAGACAATCTGACTACAAGAGAAGCATCCGGCTTTTAAACTTTTTTTTTTAAATGCCCTTATAACTTTTTACTGAGAAATAACTGGTGGGAAGCTCTGAGATAGTGGAAAAACTCTAATCCATTTCATTTCCTTTTTTCCCCCCAAGGGAAGCAAAATAAGCCTCCTTCTTTTAAACATTGCACACATTCTTGACATTCTAGAGCAGCAGCCATAGTTTTAAACCTTCCTCTGCAACGTCTGGGCGAAGCTGCAGGCGAAGTAAAGCCCTAACCAGATTTTATTTCAATTTGTACACATTCTCTGGTGATGATGAAGCAAAGGAGAAGAACACAGGCTGCGAAATTCCTTGTTCCTGGCAGCTGTGCTTGGCATTCATACCTGCTCCACAGTTCACAGTAGAGCATGTCTCCCTTCATCTGGACACCTGTCCCCATATGCCTTCTGAACTGCATTGTTCCGTGGACAGAATAAATAATGAGATGACCATGCAGCAGAATGGAGTTTCCATATTAATTCCTGATAGCAGCTTTTCAATAGGAACTCTTCTAAAGAGCAAGCAGTAATGCCAGGAAATTCCACATATGTGGCAGCACATTAAAACATCACAGGAATATTAATATTCAAGAAAGACAGTATTCCTGTCGAAGTGAAATTTTACCCTCTGGGCAATATTTAATAGCTAGTAAGAAATAGTGCAAGGAGAGTCCCTGGCCTTCCTGAAATATAAGAATTTTTCTTACCTTGAAAATAAAAACATTGGACAACATCAAGTTCTGATCTCATAAACTGAGGCTCTGTGGAGTAAGAATTTGTAGATATTATTTTACACTAATTCTTGTCATTGCCTTGACCTTAGGTCTTGAGTTAGTCAACTCTTTCTTATATTACTTAACATCCCAAGAATCATTTAGGCCTACCCTGAGAAAGCAATCAGGCTGAATTGCGATTATAACGAACTCTCCTATGATTAAGTCCTTAATACTCAGTACAAAATTCAGCAACCATGTGAAACTGCCATGTCAGATGTTATCCCTCACGCTTCTCTCCTTCTCTGTCTTTATTTTATACTATAAGGCTGTGGTCGGCAAACTGCGGCTCGCGAGCCACATGCGGCTCTTTGGCCCCTTGAGTGTGGCTCTTCCACAAAATACCACGGCCTGGGCGAGTCTATTTGGAAGAAGTGGCATTAGAAGAAGTTTAAGTTAAAAATTTGGCTCGCAAAAGAAATTTCAGTCGTTGTACTGTTGATATTTGGCTCTGTTGACTAATGAGTTTGCCGACCACTGCTATAAGGCATCCAAAGAAGCAAAAATTCTTATAAAGAAGCAAATAATATTTTAACTACCAAAGTATTCTAAATAGACAGGTTTTCATAGTGGTGCCAACAACAACAAAAACGGCTCTTTCAATGAGCCAATGCCTCCTTGGACTTTATGTATTTTTTAATATTTCTATGATGGGGAGACCAGGTCCTGATGAAGTGAAACAATGGGTGTGGTCCAGATAAGCCTCTGACCTTTGACCTTATAGCTCACCTCTATATGTAAATCCATGCATATTGATCACCATGCCCTTAACACTTCAATTAAGAACTTAATGATGTACAAGGCTGGCCCTAGGAAACTGGGATGGATAAGAAAATCTCATGGATGAAGTTTCAGCCCTTACTTAAATAACAGGAGGACTTTATTTTATTTTAGGGGGTACTAGGCAGCATGCCTCAGTACTGCCCATAAAATTGTGTCTTCAGATTTCCATGCTTATAATATTATCAGAATAAACGTTCAGAGCAGAAGGTATTGCAGATTTTGGATAAAATCTGACATTAAAGGACATACTTGTTCAGTGTTGAGCTGCTCTGCCTTTTGAGAATTGCCTTGATTATTGCTACAGAAGAAAAAAATGTAAAATTGGGCACCCATATGTTCCTTTTGAGCCAGCTCTTTCTTTTGGAAATTTCCTAAGTTAGGAAATTAATATAAAAACAGTGCTGTACTTTTTTCTTAAGAGAAATTTGCTTTTTTTTTTTTAATAAAAAAATGACCATTCTCCCAATCTAGGTGCTGTTTCACAGAAAATCAGTTCATCTGTAGGTTGTCCAATGATGACACATTGAAAACCTTGCCTTACGCCTCTCTGTGCTAGAGAGAAATGGTGATGTTTACTCATGGCTCCATTTTGCTCTGACTCTTGTCGACATCTTATTTCTGAGGAATTCCAGTTCTACACATTGCACTCTTCCACATTGTAAAAAGGGCTGTGGAATGATTTAAAAGTTGTGCTTCTTAAGAATCACTCCTTGAGCTCCAGGCCTGTAAGAATAACATCCCCTAAATCTCAGTGCCTGATTTTGGATTTTCTTCATGGGTCATAAAATGTTTAATTCTGGAAGCCAACCTCAGAACAGTGGACGTACATTGGCCTAGAAGCCAGATCAGTGTTTCTTATGTAATCTTGAACTACAGACCTCTGCCCTAACATTGAAAATCCATTGACATAGAATATCTAGTTGATATTTATGTCTGAGACAAAAACATCCATTTTGAATTTTTTTTTTTCTTAAAAACTTGACTCCTAGCCCTGTGGTGTGGCTCAGTTGGTTGGGCATCATCCTGTTCACCAAAAGGTTGCCAGTTCAGTTCGCGGTCAGGGCATGTGCCTAGGTTGAGGGCTTGATTCCTGATAGGGGGCTTGTAGGAGGCAGCTGATAGATGTTCGCTCTCACATCCATGTTTCTCTCTTACCCTCTTCTTCTCCCTGCCCCTCTCTCTGAAAATCAATAAAAATTCTTTAAAAAATAACAACAAAAAACAAAAACTCCTAAAATCAGTACCTTCCATCTGGAAATTTCAGTTGATGAGGAAAGATAGATATGCAGTAGTTCATTGAGCTATAAGAAAAATCCACACAGTTTTCAGCTGGTGTTTTGTATGTTCTTTTCCCCCTTTCTTAATATTATATTGTTAGTTTTTTTCTTTTTCCTTGTGGTTTTGATTTTTAAGGGATGTTTAAATCAACCATGGATTACATGATCTTTTATTTCAGTCAAATGAGGAAATAGACGACAATATGATAATGGTAATCTTAATTACATTTCAGTTTTCCTAAATAGTTCTGGGAAGTGTGACAAAGATGAAACACATAGGCACATGCACATATACACACATGCAGACATACACACTGTGTAACAGTTACTCCATGCTTCATGCTTAATGTTAATAAAACCTTTCATAACAGAACAAAGTAACATGAATCTTCAGTGGTGTTAGTAGGTAGATAATTTAAAGGGAAGAAGCTTGAATGCTCTGTCTTATTCTACTGCCTCTAATTTTATGTCTCTAATCTTGAACTTGGCAACCAAATAACCCAGGTTGTTACAATTATATGTAACGGCTTTTTAACTTCTAATTCTCAGCTTTAAGCCAAAAAAAAAAGGGCCACCAGAGGTTGAATTATTGATAAGTAAGGTAATTATATAGCAATTGATATTTATGATGAGCCTAACCTTTCGAATCACAAAAATTTGAATAATATCTGATAACATTTTACTTAGAATTTATTTTTATTCTTTGAAAGTGGATAATGTATAAAATAAAATTTCCAGAGCATTCAGTTAAATAGAATTGCATTCTGAAAAAATTTGTCAAAGAGAATTTATTATAGTTTGGAAAATGTTTTGATATATATATATATATATATATATATATATATATCTTGCAATAAGATTTTTAAATATTTCAGTATTTCATAAATGTGAAATACATTGGAACAAACACATACAAAGTGTTTTTAATAAGAAGCTTTATATGTGTGGCAAACTTTTATTTGCTTGAATCTAAGTTCTTTGGCAGTTGGGCACATTTCAGACAAACCTACACACACATATATATAGAGAGTGTGTGTGTGTGTATATATGCATGTATATGTATAAATACATATGTATATGTGTATATATATTCTGAACATTAAAATACTGTCTTTGCAAAAAAATGAAAGGAAGTAAACTTACAAAAATAGACTGCTTATCAAATTCCACTTTAAAATCGAAGTTTACCCTTTTGCAAATTGGTATTCTTTCCTTTGCTCTAAGACTCCCCATCCATGGTAAGTGTGAAGCCATTTGAAATTAAAATAAATTCTTTTCAAAGTAGAAACTATTTCAGAAGTTTATTTTTATGTAAAAGTATTACGTATTTTATTTAAAATAGATAATGCTCAGGAGGTACAATGGTCAAATGTATTTTTCATATCCTTTTGATATCTAGTAAGATTCTTTATTCATGGTAGGCACTCAATAAGTGGTTAAATGAATGTACTTACTTATCTAAAGTGGATACATTAATATGAATTAAACTATTAACTACAAACTACTTTCAAGCTATGAATTATGAAGTATAATTGTGAATGATATTTATATTATAAATTCATTTACATTATTGTGCTTGGGTGTTTTAGTATATGTGAATGTCTCCATTAAAGTGTTATTAAAATTATTATGTGTAAGCAGTTTCTGAAACCTAAAATATTATCAGTACAGTAGAAAAATAGTTTGGCTGTATAAAGCTGCAAACATTTTACTTTTTATTTTGCAGAATGGTTTCACCCCATTGTATATGGCAGCCCAGGAAAACCACCTGGAAGTTGTCAAGTTTCTTCTTGACAATGGTGCCAGCCAGAGCCTAGCCACAGAGGTGAGACACGTGGGCTCTGTCTGTGGGGAAGTTTGCATGTTTATAGGACATTTTGTAACCCTGGAGTTGTAACATTTAACATTTATCTCACTGGTATTTTAATTGCAATTGTATATTAGTGTGTGGGTTCATACATTGTTATGAAATACATTAGAAGGTCTATTTTTAATATTTAAGAATTTTCTATTGCATAGATACCTTTTCTGCTCTTAAATGCCTACCCCTACCCTATAATTGAGTTATTGCTTTAATATTTATCTATTGCTTATGGACAGTTTTCTGTTTTTTATCATTTTGCTTCAAAGACAACCACTGATTTGAAACATTTTTGTGGTAGAACCTAAGTTCTAAATCAGTTTTTTTTCCAAGTTTAATTTAGCATAGTAATATTTGAGTGTATAGATTTCTAAAGTCACCTAATTGTTTTAAATTCATACTTTCAAACAACACTGTTACACATTTTTAAGTAATAAATAAAAGTGGTATTTTTTTAATCTTTGCAGTTCTGGATAGAAGAGTAATTTTAAAATAAAAAGTTATGTTATTGGTTCTATCTTAGATAATACATTTTATTTTTAAACTAATTTGGAGGGAAGATTGCAATGCCTTATGAAGTGTGTCACACAAATTTCTTGCTAATAATGAAGGAACCATGTTTGGGTTTTCTGTATTTTTGACAAAATAATTAATTAGGAGAGATGATGCAGGCTCATCTCTGTCGTCATACCACTACCCTTATTTGCATTCAGATGTGTTTCCTGAATGGCACAGGCAAGTTAGGAATAAAGGACTCACGTATAACCCCACTCAGCTTTTGAGCTCATGCCTGCCTTCTGGAGAAAGCACTAAGTAAATGAAGAGGCATTTCACACAAAAAGAAATACAAATGGCCACAACTACATGAAAATATCTTACCCTCACTCATAGTCGAAGAAATGTGAATTTATTAATCAGATAAAGAATGAGGTCTATTCGTATACCCATGAGTTGAGGGGAAAATGTGAGGTTGAAGAAACTGAAACTTTCCTACAGTCTTGGCAAAGGTGATAGCTGGCTACAACACTTTTGCAGAACATTTAGCTGTAACTATTAAAAATTAATATTTCACACATTCTAATTTAGCATTTCCACCTCTAAGAATTCATATTGCAGGTATGTTAGAGGATAATGCAAAAACACTAAATACGAAGTTCAAAAACAATAACACTTTTCTTAAACTGGAGAGAACCTAAATATGCACCAATTAGGAAACTTATTTAACATGACTATAATTACACAAGAAAATACTGTTCATCATTATTAAAAATGAGACAAGACCATATATATATATATATATATATATATATATATATATATACACATATATATATGTCTCATATGTCTCCTTAGTGTAACATTACGTGGTTGATTCTGGAAATTAAGAGGGTGCCTTACTTTTCATTTTACACCCTTCAGTACTATTGAGGATTTCATCATGAGAATGGGTTTGTTAATATTATTCTTAAAGCTAGTTAAGAAATAACTGCTGGGTTGATAACAAAGAACAAACATTTGATAGATGTAGGGCAGCGCTTGTCTTCACACCTCAGTAGGTAGCCTGGGTGTAACCCCTCCAGGCCACAGGCGGGCTCTGCCACAGTGTGCAGGGAGAATGGGATGGGAGCGGACCCTGTTGGGTAAGAGAAAAGCTGTTCTCAGTTTTGGATGGAAACCCTAAATAATATAAGTACCCAAATGAAAGTGATTCCACAGTACTTTTTTGTCTGTGAAGGATGGATAGTATTCTTTTCTGACTGTGAAGTACGGATCAGTGAGTCTCTCTCTTAGAAGCAAGCATAAGTCCAACTTCTGCTAATAGATCTGAATTACCTTGTAAAGGAATCCTCAATAGCTCACTTAATTCTCTGGCATTTTTTTAAGCTTTCAAGATCCAAAAAGAGGTGCTATAACTAACTTAAAGAAAAATAGTACCTGAGATTCTCAAACCACTAATTCCGTCTTTTGGCAAAGGATATATTTTAAAACATTTTTACTTCTTTATATTAACTTAATTTCATGTTAGCTTTTTCAGTGGCTCTAAAATAATGCTATAAATAAATGTTCTAAAAACAAATCACATTTATGTCTTCCTGGGGGTTGCTGGTGCCTCGCTACATAAACAGCAGCTGTCTGATTATCTAGCGATGTTTGAACCTTTGAGCTTTCTGTCTTCTTCTGGATTATTGGTATTAGAGTTAAAAAGAACAGCAAGAAATCAGGCACTTTATTCACAAAATGTTCTAAGTATGATATTCCTCTCTTATTTGGTATCATTTTACAGAAGTCTGTATTTACAGAACAAACAGTAGGCAATTAAAGCATTGTTTAGGTAGCAAAGTTTTAACAGAATTCATTAAATGATATGATATTGTCCTTTCTTCGATATATATTTTTTTCACGTGCACCTTGCATTTATGGATCAGGTCTTTGACATGGCTGCGATTTTTAAACCATTTCTATGTTATTGGGTATTGCATATCATATCTGTCCCATATACATCTTCCTTTTTATATTTTTATTTTTTTATTTATTTTGTTGTTGTTAATCCTCACCCGAGGATATTTTTCCATTGGTTTTTAGAGGGAGTGGAAGGAAAGAAGAGAGACAGAGAAACATTGATTGGTTGCCTCCCACATTTGCCCTGACCTGGGGCCGGGAATTGAGCCTACAACAAGATACGTGCCCTTGACCGGAATCAAACCTAACACCCTTCAGTCCACAAACCGACGCTCTACCTACAGAGCCAAACTGGCTAGGGCTCTTCCTTCTTTTATAACAAATAAAATAAGTAATACAATAATTAATAAATAATAAAAAAAAGAATAAAATGTTTCATCTACTTACAACTGTCGACCTACTTTGCCCACCCCGTGTTTGTTCATGGATTCCATACTAATTACTCAGCACAGTGCCAGCCACACCACAGGCAACGAGGGTTCTCATGGCGCTTCCGTCACATTTCCTCTGGGCAGGTATTTTTCTCTTCAAAATAACTGCGGAGAGCAGACCAAACTATTTAAACTTGTTTCGGAAACGGAATCGACTGCTGCGAATTTGAGCAGTTAACCCCTGAGAGCTGGTACCTTTGTGTCTGTCTTGAGTCTTACACAGGCAGCACATTCTTAGTGGTGATGCTAACCACCTCAGTTGCAGTTTATTTTTTTGTGCAAAGTAGTTTTCTTTATGCCTGGGTCCTGTGGATTTAAAAACTTATGTCAGTGGAAATGTAGCCATTTAGTTTTGATTTGGAACAGAAGTGGGTTTGACTCAGTGGATAGAGCATCAGCCCTTGGATTGAAGGGTCCCGGGCATATACTTCATATCTCGGTTGCAGTCTTGTTTGTGAGGCAACCAATCAATGTGTCTCTCTCACATCCATGCTTTTCTCTGTCTTCCCCCCTCCCTTTCACTTTCTCTAAAAATCAATGGGAAAATATCCTTGGGTGAGGATTAACAAAATGAAAATTTTTTAATGTAATTTTTCTTTTTATTGCAGAAGTAATCCTATCTAATAAAGAGGGAATATGCTAATTGACCAACACACCCTCACAAAGGTGGCAGTGCCCACAGCCAATAAGGAGGGAATATGCTAATTGATTGCCACACCCTCAAAGATGGCGGTGCCCACAGCTACAAGATGGTGGCACCCAGTCCCCTCAGCTCCTCTGGGGCGGCAGGCATGCAGTATGGCCGGGCCTGCCCCCAGGCAGGTCCGGCAGCTCCGCACACCTGCCTCCGGAGTCCCCCAGTCCCCTCAGCCCCCCAGCCACCCAGGGCCGGCCTGAAACGCAGGCAAGCCTCAGATGGTGGCTGCCCAGCCGCCAGGGCCACCCGAGGCTCAGGTAACCAGGGCCAGCCGAGGCTCAGGTAACCAGGGCCAACCGAGGCTCAGGTAACCAGGGCCACCCGAGGCTCAGGTAACCAGGGCCACCCGAGGCTCAGGTAACCAGGGCCAGCCGAGGCTCAGGTAACCAGGGCCAGCTGAGGCTTGCGCTGCCGGCCATGGCAGCAGCAGAGATGGGGGCGTCGCCTTCCCCTGATCACCGGGTCGCCTCCTACCCCTGAAGGCTCCCGGACTGTGAGAGGGGGTAGGCCCGGCTGTGGGGACCCCCTTCCAGTGCATGAATTTTCATGCACCGGGCCTCTAGTATAATACATAAATGAGAAAGTACAATGAAAAGCAAAAAGAAGAAAAGGCCACTGCCAATTTTCCCTAGAGATAACATTTTGTTTATTCTTCCAGATTTTTTTTATACATGTACACAATACACACACAGTTATCTTTATAAAAGTGAGATCTTATATTTACATGGTTCTATAGGTGACGTTTCCCATAACATTAAATTACATTCTGAACTTTCTGTTCTTACATGTAAACCAGTGATGCCGTTGTGGTGACGTCTTGGTTGCAGCCTTTTATTTTACTTATTTTACTTGTGGCGGCCTGGAACATTCATTATTCCGGTTACACTAGTGCTCGTCCCTTTCCTCTTTCGGGTCCACTTGGAAAAGTTGAAAGGAGCAGGTGTGATTTCAGCCAGATCTTGAAGCATGGAGAGTAGACATAATTCTTATATGCAGAACGAGGAGGAGGACATTTCAGGGGCGTGGGGCGCGTGGGGCGGGGGTTGATTAGCATGAGTTTGGATGCCAGGGTAGGAATGGTCTGCAAGTCCACAGTCAGCAAGGATGTATATGAGATGCGTCTGGGCAATATTGTCCCTTCAGTGCTTTAGGGCCAATATTTTCCACATCCTTGAATATAAATGGGCTGATTTGCATTCAGTCAAATAAATGGTAGGAGGCCTTATTTGTTTTCCAGAAAGGAAAAGAATGAGGAAAGGGGGTCTTTTAGAAAGACCGACAAGACACTAGTATGCAAGTGACTAGGTTTTCTCTTTCTCCCTTACAAATGCTCTTCTATTACAGTGGCCCTTAACTTGTGCCACACGGACCACAGAATAAAACATCATGACCCAATTAAAGTAATAATTAATTTAATTGCCAATTCTCTGGTAAAAATAATTTTTAAATATTCTCTTGAGTTGTGTGGCCATGAAAGCATTTCAGAAGTAAAATTTGTGAGCCAGGCTCAGGATTTCCCTCTGTGCTATTTATTCTGTAGTCAACAATACCAGGTCATCCACAAATAAATTAACTACAGAGAAATCTGTAGCTGTCTCCTGTTTGACAAGTCCCAGGGCAATACAAAATGTACAAATATGTGTGTGGGAATTTATTCTAGTCATATTTTGCATGGTCCCTTTGTCTTCTTCCTTCTTTATTCAGAGAAGCCAAGAGTCCTTTATGTAGAACTTTCTTAAGACAGCAATGATTACAATTCATTAATTCATACATTCTGATTGAAAACCAGGTGTATGATAGGCAACAAAGGACAGTGATGAACTGGACAAGCATAGTCCCGAGTTTTAAAATATCAGTGGAACCCAGTGATCCCACTTCTGGGAGTATAGAGTAAGAATCCCGAAACACCAATTTGAAAGAATATATGCACCCCTATGTTCATAGTAGCATTATTTACAATAGCCAAGATCTATAAAAAGCCCAAATGCCCAGCAGTAGATGAGTGGGTAAAAAAGCTGTGGAACATTTACACAATGGAATACTACTCAGCCATAAAAAAATAAGGAAATGTTACCATTTCAACAGCATGGATAGACCTGTAGAGTATTATGCTAAGTGAAATAAGCCAGTCAGAGAAAGACAAATATCAAATGATCTCACTTATATCTAATGAGCCTAATGAACCAAATAAACTGACAGACAAAATAGAAACAGGCATAAGATACATGGAAAGTCTGACAGCTGTCAGAGGGGAGGGGAGGTAGGGGATGGGATTAAAGAAGGTGAAGGGATTAGCCAAAGAACATATATGCATAACCCATGGACGCCGACAACAGTGTGGTGATGGTCAGAGGGAAGAGGGGGTAGGGACTGGGTTTGGAAGTGGGCAAAGAGAGGGGAAATGGGGACATCTGTAATAGTGTCATCAATAAAAATGAGGAAAAATCAGTGGAGATTTTTATAGCTTCCTTAAATGAGCTCCTTTGAAAAGTGTGCCTAGATTTAACCTGGAATGTTATTGTTTTCACTGGGATTATATTACAGGTATTGAAATTATGGTTGTTTAAAATTATTTTTTAAAAAGAATTATTATGGTTGTTTAAATTTCCAAAATTTTAAATTATGGTTGAAATTGTGGTTGTTTAAATTTTCAAAATTTACTCAATTACATCACTTTTTAACAGAAAGAAAACCTCCAAAACTTACTGAAATTTTATTTTTTGCTTTGATATATGTATATTTGAGAATGCCTTTTCACATATACAGGAGTGAGCCAAAGTAGGTTTACAGTTATAATACAAACAAATAATAATTTATAAGTAACAATACAAGAAAAAACTCTGTGTTTCACGCACTCACAACTAGAAACCTACTTTTGCCAACCCCTATATGTTTACTTGCATATGTTAGCTTTCATAACCCTAAACAAAAATTGACCCTTGGTCACTTGGTCGCCTTCTTGTTAATTGAAAAGAAAGTATGCATTGGAACCAACCTTGACCCGTCCATTTATCTACAGGATGGCTTCACGCCGTTGGCAGTGGCTTTGCAACAAGGTCATGATCAAGTAGTGTCCCTCCTGCTAGAAAATGACACTAAAGGGAAAGTGCGGCTCCCAGCTCTTCACATCGCCGCCCGAAAGGATGACACGAAAGCGGCCGCCCTGCTGCTGCAGAATGACCACAACGCAGACGTGGAGTCCAAGGTGAGGCGCCGGGGAAACTCCTCTCCTGCAGCCATCCTGCGTAGGCACCCCAACTTTCAGATGCTTGGCCTCCCTTTTGGCCAGCTGCTGCCAAGCTTGCAACTCGACTGGAAGAGATTAAAAACACGTGTCCAAGTCAGCCAATGGGAACACCTTCCCCTTATCCCTGAAAGCTAGGAAGTCACCTGGATGCTGCCCTATGCATGCTAACAGGGAGGCCCCCTCAAAATCGATGCATATGAACCTGATCGTTTCCTCCCTTGTAATAGATTTGTAAGGTATTTAGCGCTTCAGCTCAAACATCAGCGTGAAAAGTTACAAAATGCTAACGACAGTGTGTGCAAATCATCCTTTGGTTGATAGCTAAGATGGCAGGAGACACACTGAGTGTTGGCCACCTGCGGAGAGCGTGCCAGCAGCCAGAGTCCTGGCCAGAAATTGCCACTGTCCTGACGTGTATTCCTGGAGAGTCTTGGAAGGAAACGTGGCATTTGGAGGAGGCCACTGTGTAGCCTCCCTTCAGCCTAGCTTTCTTTCTGTGCCTGTTGTGCTTCCGTCAGAGCTCTCATCCTCATCCCTTAGCTGCCGTGAGCTTTCTGCAGTCCACGTCACCGACAGCGAACTAACCGTTCATTTTTTCCTCCTCTTTGCTTCCCAATGTGTTACCCTAGATGGTGGTGAATAGGACAACAGAGGTACATATCTATATACATGTACATAGAATCTGTATCTGCATCATCATTTTCCCATCCCTTAGTGCTGCGGCCTCATTTCTCTCCCTTCTTCTCTGCATTGCCTTCTGTAGGCTAGCTCCCCTGCTTTCCACCCCCGCCCCCAAAGTAGCATGTGCTAGAGAAGATAGTAGTTTGGTTACCAGGGCTTTCTGCAGCTGAACCCGGTGTTTGAAAGGAAGAATGAGGAACCCTTGCATCTTAAGGGGATTGCCATAGAGGTGTGTGAGGTGAAGCGTTTCCAACACTTGAGATGCTTACCAGCTCTACCTGAAGCTGCAGACAACCCTGCCATTCTCTCCTGTAGGACTGATTCTGTAGAGTTCTGCATGACACGTACCCTCAGTGGTGTCAGCAAAATGGAAGTGACCTCAGAATGGTACCACTATGACCCACCCTTCCACGAGCGTCAGTAAGCTAGCTAGCATGGCTGCGAAGCTTGCTAACAATTTAGAAACGCATCTAGTTCCTATAAGGTTTCAATCTTTGGGGACTATGTGAATCGCTGCATGTTTTAGCATTTTTTTTTAAGGAAGTAAAATGACCTTGGTAGGAATAATCCAGAAAGATGTGTTCTCAAATAGGCATTTGCTAAGAAAGAGACCAACTGGTGGATTCTTTCTAGAACGCGATCACCCACTATACAAGACCAATTATGGTGCACCTCTTCCCCAAAATTGCTTTTATCTTTATAATTTGATCTTATATTGAATACATAAATCAAATTTTGACCAAGAGTATCAATGGACAGTTCTTCCATCAATAATAAAACAGTTGGTACTGATTGAACTTGCTATGAGCTATAAAGATTTTTCTTGTCATCCCTATTTTAACTTTTGAAACGTTGGCTTCTCTATGTACTGCTACCAGATTCCCAAAACTGCTCAATCTCCGCCCTTGGATCCTTCCTGGCTCTTCCTCTGCCTACGAGTTTGGCGTTGATTTGAAGCCCTGTGAGCAATTGGCACTAACCGAAAGAAACCTAGTATAGAATGGAATGCGGACCTCAGCATATTTTGCTTCCTCATTTTTATTTGGGCGGGGTTTTGATCCTGGCATGTCACGGGGGCGGCAGGACTCCACTGAACGTCCGCTGTCTTTTCCTTGCAGAGTGGCTTCACTCCGCTCCACATAGCGGCTCACTATGGAAACATCAATGTAGCCACGTTGCTGTTAAACCGAGCGGCCGCCGTGGACTTCACTGCAAGGGTAAGAGCCTGCCCTGCGGGCGCCTTTAAAGCATTTGAAGTGATTCTTAACCTTCCTTTCCCAGCATGAGGAGGAGGTGGAGACAGGTGGCCTTGCTTTTAAACAGGTGTGATATTTCCTAGCAGAAAAAATAAACCAAGATGGGGTTGAGGGCTGATAAATATATGTATGCGAATATATGGGAGATGGGGTTCAAGTAACCCTGACTGGAAACCACCTTCATTTCCCCAAGTTGAAATGTCTGAGACCGTTAGAAATTGGTCAAGTGCAGCCACTGGGGCTTTACTGGCAGGTATCAGGATCTTGACCTTCCCGGTGGGAATGTGCTGGGATATCTGGATGAGGCCCTAACTTGAGAACCCAAATAATAGAGGCCATCCTTTGCTTTTATCTTCTGTCCCCTGCAAACTAGCATAATGAGTAACAAGATTCTGTCCCCTGAGTGAGCTCATATTCCTGGAGAAAGGAATTGGCGTCCTGTGTGTCATGGACAGCAATGCGGACGCTTGACCAGAGTAACACCGCTCAGAATGTAAAAATCGGCTCAGTGCTAGGCTTACTCCTCAGGAACATCATCATCAGAAGTAGAAATGAAGAAGGGAACAGATTGGAGCAGTGGCTAAAAGCGTGGCCTCGGGATTCAGTCTCCCTGGGTTCAAATTTGGGCTTTGATTTTCCCCTCTCTGTCCACTGGTTTCCTCCTTTGTAAGATAAAAGAATATGAATTTTGATGTTACATGATGATAAAATATTAGTATCACTCCCTTATTGCGTCACTGTGAGAATTAAGAACAGAGAGTGTGTAAAGCACTCAGCCGTGTCTGACATATCACCATCGACAGCAGCAGCAGCACTGATTTTGAACGCAACATTTGAAGTATTAGTTTTGCTGAAACCTCACTTGTTAGAGGCGAAATGGAGCTAGATCACAGAGGGAGATGTAGGGCATGATACTAGTACCAGCAGTATCAGCAGCAGTAAAAGTAATACTGTCTTGGAAGGAGTTACTGGGTGCAGATGCCCAGCTAAGCATTTTTGCCTCATTTATCCTCATATCCAGAAACGTGGTACTTATCCCTGATTTACAGAAGAGGAAACCGAGGCTTAGAGATGGGAAGTAGCTGGTCCAGGATGACAGCTCGCAAATGAGAAAAGGCAGGATTTCGGCCCCAAACACTTAATCACTCACGTGTTTCGTCTCCCATGGGTGACTTTCGGTTTCTTGTTTCTTTTTCTTCTTATAATTTATTAATCCAGTAAAATTAAGAAAAGCTCAGATTGTACTTATCTGAAAGCTATTTCCTACCCTATCGTCATCAGCTTGCTAAGAGCCTTCCTGGTTTCAGTGACTCGGGGGTGCCCGTCCGCTCATGCCGCTCTGTTCTTACTGCATCCGCTGCATCCTTAGGCTTCAGCGACAAGGCCGACCTGAGGCCTGGTTTGACGTTTGAAGGACAAAGTCAGGCGCCTCTTTAAGTCGAGTAAAAAGCAGGCATGTCAGTATTTAAACTGAGGTTCTTGTCTGTAAGATGCATTGCTCTGGTTTTATTTCTGTAATTCACAGTATGATGAGAACCTCATTAAGTCACATCTTCTAATTAGGACATTTGGAAGATCCATGTCAGGGCAGTGTTTGAAGTTTGTCTGTGTGCCACTGGTTCGGAAATGTCCTGATGCTGCAGAAAATAAGAAGAATGGAACAATGTTTAAGCAACATAAGGGGGCAAATTACAGTATTTTCAGCGTCAAAGCAATTCCAAAGCATCCATTTACATTAAAACAATGATGTGGTAATTACAAATGATGCTAGTGTGTCGAGTAAACATCAATGGAGACCTCAGACGAATGTTGTTCAAGTTGCCTGAGTTCCCATAGAAGATTTAAAATAATCGCATTGGGTTTTTGTTTAAAACAGGTTAAATTTCAGACTTGTTACTGGTTTGAAAAGCATTTGGTCCAGTCATGCCTAATCAATGAGGCCTAATAGCATTCTGAGCTGAAGAATGGGGTAGAATTTGATTATCCCTATAGGCTGCCTGCTCTGTGCTTCCCTCTGCACTTGGTGACAGATGACTTGCTTTGGAGTGTCGGGAAGAACTGGTCTTCGTGAAGAGCTTGAGAAACCCATTTTGGTTCCAAATCTCTAGTGATTCCATTTCATCATAATCCAGCATCTATACTTTTGTACAGCGGAGGCCTCTCCTTCCCCAACGTTAGTGGTGCCTTCCCAGGTCACCACCCTCAGGAATGGAACAGAAATAGCAGGTGAAAGGGGAAGATGCCCTGAACACAGATGAGATCAGATTCTACCTGGCCAGGCAATGGAGGATCTTGAAGCTACATTTGCTAAGAACTGGCTGCAAGTCATCGGCTTCGGGAACCGGGTTTAGATAGAGATACTGATGAAATGGTTAGAGAGAAAGTAAAGCACAAAGCTACCTTTGAGGGGCTACGGTTTGTTTCCTGGCTGTGGCAGATCATTGAAGAGGGGCAGGTGCTGTCCTGTAGTTCTTTGTGGGTGGACGGCATAGCCTAGGGAATGGCTGTCCGCTAGCAAAGAGAGCTGAGGGACAGGGGCAAGGCCACCAGTTCTGAAATAATGTCCTGCATGCAATGGGTATGCATTTCCAAAGCAGGCATGAGGCAGAAGTAAACACAGTGTGACTAAAGGGAGTATACAATAAAACATCTTGCTTTCTATGCATTTTTTCAGGGCTAGCTAACTTATGCAGCAATAAAGCAGATCCTAGCCTATGAAGAAACTATACCCCTGCGTAGCAATTATGGCAACCGATTTATGCCAAATTGACCTGCTTATCAACACCTTTCCTTAGATTTTTATTATGTTGTCAGTTTTGATTTTTGTGTTGTAATTTTGCTAGGAACATGTAAGGTATCCTGTCTGATATTTTATATATTTCCTTCTGGATAGTCCATGAAGACCTGCTCAGCCTCGTGGGTCCGCTGCAGGGAGTTAATGGAGAAGCTGCTGAGTGCTGCAGTGCAGCGTCAGCATTCCTCATTCTTTGAATTGAGTCTGCTGAGGTGGCGTTGACACTCTCTGAATTTATGGGTGACCCTTGCTCTCCACAAATCATTCTCGCTCTCTTGGGGAAGAGAGGGTAACCGAGGCACACCAGAGCTGCTACTGATTATCATTCCAGGAAGGAGCATTTGTGCACTGGAGTAACTAAAGGCAAATTATATTATGTGGCTGCTTGCAAAGTCCCTTTTATTGATTGAAGAAGACAGATTGATATCTTGCTGGCTAAGAGTTTTTTCATCAAATATAATGGACCACCTAACTTAATCTTCACACTTGTCATTGACCTTTCTTTTGTAAAGTATTATTCAACTTCCCATTTGGGGAAGATAATTGAATTTAAAAATTCTTCTATTGGCCTTGTTTATTTAGTACTTTTTGGTTTGAGTGCTATACCTCATTTGTTTCCAGAAGGACTTCATGTAGTGTACAGGTTAAAATATACAAAGTAAGACATGTAAGAATGAAAGCGAAAAAGTATATGTTAGCAGCCGCTGGAATAAACCAGTGAATACAACTAGAGAATAAATTTAGGTCTTAGGGACGCTGATATATGTGATGGAAAGAGAATCATATTATTTTTGGGGGAGCGGGGGGGAGGAAAACATGGTTGTCTGTAAAGACAATTCTGTGTGTGTGAAATCACTAAAATATGATTTTTATCATGTGAATTACATAGTTGACAGTGTCTTTAATTACTGCACTTCAAAGGATCAGTTCTTACTGCCCTGACCTATTGATGTTAGATCTCCACCGAGGGCGGCTGAGGGATTGAGCTAGGTGCTTATCTTTATGATGCTTTCATTGTGTGTGATAGAACTTGGCAGTGACTACATGACATGTCCATTGGACTGCCTTTTTCAAATACCAGATGTCTTGAACGAAGTTTTGGCAGGTGCTGGGCCACATTCAGAATTCAATTAAATTACACAATAGTTTACTTTATTTATTAAGTAGTAACTTAATGTTATATTAAAATGAGAGCAGTGTTTTTAGATAGTTTTAATGACAAAGCCTGTTGGTGGAAAAATAAGTGTCAGACGTACATTCTGCCCAAAGAAGAGGCCAATATGGTTCAGCATGTGCATGAGCAAATCAGCATCCAGGGATATTCAATATTTGGAGATTTCCTTTTTTTTTTAATTAAATTGCTTATTGTTTAAAGTATTACATATGTCTCCTTCTTCCCCCATTGACCTCTCCCCGGTCACTCCCACTCCCCAGCACATGCTTTCACAACCCCTCACCCCCCCCCCTCACCCCCCCCCCCCCGCACTGTCTGTTGGAGATTTCCATTTTAAGATTAAATTAAAACTAGCACATAAGCTTCTATTATGAGCTAGACCTGGAGGTCTAGACTTGAGTGACTGCTGTTCTTACTCTACTAATTTCTTTAGTCTCTAAAGTCAACAGTCTCTCCCTGAATTCCCCAAAACAGCGGTCGCCAACCAGTGGTCCATGAGATCTGAAAGGTTGGCGACCGCTGCCCCAAAGCATGTCTAAGTCTAGTCTCTAAGGCCAAAAAAGGACTTTTCTAAAAACTTAGGGGTTGACAGAAAGGCAAGCTGGCAGATTGATTCAGGACAACACTGTTCCCAGAGTCCACAGGCTGTTGACCCCTCCCTCTGGGTACATCCTCTGGAGCCCCCAAAGGGCACCATGTTGCAAAATCAATCTCACTCCCCACCAGTGGGAACCCCTTTTACTATCTCTCTTAGCCAGAGTCCAAGCCCCTTAACCTCATTTCTGGGCACAGTGGACGGGGAAAACCCTGCTTCCTCTTCAAATGAGCAATCTTCAATTTAAATTTAAATGTATCTCATTTACATTTCTGTTCCTCATTCTCAAGAACCACCTTTCAATACTCACATGTGGCTAGCCGCTATTCTATTAACACAGTAAACACAACATTTCCATCATCACAGAAAAGTCTGAACAAAGTTGAGACACTGTCATTCTGAGGCCCTCCTTCCCTTCAGTGTCACAATAATCTGTAAAGGTAAATGTTGCCCCAAGGAAAATGATCCTTTAAATGGTTCTGCAGAGCAATTTCACTCCTAATAGACTTGCCCCTTTTGGCTCCAAAAGAAGATTTTTGTCTTTCCCATTTTGTCACCAGAAACCACCAAAATCAACAATAAAACTGAAATCCTCTTCCAAAACAGGAGTAAAAATAGTCATTTCTCCCCAGTTCATGTTATGGAGAGTTCAGAAATATCAAAAATTGAGGTCGATCTCAAGCGAGGTCTCCAATTGCCAGGGATTGTGCCACATGGTTAACTTCTGTGAATCTTTGTTTTTCATCTGTGTAAAGGATGCTAGTATTCTTTTCCTCAAAGATGCTCTCTCTAACCCCTAAAATCAGTCACTCCCCCTTAACCACACCATATGTCTTCATTGCCCCCTTGTACTTTCTAATGGTAGGCATTAAATATTGTTTTATTTATATGATTTTTTTTGTCTTGCATATTCTATTTGTTTTCCAATCCCCTTGAAGGCTTATTCATCTTCTGTCTCCAGCTTCTCACCTGGTAATATCCTCTTCCCAAGTGCTCACCTTGTGCCCGGCTCTGTGACCTTGGCTTTAACATGAACTTCAATCTTCCAGCGAAGAACTGAGCAACAGAGAATATGTTTCTTGCTGCTTAGATTTTTTTTTTTATTGATTAAGGTATTACATATGTGTCCATATCCCCCCGTTACCCCCCACACCACTCCCATACATGCCCTCACCCCCCAGTGTCTTGCGTCCATTGGTTATGCTTATATGCATGCATACAAGCCCTTCAGTTGATCTCTTACCTCCCCCCGCCCCCCTCCGCAGCCTTCCCACTGTAGATTTTGTTTTTTAGGAAAGGCAGGCATTGTTTTTTCAGGGAATCATTCCTTACTGCACTACAGGAAGGCATGACCTTTGTCTTTGCTGCCTCGCAGCCCTCTGTCTACCTTTCATGAAGTGGTACCTTGGACATACTAATGTGCCACTGCATTCCATTCAGCCAGAGAGCTCCAAATATGAAAATGTCAAGGCCCTGCCTGTGACAGCATAAGTGCTCAGTCGATGGTCCGCTTTTCTTTCATAGGAGAAGTTTATATACTTTGAGTATTTATTAAGTTCTAGTCTCTTTCTTAAGCATTTTATATGTATTAACTCAACAATCTTATGAGGGCTGAAGTGGAGGTGTAATGAAAT
Source organism: Eptesicus fuscus (assembly GCF_027574615.1). Classification (NCBI taxonomy): domain Eukaryota; kingdom Metazoa; phylum Chordata; class Mammalia; order Chiroptera; family Vespertilionidae; genus Eptesicus; species Eptesicus fuscus. The sequence continues at coordinate 26,835,556 of NC_072489.1, forward strand.
ACATCTTCCATATCCTGTTCTTCACCTCATTTGCAAGACTTTGAATTCCTGAGGGACAGGGCTGTGTATTATCCATTGTGAATTCCCAGCACCTAGCGCTGGAAGTACGCGATATGTATTTATTGAATTCAAGAATGAATGAATGAAGAAATAACTTCGTCTTCCTGAACCACTACACCTGGGTGCCCAGTACGTACTTAAACCTGCTTTCCTCAAGCCCTGTTCCTCTCCCTAGCCTACTAGAATTTCAAGTTGACCGTCACCTGGTGTTAGGGAACTGCTTGCCGTTATTAAAGGAGAAGAGAAATCCGCAGGATTCAAAAAGAGGAATTTAGATCAGTGCTCCAAACCCAAGTATTGAATCTCAGATGCCAAAGGGCAGGCTTGTGTAAGCATTTGGAAGACTTGTTTCTCAGCAGTATAGGCGACCCTGGAAGACAAGTCTAGCGTTAAGGGCTGCTGCCAAGCTTAAGGGTGTTGTAAGCATGGCCTCAGAGGCGTGCTGTCAAGACCCGATCAAAGCCACCACCAGAGGGTGCTAGAAAGGACATCAGCTACTCAAACAGGGATGGGCATCACTTCAGTATGAGTGTAGGCGACGTTTGTAATGGTTTTATAAGGGTGCAGGGCTTCTGGAGACTCTAGTTGGGTGTGTGGTGGTGACATTGCAAATATATTTTAAACATATTTCCCCCTCATTATATAATTCATGTTCAAATAAAATACAATAAAGCAAAGAGAGAAAATAAAAACCACCCATAACAGTCCTAATATATTCTTTTTAATGTTTAGCTATCTGTCCTTAAAAAACCCAAACACACACATAAATACATTCATTTTCATTGGCACAGATTTTCAAGTATAGATTTATGTCCTTGTATAAGGCTCAACCGCATTAAAGCCAAAGACAGTTGTTGTTGTTTTTTTTTTTAAAAAAATGGGTTCTATAATCCTCCTTCAGAATGAAAATGGGGATTTGAGAGCCTTGGCAAAGGAATGTGAGTTACGGGAAAGTAGCTATGTGGCTATTGCATTAACCATATTCTTGTTGCCATGGTGATATTAACATATCAGGGGGAACAAAGCCAGGAAGTGGAGGACCGAGAGGTGGGGGATATACCTTTTATAGAGAACTTGCTCTAAGCTTGCCATGCAGTCTCATTCCTGCTCTTTGCATCTCATTCCCTGGATACCACAAGAAGAATCTCTTATGTAATCTTAAAGGAATATTTTAATCTTAGAATCTGTAAGTACGCTTGAACACACTAGCATCTACCGGTGTTCCGGGATCTGTGCTGGCCTTCACCTGAAGAGATGAGAGAGATTTCAGTCACCACCAGCCCTCCCCTCTGCCCGACCGCCTTGTCTGACAGTGAGGGCGGCTTCCCTTCCACAGTAGAGAGTAAGTACAGCGTCAGAGCAAACGGCGTCACAGCCAGCCGGCTGCAATCCCGCACTGGCCCTGCGGTTCACTTTGTGTGCTCTTCGACAACCTAGTTATGCTTCAGCGTGATCATCCACAAAATGGGCCCAGTAACAATACCTAATGCATAATCATTGAGATGACGGAATGAAATAATCTGTATAAATTGCTTAGCGCAGTGCTTGACCCAGGACACGGGGACCGGGGCCATGGCCACGTTTGTGGTGGCTGCTATTGCTTTCACCCAGAAGGGGACCACCATCATCAGACACATTCACCTGCACAGCATGACGTGGCAAGCAGGGGGCACCATGGCGGCTCTCTGAGTATTTCTGGAACCAACAGAAACGTTGCTTCCCCGCATGTTGCAGTTACGTTGCTTGCGGTGGTGTTTGTCATGTGAGGGGGTCAGCCTTTAAGAAACTATGAATGTGGCGTTGTTTGAGACAGGAAGAACTCCAATAAAAAAAAAAATCATAGGAGCTGGAAGGTGCTTATTTCTCTGTTTCACTTGTCCTCCTTCAATATGTGCCCTGCTTCCTGCCATGCTTGTTCTAGAAGTGCTGCTGTGAGAACATCTTAAATGACCCAAAAGAATTCCACTTCGCAGTTCTGTGTCGTTAAGTTCTCTTAAGGTGCAGGAGTTGGCAGAACCTGCGTTGTTGCTGTGCACTTTAAAAGAGAATTATTCAATAGCTGCAGAATTTTCATTTCCTCCCGAGAGTGCACATCGCAGCCAAGGCCTGCTGTGCGCCTCTGCTGGACATGCCGGAGCATTGCGCACACTCACTGTTGTCAGACGGTGCATTGGGACTCGTTCAGGTGCACCCTGGTCCCCTCCTGAGCACTGCAGCTCGTCCATGAGAAAATCTTGCTCTCCTCCCTCTGGCGGTCTGAAGAATATGCAGGAGGGGCGAAGGGGCAGCTAGAGGGAAGGGGTTAGGACTTGGCAGAAGCAAGAGGTTGCAAAGGAGTGGCCTTGGGGCCCGTGCACAGTCATTTACTGTGTCTCAAATCAAAGCAGGATGATCCAAGAAAACGAGTTCAGGTAGGAGATCAGCATGGACTAGCATAGTTGGAAAAAAAATTGAAAAGGTAAACTGATGAAAATACAGGGATTAGAACTCCAAGAAATGGAGAGTGGCCAGTCGCATAAGTGAAATGAGACTACATGAATGAGGAGTCTAACCCTGGGGCTGGGCTGATTGTGCGGATAGAAGAGTATCGTTGCAGGTTTTGTCCCCTTTTTTGAGATATAATTGACATATAACTGTGTAAGGTTGAGGTGTACAACATGTTGGTTTGATACATTTCTATATTGCAATATGATTACTGCAGTTCTGTGAGCTAACACCACTATCACATCACTCAATTACCGTTGCTTTTTTTTTTTTTTTTTGTCTTGGCAACAGTTAAGATCTAGTCTCTTAGCAATTTTTGACATTATAACAGTATTGTTTTCTGTCATCACTATGCTGTGCATTAGATCTCTAGGACTTGTTTATCTACTAGTTGCAAGTTTGTACCCTGAGATAACATTCCCCAGTTTCCCAAACCCCTGGTAACCACCATTCTGCTGTTTTCACAAGTCATTGCAGGTCCTGGAATGGAGATGTGGGATGGGACAGGAGTGTTTAAGAAGCGTGATGGCATGCCTAGGAGGGGGATGAGGAGACCTGGCTCGGAGCTGGGCAGACTCCAGTCCCACAGGGAGAAGCATGTCTGACTCCTGGTGTGATGCTTCTCTCCTCGGACATAACTTCTCTGGAGTCTTGCTTGTTCCACTGGTTCTCAGTAGAAAGGGGAGCACTGCTCTCCTTAGAATAACAATGTCCCAACCAAAATGCCACCGGTACCCACACGGAATCATGCTGGACTGATTTACAGACAATAGAGAGGTGGGATGTTCCAGGATGGGGAGAAAGGGCCCAGAAGTTCATGTGTAGTCTGGAATGGCTCCCCAGAGCCATTGAGCTTCCCCCAGGGATGCAACTGGAAGAGTGGTTGGGCTAGAAGACCTTGAGGTTCCTTTCAGCCCGTATTTACTGAGACCTTGAACTACAAGGTGGGAAAATTTTACCCAAAATTCAAACCAACTTAGGTAATACCTTTCATTCATAACTAGGTACTAGGCACTGTAATAAGTTTCCTACATATTATTTCATTTATTCTCCGCAGTAATCCTGTGGGGTGTGGGTATGATTTCTATTTTACACTGAGAAGCAAGAAGTTAAATAACTTGTGCAAAGCCACACAGCGTTAAGGTGGTAGAGCTTGAGCTAAGAAATAGCAAAGTTAATACAGTAAAATATAACAGTGAAAACAACAAAGTGAAATAAGCTGCATTCATCTGTGCAGTTCATACTCTGGTAAGATCAGAGGCGATGCGGTGGGTACTGAGCTTTGGACTTAATCCAGGGTCATCACTGGGAAATCAGAACTGACGGCAGCCTCGCTTGTACCAGCTGGCGGTGCATTTTCTGCCCGCGCCAGGACGGCAAAATGAATTAAGGACAGTGTTTAAAAGATTATAAAAGGGTTTTTCTTACTTATAATAAATCCTGTTACACATTTAAAGACATTTTAATTGAAAGACTAGCAAACCTAAAAACCTGACAAATCATCAAATTCATTCTAAAAATAATGCATTCACATTTACGCTATATTCTATTTATTATTACCTCTATTAGTTCTACATTTTTGCATACCTAATGATCATGTTTTGAAATGGACTGTTGATGTTTAGGAACTTCATGGACTTATGATCAAAGGGTAGGATATACGTTTTTCTGTGAAGAAAGACAAAGCAGGCTTACCTCTAAAAGGAACAAATCTCTCTGACTTTGGAAATTAAAAACGGTTTTTCTGCAGCCCCCAAGTCTGAGCCTCGCAGCCAGTTTTCCCCAGCTGGCCACAGCCTCCATCCCCCCAGGCTTGGATGCAGTTCATTTAGGCTGGGGCCTTGCAATCTGTGTTTCTACCGAGTTCCTCAGGTGCTTCTCCGGATCAGGCCCCATTAAAAAACATTGACGGCCCTGGCTTGTTTGGCTCAGTGGATAGAGCATCAGCCTCCAAACTGAAGGGTCCCAGGTTCAATTCCAGTTGAGGGCACATGCCTGGGTTGTGGGCTTGATCTCCAGTGTGGGGCATGCAGGAGCCAGCCGATCAATGATTCTCTCTCATCATTGATGTTTCTATCTCTCTCCTTCTCCTTTCCTCTCTGAAATCAATAAAAATATTTTTTAAATTGATGGAAGCCATGCTATGAAAATCTTTCCCTATATAAATTGTCCAAAGTTGAACCACAGAAATCCCAATACTTATTTACTTGTACTGATTATCTTTACAACACCTCAGATGTAACTTAGAATATACATCATATTTAGAGCTTACAAAGTACTTTTGGATCAGTTGAGACAAGAATAGACATTTTAAAAAATACATCATTGATTTCAGAGAAGAAGGGAGAGGGAGAGAGAGAGAAACATCAATGATGAGAATCACACCCTCTATTGGGGATTGAGTCCACCACCTGGGCCTATACCCTGACCAGGAATCGAACCTGACCTCCTGGTTCATAGGTCCAGGTTCAACCACTGAGCAATACCTGCCAGGCAAGAATAGACATTTTTACAGATGAGCAGACTAAGATCCCAAGAAGTTGTTTGTCTCAGATCCTACTGAGAGTAAAATGGAAGAACAGGGATTTGAATCCAGACCTTCTCACTCATTTCATTCTGCCTCGGTACATGACCATCACCCAGGGGCAACAATGCCTGATGGAAGCTGAGGACGGGGTGTCAGCCCCTGGGTAGCTGTGGTCTACGTGGGCCCTGGAAGAGCAGCGTCATCTCGTTAGGACAGGTGCACGGCACACAAACAAGGCAATTTGCACCAGGCCGACTTTGCGCTTTTTTTAAACCATCTTTCTTTAGAAACTTCAAAGACACTGTTTACACATTTTGACATGTTTGACACTTGAGCATGTGTCTACCTTATCCAAAGACCAAGTGAGGGCAGGGTACCTGAGAAACCAATAGTTTCAAGTTAACTGACATCTCAAAAGCCTTACAGGAGTGACTTAACTTTTTGGAGGACAAAGAAAAACGTTCAACTCGGATATAAATTCAGTTGCAGAATTATCAGAAATGCTACAGATGTGTAGAAAATGTGTCATTGTAAAGCCCCTTACTATTTAAGTTTTTAAGAATTTTCATAATAGAGTTTCAAAAAGAGGGGGAACATACAGCATTTTTAGAAATATTACAGGGAATCCAATATAATTTGATTATCTCATTTTAAATAATTAAATATTTTAAAGCAACTTTTCTCAGGGTATAAAAAAACAGTTGATTATAATTAAAATTTGAATACCCCTTTCAGTTTAATTATTGTAAGTCTTTAACTCGGGTAGTTCTAGCTAGGAGGGGCTTTCCCTACTGTGCCAGAGAGCAGGCTACTTTTGAATGGTCGCCAATAGTGACACCGTTAAAGAAATATGAAAGCCACGAGTTTTTCTTATTTAAAAGGACAGAGTTGGACTAGTCACTCTTTTAGATACTGAACATTTTTTTAGCTTTGAGGTCTGCCGTTTACTTTTGGTTGGAAATTGTTTCAGCAGCATTATCTGTATAGTTATATATATATAGGTAATAGATCATCTAAGGTTGAGTTCTTCTTTAAGAAAAACCCTACTTATGTGTCAGACTGAAGCATTATCTGGATTGAGAACTAGAGCTAATGATTTGCCCAAATTAAGATGAGTCTCACTATCTGTATGTTTGCCCATATGAAGACAAGACTCACTATTTATATGTATTTTCTTCCATATGACCTACTGGAAAGAGCCAGCACAGCCTTTAGAATCAGACAACTTAGGATCAGATCCCAGCTCAGCCATTTCCTAGACATGTGACCTGTGGCCACTTCCAACTTCACTTTACTCAACTGCAAATTTAAGTGGGTAGCATCTGTTTCATGGGTTGTTGTGGAGATTAAGTGAGATGATGTATGTCTCACAGGATTTGCACAAAGTAAGGGCTTAATAATTGGTAGGGTTGGTTTTTTATCTCAATTACATATATTCTCTTTTAAAATGAAGAACTTGTTGATCTAAATAAGTAGGTATCAGTTTGGGCAGGGGCTGTAGCAGAAATCTGTTTTTCTTCTGAAAAGTTTTTGCAGGATAAAAGGTATTTATATTTCAATCATCGATGGTCAAAAATTTCTTAGTTTATGGAATTATAGAATCACTGAAATGTATACAGAAAAAAAAAAGCATATATCGAACACTCATTAGAATGGCCACTATCAAAGAAAGGAGAACAGAACAAGTGTTGGGGAGGGTTTGGAAAAACTGGAACCCTTATGCTCTGTTGTGGAACTGTGAAATGGTACAACCACTATGGGAAAAGGGTATGGAGGTTACTCAAAAGGCTAAATGTAGTATTTCTGTATGATCCAGCAATTCCACTTCTGGCCCCCACAAAAATTAGAGCAGGGTCTCAGAGAGATATTTGTATGCCCACGTGCATAGCAGCATTATTCACAATAGGCAAAAGGTGGAAGCAACCCAAGTTGCTGAATGAATAAGCAAAATATGGTATATACATACAATGGAATATTGTTCAGCCTTTAAAAGGTAAAAAATTCTGACATATGCTATTGTTGAATGAACCTTGAGGACATTATGCTGAATGAATTAAGCTAGCCACAGACACGCAAATATTATGTGGTTTCATTTATATGAGGTACCAAGAGGACTCAAATTCATAGAGTTAGAAAGTGGAGTGGTGGTTGTCAGGCCTGGGAAAGACGAAAATGGGGAGTTGTTGAATGAGTATAGAGTTTCAGAGTTGCAAGATGAAAAGAGTTCTGGAGGTTGATTATACAACAAAGTGAATGTATTTAACACTGAACTGTTTACTGAAAAATGGCCAAGGTGGGAGTTTTATATGTATTTTATCACAAACATTTTTTTAAAGCATATTCTGAAAACCATTGGACAAGATATCTCCAAAAACCAGTATGTAACATCCAATGGTGCAAAGGTAGAGGGGGAGTTAGTAACTGAGGGACGAGGTCCAAGCCAGTGTCAGCCCGTTTCCCTGCCCATCTGGCGGCAGCTGGCATTGTGTGTACAGCTGAGGCTGTGTCGGGGGAGAGGGGGGAGTGGCCTACTTGCCCTAACTGGGTCTTCCCACACTGCTAAATCACTCGTGGGAATGGTGGGAGACCTGGCAGTGCCTTATCTAAATTGTTGATGAGCCATCATCTATTCATCCAAGTGAAAGCCTCTAACAGTATTTATGATAAATAGCTCCATATTATCCTTAAGAGAAAATAAATAAACTTCTTGAGTTTTTTTAGAGCAGAACAAAGCAAATACTAGAGCCTGATTTCACAACAGACATCAAATACCCAAGCACTGGCTGCTGCTTTCTGGGGAGCCCAGCACTATCACCAGTCTCATCGATGGGATTGGTCAGTCTCCCAGAAAAGGGGGTGAGGTTGAGGAAGTGTCCGTGACATTGGTATCTTCTGTGTCAGTCTCAGCAAGACCTGTGTGGACTTAATCTCCTCACCCAGGAAGCACAGAGAGAGAAAAGTTGGTGTCAAATAATCCAGTGGTTAGTATAACTGAAGAAGAGAAAAATTCTTGCTCAAAGAAGTCCTATTTCATTTCATTAGAAACTCATGAAAAGAAAGATGGATATTTACTAAGGTGGTCATCTTAATAATGATTGCTGTAGTATAAGGGAAGTGTCTGAGTTTATTTTATACTTTATTAACTAGAGGCCCAGTACACGAATTTGTGCATGGGTGGGGTCCAGCGATTGGGGCTGATCGGGGCCAGGTCGGCTGGAGGGGGGGCCACAGGAGGTCTGCTGGCTGTCCCCGCCCCTGATTAGGGATGGGCCCAGCCAGGGGGAGGGGCTGCGGGCAGTTGGCCAGCTGCCCCCACCCCCAATCAGGGTGGGGGGGCGATTGGGGCCCAGTGCATGTCAAAGCAACCAGTCGTTCCAGTTGTTCTGGCATTCTGGTCCTTGGCTTTTATATATTTAGACTAAAGGCCTGTTGCAGAAGATTCCTGTTGCAGAAGAATAGGGCTTCCTGCGGCGGTCTCCGCCGCCCCGCCTGCTTCCCTCCCTTCTCCGCCGCCACGCTTGCTTGCTTCTCCACAGCTTCGCTCCCTTCTGCAGCGCTTGGCTTCCTTCTACTCTGTCTTCAGTCTTCGCTCTGCACCTGGATATGCAAATTAACCACCATCTTGGTTGGGTTAATTTGCATACTCTCTCCTGATTGGCTGGTGAGTGTGGCTTGTTGGCGTAGCAGAGGTGTGGTCAATTTGCATGTTTCTCTTTTATTAGATAGGATAATAGATCATCTAAGGTTGAGATCTTCTTTAAGAAAAACCCTACTTATGTGTCAGACTGAAGGCTGGAGTGTTTATTATCTTTCACTGTTTGTAATTTTCCTGGTTATATCCTTGAAATTCCCAGTTCTTATTAACAGCATCATTCATTTGCATCATTCATTTTATGGATTTCTTAGGGCATTAAAAACTTAGACATTTTTAAAAAAAGAAATAAGGTAATGATCCATATAACAAAATGGATGAACCTTGAAAACATATTCTGAGTGAAAGAAGACAGACACAAAAGGTGACATATTGTATGATTCCATTGATATGAAATGTCTAGAATAGGCAAATCCATAAAGGCAATAGATCAGTGGTTTCCAGGGACTGGGAGGACAGAGGAATGGAAAGTGATTGCTTAATGATATGGGGTTTCTTTTTATTTGTTTATTTATTTTTCAGTTGACATATATTATTTTAGTTTCAGATATATATCATAGTGATTAGACATATACCTTACAAAGTGATAACCCTGATAAGTCTAGTACCCATCTTACAAGTACAGAATATGGGTTTCTTTGGGGGATGATAAAAATGTTCTAAATAAATACTAGTGATGGTTACACAACTTGTGAATATACTAAAAATCACTAAATTGTACACTTGCAAATAGCCAATTTTATGGTATGTGAATTGTATCTCAATAAACCTGCTCTAAAATAAACTATCAGACAAGATTTAAGGTAGACAAAAATGACCAAAAAATAAAAAAATAAAAAGCTTTTATACCTTCAAGGAAATGAAGGGAAACAGGAATTCAGTTCTTTATTTTTTCTACATTGTATCAAAAGATATGACTGTTAAATATTATTTACCAAATATTTATTGCCTCTTCTGTGCCTGGAGATTAGCAAATGTGACCGTGTAGGGGAAGAAAAAACGTTCTCCTCTATCTTCTTAGGTTCAGTTCCAGGGACCATGCAAATTAAACTGACTCCAGATAAACTAACAGGAGCAAGGGTTTGTGTATGCACAGAAAAGAAGTGAAGGCCCACAGATGCTGTTAGACCCTGGAGGGTTATATACTATTTTTACAAAGGATGATACATTTTCGGAGAATGACAAGACAAAGGCAAGGGGTTTGGGGCTCCTCGGGGTGGTAAATTATGGGGAGATAAATATGTGGGGGAGAGAACTAATGGCAGAAAAAGTTTGTTTAGCAAGGTTTGTTTTGCAGATCAAGTTGTGCCTTCTCCATGGATGTGTGAGTAAGAGTCATCCTCCTCTTCCTGTCCTCCTACCTTTACAAAAGGAAATGTATGCCTTGCTTTTAGACAGAAACGGGGAGGACAGAGAGCTCAAAACAAAGATTTTTTTCAAAAGGCATATGTATCTACAGGGTGAACAAGGATGCTAATAATCCTTGCTAAATGTTTTTCCTGTGCTTTCTCTGTGTACCTATTTAGTAATCATTTTCTGTTCCTATTTATAATAGAAATAGAACTAAAGTGTAAGAGACTAGAATAAGAAAACACAGATGCTAAAATATAGGTTTTAAATGCAAACCATGATCACATTAAAATCCTTATCTTCAAACATCTTGTTTTGCCACTCTGACTTTTTTTTTTATTACCATAAGAGAAGTAACTTAGAGGGAAACATTATTGCAAGTGCTAAGAATAGCAGAAGATCCCAGATAACTTCTCGACTTAACATTTAATTATTTTAGAATTTGCACTCAGTTGAGACAATATTAAGGAACTAAAGACATCATATTAATCTTTTGTTCTCTAGAAGACTTCAAGTGCTACCATCCACCTACTCTTTCACTTGGTGATAACCTCCCCAGACATTTTAGAAAAGATGAGGAAGTGGAGGAGATCAGAAATCCACTGCCCTTTATATATTTAAATGCAATAAAGAGTCTGCCACTTATTACGAGTAAGGTAGGAATGGCCCAGTTTTGATTTTGTGATGTTGCAGAAATGATCTTGCTTTAGTGATTATTTCATAAAGGAACTTTAGTGATTATTTCATAAAGGCTACCACCTCAGCTGGTTTTTTCAGCAACAGAGATCAGAAATAGGCAAGCAATTCCACCACTTTCCAGCAGAGGGAGCTGTTTCTTCCAGGTCCTTGATTTTAAAAGTACCACATGTACCTATCACGCTACAGCGGCCATGTCCCTGCTCCCACTTCCCCTTCCTTTCTGACACTATTGCCCAGCCATGGGACTTCTGAGGTGTTCACACACTGAGCTGTGCAGAGCTGACCCTTCTCTAACACCTTTGCATTCATCCTGAGAACTGGCAACCTTAGCACCTTCTTAGAGCTCACCAATTACTTCAGGTCCACATGTTTTTTTTTCTCCCCAAGTTTTTCATTATGTACTTGTGAGATGTGGTCATTACATACATTTTTTTTTTAATTTCTGCACCATATGATAATAAAAAGAACAGTAGTTGCTAACACTTTTATAGTGTTTACCTAATGCCAAGCACTATTCTTAAGACTTATTAACTCACTAGGGTCCCAGTGCACAAATTCATGCACCTTGAAAGGAACTGTGGGCCAAGAGGCTGTGGTGGGCACAGGGTTGGGTCTCAGCCCATTCTCTGTGCCCCCACCTGGCCCGTCCCACCACGGCCCCCGGTCCCCTGTCTGCTGGAAGCCCTGCTCCCACTTCTGCCACTCCCACATGCTGACAGCACCGGCCCCACTCGCACCCGCTGACAGCACAGAGCGATGTGCCAGTAGCGGGTGCAAGCAGGACCGATGCTGTCAGCAGGTGCGAGCAGTGGCTGCTGCCCTGATCGCCCCTCAGGAGCAGGGGGAGGTGGAGAAGCCCTCAGGGGCGATTGGGGCCGCCGCTCGCACCCGCTGATACTGCTGAGTGATCAGAACCGGTGCTGGGTACTGGCAGCAGGTGTGAGCAGTGGCTCCGGTGCCGGCAGCAGGTGCAAGTGGCAGCTGCCAGCCCTGATTGCCCCTCAGGAGCAGGGGGAGGTAGAGAAGCCCTGAGGGGCGATCAGGGCCAGCAGCCGCCACTTGCACCCACTGACGGCGCCGAGTGATTGGGGTGCAAGATTACAGTACTGGCAGCAGGTGCGAGCATCTGGTGGGACTGCGGCACGTGGGAGCAGAGAATTTTCAGTAACCACCAGAGTCTCACCCCAATGACAGCGACCGGTGCCCGGCCTTGGTCTGGTGTCCCTGCTCACCCGCTTTACCATCCCACCATGTCCAATGCCCACCATGTTCCGTGCTCTGCCGCCTGCTGCCAATGCCCATGTTCTGCGCAAAGCCCCCTGGTGGTCAGCACACCTCATAGCAACCAGTTGTTTGGTTGTTTTGCTGTTCAGTCTATTTGCATATTAGGCTTTTATATATATAGATTAGCCTGAGTTTACAGATAGCAAATCTGTGATATAAAGAAATTAAAGAAACTTAACTGAAGTTATGCAGCTAGTGTGCAGTAGGCCTGGGATTTTTTTTTTTTTTTTTTTTTTAGATTTTTTAAATTGATTTTTAGAGGGAACCATTGATGTGAGAGCATAACATCAATAGTCTCCTCCTGCAGCAATACGATCCCCCCACTCCCACCAGGGATTCAAGCCGAAACCCTGGCATGTGCTCTGAACACCCTGGCAGCCTTGCAGTGTATGGGAGGACACCCAACCACCAGAGCCGCACTGGCCAGGGCTGGGCCTGGGATTTGAACCCAAGCATTCCGGCTCCATAGTACTTTCTCTTAACGTCTCTTAACTTACTGCACAACTGACTCCTATACTTTCTTACTCTTATCATGCTGTTCGGTACTCAAAAACTGCTTTAATAGTGAGAATCGGTTCCATGTTTGTACGGCTTATAAGTGCAGAGTCAGCGTGGTCTAGTGAAAGAAGCCAACACTCTGGGGTCATACATATTATGGCAGCTTTGTGACCTTTGGCAAGTTACTTGCTTATTTATTTTTAGTTTTAGTTGCCTCATTTATAATATAAAGGGAAAAAATAACTAGTACTTCTTTCTAGTTTTTTGTGTTAAATGAGATAAAAGACACGGAATACCTGTAAATTTGCTTCCTCTTTTTGATGTGAATGTTCTCAGACCTCCTCTTGGTAGTCCTGCAACGGAGGCACTGGAGGTGTCATGTCCATTATCCAGATGAAAATATGAGTTCATAGAGGATAAGACACATTCCCAATATCTATCGGGAAAGTGGATATGGAAGAGATTTCGGGCCTGGTCTTCTTCTTCCTAATGAAATATGCTTTGTGCTAGACCAATGCAATGGAATTGAAATAAAGTTAGCACCAGGATCGAATTCCTTACCTCTGAACTCATCAGTAAAAACCTTTTTTGCATTTTTCTAAGTTTTATAGTTTAGGAAGCACAGTAAAAGTTTTTATTTTGAAGTTAGAGGATCTTACTCTAAAGAGTGATCATTGCATAATACAACCTAACTATATGACATCATGAACTACATGTTACTGTAGAAGAGTAGGACTTTGTAGACATCCTGAGAGATCTTAGCTTGTTCTGAGTGATTTGCTTCTTTTTTCCCTGAAAGTGGGAAGCAAAACCTATTCTTCTGAATTGAGTTTTTTCACTCCCCAACTTCAGTGGTTGGTATCTTCCAGAAGTGTAGGTTATAGGTGAAAGGTCTTATTGGAAAACCAAATAGAAGGAGATTAGCACAGAAGAACATGATAAACTGGAAGAGAAAAAAAAAGGCTAGAAGAGAAACTATAGTGAGAACACAAATCCTCGCTTTAGGGGACACAGCAGTGACCCATGTTGTTCTAAGCACTTGATTAGGTTATTGGCCTGGAAATTTGAGAGAATTAAACCTGCTGAGCACTATGATTTTGTTCAGTCAAAATTCTGAATATCCAAATCTTGTTAATGTTTTATATAATATTTCTGGAGCCAATTTTTATTGTTGTTTGGAAAATACACATATGTGTGTACATATGTGATTGCTTTTTTGTCTTTATCTGCCATCTCTGAAAAAGGGTTGAGGAGAAGTAAATACTAGAGAAAGGAAGGGAGGGACTGGCTAATCAGATTTTCACTTTAAGTTTTTTAGAGTAAATATTAAATTGAATAGTTTAATGGGTAAGTTAAATGAAATAAGGAGTTACTGTGCTAGAGATAAAAATATGATTTTTTCTTGTTTTCTTTTTAAATTACAGTTGACATACAACATTGTATTAGTTTCAGGTGTACAACCCTGTGATTAGACATTTATATAACTTACGAAGTGATCATCCCGATAAATCTAGTACCCGTCTGACACAATATAGTTATCACAATATTATTGCCTATATTCCCTATGCTGTACTTTACATCCCTGTGGCTGTTCTGTAACTACCAATTTGTACTTCTCAATCCCTTCGCCTTTTTCACCCATCCCACTAATCCCTGTCCCATCTGGCAACCGTCAAAGTATTCTCTGTGTTTGTTTACTTTGTTTTTTTAGATTCCACATATTAAGTGCAATCCTCTGGCATTTGTCTTTCTCTGTCTGACTTGAAAACAGTGATTTTTAAATAAGCCCAAATGAGCTTAGTGAAATGGAAGGGGCAATGCCTGGGAACTGGGAACCCCAGGGTCCTGGCCCAGCTTCAAGCCCTGGGACTCCGGGCAGTCACTTAATCTGCCTGGTCTCTTCCTTCTCTATAAAATAGGTAATTAGACTGAATGAATTCCAAAATGCTAATGTACCCCATTATAGTGAATATTATGTCTTTGGTACAAGAAAAAAATATATTCAAAGCTGATTTATACCCAATTAGAGTAGTATGTACTTTTGTTTTCACTAAATCCAGGTTAGCTTCAAAACGCCAGGTTGACTTTGTTTTTATCCAAGTTTTAATTCAGGTCTCTTTTTAGAAGGAACATATAGATCTTTAACTCTAGACTTACTTAATTTTCTATATTAATGGGAAAAAATTAGTAATATATATTTACCTTTGAGATATCTTCAAACTTAAAAAATTACTTCAAAGTTCAAATACCAGGCAAGTTCATAAGGACGTAAAGCCTTCCATGGTTGTCAGAGTGAAGAATGCAAATGTTGGGAACTGGGACAGAGGTGGTGGTGATGGTGGTGGTGGTGGGCTACAAAGTAGGTAATAATAAAAAAGAAATACAGTCACTGTTTTCAGCATACTTTACACAAATATACACACATCTGCACAATGGAATACTAAGCTGCTGTAAAAAGGAAGGAACTCCTACCATTTGCAACAGCATGGATGGAGCTGGAGAGCATTATGCTAAGTAAAATAAGTCAGTCAGAGAAAGATAATTATCACATGATCTCACTCATTTGTGGATTATAATGAAAAACACAAACTAATGAACAAAAACAGATCTAGAGACAGAGAAGCATCAATCAGATGCTCAAACCTCAGAGGGAAGGCAGGGAGGGTGGTGGTAAAGGGAAGAGATCAACCAAAGGACTTGTATGCATGCATATAAGCATAAGGGATGGACACAGACAACAAAGGGTAAGGGTAGGACTGGGGCGGGGGGGAGCAATGGGGGAATAAGGACACATTTGTAATACCTTAATAAAGAAAAAGAAAAGGGAAGAGAAAAGAAAAGAATAGCATGAAGAAGCAAAACAATCATCTGTAATCTCCACCAAGAGATAAATTGTTAACATTTGGATCAACATCTAACTCTTCAGCCTTTTTAGAATGTATCTATACACATACTTATGTACAAAAATAAGAGCATGGTTTTCATGTTCTTTTATGTCTTACTTTTTACTTAATATATATATTTCCTAGGTTATTAAGTTATCACAGTCTACCTTCTAATGTTGTATCACTTTACCTAGTGTGAGAGCCTGAGTTGTAATTCTTCTCTGCCACCTATGTGCAGTTGACATCTTACATTTTACTTTTGCATATATTGTAAACCCCATAATTTACTACTTTAGACAATCAATTAACTCTTATATTTACCTTATAAGAGTTACCTTCATTTATTTCTATATTTCTTTGTGTAGATCTCAGTTTCTGTCTTGTATCATATTCCTACTGCCTACAGAAAGTCCTTTAACATTTTTTATTGCAGGTCTGCTAGTAATGAATTTGCTTAGCTTTTGTTTATCTTAAAATGTTTTTATTTCTCAATGTTTTAAAAGATATTTTTGCTGGGAATAGAATTCTCATTTGACATTTGTTTATATTCAGTACAGAAAGATGTCACTTTTTTTGTTTTCAGGATTGCATAATTTCTAACAAGCGGTCTCCTGTAATTACAGTATTATCTTTTTCTCTACAAGAAATATGTCCTTTTTCCTTTGGTTATCTTCAAGATTTTTTCTTTATCTTTCATTTTGAGCAATTTGATTGACGTGTTTGGTTATGGAGTATGTCATTATTCTGAGATAATTCTTGACCATTATCTCTTCACATATTTCATTTGCCAAATTCTCTCTTCCTTCTCCTTTTGTGATTCCATTCAGTTGTTTTATATTGTCCTGTGGCTCTTGGACACTCCTTTCTTTTTCACTCTTTTTTTTTTTCTCTCCATGCATCTCATTTGGATCATTTATGGGTGTATCTTTAAGTTCACTGGTTCTTTCCTCAGTTATGTGAAGTCTGCTGATGAGTCCATCAAAGGAATTCATTTCCAATATTGTGGATTTTCTTATCAAGTGTTTCCATTTGGCTCTCCCTAACTTTTGATGCATGTTGTTCACCGGTCCCACTAGTTAGAATACTGAATATTATGTCCAGAACAGGAGAGAATGAGGTAAATAGTGCCTTTGTCTGGAAATAGGCATACCTTGTCTTCTGTCAGGCTGCAAATGTGGCAGGTTGAGCCAGTTTAATCAAGAGTTGAACTGAATTTACTTTTTGTTTGAGTGCATCACAGGTTTTAAATTCCTCTCGAGGGGGGCTGTCATTGCCTTATGCTTAGGGGACTAGTAGAGGGGGCGGTGGGATTAGTGCTCCACCTCAGCTTTCCCTGCATAGCTGTTACACAGAGAACATCTGTTGCCAAGCTCCTGCCTGCCCTCACCAGTTGGCTACTGTTGCTTGCTACTCCTGTTAGGCTTGTGCTGGGGCTGAGGGTCTCTCATTCTGCCTCTGCTCCGGTCTTAGGGAGGGTGCCTAGGCCTCAGGGCTAGGTCTGTCTTAGCATTTCTGCCCTTTCTACCACGGCAGTCAACCTCTGCTTTGTATCTGTGGTTGTAGATTTCAAGGCTCTTCTATATACTGCCAAATTGCATCCCAGAAAGCACGTACAAACTTATATTTCACCAATGGCAATTGAGGGTTCTACTAAACAAGACTTTCAGTCTCGAACATCATTGGGCTCTTGTGATATGCGGGATTCCATAATTCTGTTGCTCACTTATATAATGAAAATGCAACACTGGGCCTTGTGCATAAACCACTTTTCTGGTTAACTGAGGAATCAAAGTACAAATATCCTATTGAGAAGTTTAGAGGTACCATTGTCATTTAGATTTGCTCCTCATTGACAGAAGCAGTCACCACCCCACTCAGGAATTCAGAAGTATATATTTCATTCAGAAGCTCCATTTGACAGAGATCAGAAGCAATAGTTTCAGCCTGAAGCATTATGATCCCTGAATGAAAATACCACTACCTGAAGGCTGGAACTGAATTCTGATCCTGATTCTGCCTCCAATTAGCTGTCTCTTAAATACACAAATTACTGACCAGTTTTATTCCTCAGTTTATGTATCTGTCAAGTAAGGTTAATGGTATAGCTTGCTGTGAAGATAAAATGAAATTACGTTGTGTAAAGCCCTTTGCAGCACTTTTTAAGTGCTACAGAAATGTGAAATGTTCCTCTAAGAAGGGTCAGAGAGGTGTAGAAAACTGTGGGAGTTCGAAATTCAAGATACTCTTTTGACATCTACACATCCTCCATGTGAGAGAGTATGTGAGAAAATGAATATTTGCGAATACAAGAAGAGAACGAAATTAGAAATAGAGTTCTTTCTCTCACTAAAATTAGCCTACTTGTGGTAAAAGTTAAGTCCTGCTCAACCAGGCAAGGGCACATCTTTAAGGGGAAATAGCACGTAAGCCTTGATTCTCGTAGGGAAGTGATGAGTTTGTGTCTTATCTCACTCTGTACTCAGTAAGCCTCCTGTTAGACTGCGTTTCCAATAGACCTAACCCTCACCCACTGTGCTGCTTGGGTCATTAGAGTGTCACACACTTACACTCAGACAAAAGAGACAAGGAAGACAATTAACAAGTCATAAGGAAGTTTATCTGCTTCTGCCAGCTTTCATTCACACCAAAATACAGTCCACATCAAAGAGGACCAAAGTATGCACTATGCAAAACATAGAGTGTTATTTCCTGCAACCTGTTACATACTGTTAAAATCTTCCATTGTAAGCTGGTAGGTCTAGGGCAGGGGTCAGCAAATTACCAACCCAGGGCACCATCTGCTTTTGTAATAATGTTTTTTTTTTCACATACAAATTAGGACTCTATTACCAATGCGGTTGACTATACACAGATGAGCTAGAGACACTACCCACCATCACTTACATGTTCAAATGCCATGGGAGATTGATTGGAAAATCATTCTGAAGCTTAAAAGGACTCTGACATGCAGATTGGTCATTGTCTTCAGCAGTCAAGACCATAAAGCGTTAGCGGGCCACTGATCTTTATTTTATTTTTTATATTTTTATTGATTTCAGAGAGAGGAAGGGAGAGGGAGAGAGAGAGGGGGCCACTTAATGTACACTTTAAAGATTGTTCTCAAAGTGGATTTTGTTTTCTGCTTGGTAGCGTACTGCAGCTGTATTTTGCAAAGTTTCATTCTTAGGGCTATTCGGTGAAAGCTTGCTTATTTTTATCACCTTTCTTCTTGTGCGCAAATATTTTTTGGTAACTATGGCAGGCAAAGTAGTGAGCAAGATCATAGCAGAAATGGAGGTTCCCAGGTAGAGCACTCCCTGGTGCTCATCCATGGCTCACGTGAGTTTCATTGCCATTGCCAAGCGCCACCTGAAAGCCATGCCACAGCGCTGTTCCCCCATCTGCTGGGCGAGAGTTCAGTGAACTGGCCATACGTGTTTCCTGCGGTTGCGATAGGCTGGGTTTCTGTTGTCGGGACTGGAGAAGAGTAGTTTCTCTCGGGTGTTCTACGTGTACGCTGGCAAAGTAGCAGCAGAGGCAGGGACCCCAGGGGATGCTGGAAAGCTGGTGACCATAAGTGGAGGTGGCTTAATGTTTAATAACATGTTGATTTTCAAATCATTCAACCATCCTGAGTGCTTAACGCAGCAGCAATACATGCCACTATGGGACTGGGCTGCATTCTTTATGGTTAAAGACACGTTCCTTTTCTGAATGATTCCATTTAGCTTATAAGGCTTGTTCCTCCGAATGGTCACTCTGTATTCATTAGTCCAATGGTCGGCAAACTGCGGCTCGCGAGCCACATGCGGCTCTTTGGCCCCTTGAGTGTGGCTCTTCCACAAAATACCACGGCCTGGGCGAGTCTATTTTGAAGAAGTGGCGTTAGAAGAAGTTTAAGTTTAAAAAATTTGGCTCTCAAAAGAAATTTCAATCGTTGTTCTGTTGATATTTGGCTCTGTTGACTAATGAGTTTGCCGACCACTGCATTAGTCCCAATGAGTTGGTTTGAACATGGAGACCAACCACATGCCCCTCGGCCCCAGCACGTGGTTGTGACTTCACTAGCTGTTGAGTGGGCACAGGGCAGCGTGACAGGCTGTCCCACCAGGCCACCCACTTGTACCTGAGAGGCTACAGCATCTGTCCAAAGTAGTGTGAGGTTGTGAAGGCCGCACAAGGGTGCATGATGGTATCATCCTGTCTCAGTGTGGCTCCTCCTTTATATCTTTAGTGATAGGAATTCTGTTCAGCTAGTCTTGGGTGGTTCTCGGTGATGGTTAGTCTACAGCTTAATTGTAACTCTGAAGTGCTCCTTAAATAAAGCTGTATTGGGACACAGCCACTCATTTCGGGGCATATTGTGTATGGCTGCTTTAGTGCTACAGGGGCAGAGCTGAGTAGCTGCAATGAAGATTGTACGGCCTACAAAGCCCAATATGTGCTCTCTGGTGGCCCTTTGTAGAAAAAGTGTGGCTCTCCCTGGTCTGGAGCAATGATATGCGTCCCGTCCACTCCCCACCAGCGTTACCAAAACAAATTGGTTTTATTCATGTTTCTTTCTGCTTCTTTCATTTAATGAGTTATTATTGATTTATGCGTTAGCATCTATGAATAATGGGACATAGAGAGTTCTTCAGATGGGAAAATGTATAATGGCTAAAAGCATTGAATTGGAAAGGTTTATTGAAAATACAGGCCAAAAAGAACATGCTACATAATAGTGCATGAGAATGCAACCAGCCGTGTCCAGAATGTAGGAAATTCTACATTCTTTTTGTTTTGTTTTGTTGTTGTTGTTTCAGTAAATATATGGACATGGGAAAAGAAGGTAGAGGAGGGCACCTCTGGAGATTGAAAGAGACCTAGGGGACACTTCACCCTCGATGTGCATCTTCTAATTTGAACAACCCAGCTGAGATTAATTGGAGATGATGGGAGAATTTGAAGTTTGACAGGGTCTTGGAGTTATGAAGTTATTTGTATTTGTTAGTTATAAGGGTACTGTGATTTTTAAGACATCCTTACCTGTTAGAGATAATTAAATTGTAGTCTTTGTGGGTGAAATAACAGGGTTCCTAAACTTTTTTTCTTTTCTTAAACTCCTTCAGCCAGAAAAAAATCATGGGGGATACAGAAGAAATAATATTGGCAAAAGATTGATAATTATTGAAGTGGGGTGATGCTGTTTATGCTTTTCCCTGAAATGTTGTGCCTGTTTGAACATTTTCATTATAAAGTGTATTTTTTTTAAACCGTGAGTTTAAGTGTCAGGTTTTCATTTGAATCTGGGTTTTACTAGCTGGTTCTAGATCTGTAAAATGGGCATTATCATTCAGGTTGTATGTGACATTGTGAGGATTATGAGAATTAAATGAGGTAGTAAAGAGTTTAGCACAGTGCCTAACACATAGGAAAAGATCAATACCTGGTAGCTATTATATTGTATCTGCTATCAAACACCAAAAATATAACCCCTTCTGGGCTCAGTTCATGTATCTTGTAATTGACTTTTGTGAATAACAGCTCTTACACCCATATTGCTGCTACACACGGCTATCAGGAACTGAAACACAGAATGTTTTTCACTGTGTGCACGAACTTTCTTGGCAGTTCGAAAACAGCCACAGCACCCGTACAGATGCAAAGAGGAAGAACTATGGCTCCGAAATCATGATTGGAATTTCAGATTGTCCTAACATGATGGCTGTTTCTCCACGGCAGTTTGTTTTTTTTTAAACCATAGTCAGTTTTGTGTGATATTGCTAACAAATGCCTGTGAACACGTGTGAACCCAGTGTGCATGGGAAGCCCTGTGGCTATACAGTTTGTGCTCAGTGGAGCCCCGGAAGGCTGAGGACTGTGATGCTGCGTTAACCCAGCCTGGGCTGACTGAGCTGCTTCCTGGTCAGCCCCTCATTAGCCAACAGGTATCTCCCACACTTGTAGAAAAACACATTGACTGAAAGGTCCAGGATATCAGAGCCTCCCCCCTAAATAAAAGAAAATCATTATCTCATCCATCAACCACCTCAGGTAAATAAAATGAATGGGCTGGGACTTTTTATGGGTGTGGGAAGGTGTCTCCTTCTGAAGACAATTACTATCGGAAAGAAATATTGGAAGCCTACTATTCAACATGTTTTTTATAAAAAGAAAAAGAATGAAGACTGGTTGTGGGCGTTTTAGGAAACAATGTTTTGGTTAAACTGAAGATACCCGAACTGTAATTTTTTTTTCTCTTCTTCCACAGAATGACATCACTCCTTTACACGTTGCATCAAAAAGAGGAAATGCCAACATGGTAAAACTACTGCTTGATCGAGGAGCTAAAATCGATGCCAAAACAAGGGTAGGAGTCAGTTTATGTACATGCTTATCCTTGTTTTCGGGAGGTAGGAATACGTCTCCTAATACCTTTGCACTGGTTCAATATTGGCTTTATTTTTGTTCATTTGTTGTAGTCTCTTGGAAAATGACTGCTAAGTTTTTTCTCCTTAAAATGGGATGATAATCCATATTTATAGATCTTTAATACATGTTTAAATGGTGCATGGTTTTAATTACAGAATCTAAGGTCTAAAGCCTAGAGTTTTAGTTGAGTTACATTTTCAAGAATTTAACCACTACTTGACACTCAGGCTTAGCTATTCAGTCAATTTGATGCTAAACCTGATTTAAAAACAAACCTTTCTATCTTGGTGCCCTGCTGATGGGAATGTAAAATGGTCCAGCTGCTATAGAAAACCATATTGAGGTTCCTTAAAAAACTAAAAATAGAATACCCCATGATCCAGTAATTCCACTCCTGGGTACATGCCGAGTATAATTGATGGTAGAATGGTTGTTGCCTGGGGAACAAGAAAATGGGGAGTTGTTGATCAATGGGTATATAGTTTCAGTTTTGCAAGAAGATAAAGTTCTAGAGATGTTATGCAGCAATGCAACTAAAGCTAACATTACTGAACTATATACTTAAAAATGGTTAAAGTAAATTTTATATTGTTTTTTAAAATAATTGTGAGTGAGAAAATAACTGAGACTTCGAATCAAGCTTGAATCCCAGGTTCTGGGTTTAGCTAGTTGACTTAGGTAGGATATTTAACCGTCTGCATGTTATTTCTCCTTGCAAATAAGAACAATTAATGGCTACCGTGCAGCATTTTCATAAGATCAAGCTAATGTTTGTAAACTATGTGGTATAAAGTCATCCAGAAATAAATCATTGCTAGTATATCTCAGAGCTCCAATCACATTAAACTTCTAACCAAGGCATTTCTTTCAGCATTTCATGCATTTGTTACAAGGTACAAGCAGGAGCCAGGTTAACAAAAGGTGGTCTTGCCATAGACATCCACATTGATAGGAGTTTTGGATAGCTTTCCCTGTCTTGTAATTGTACCTCCCACAATCCTGTGCTTCTTCCTTCAAGAATCCTGATCTTCATGTTTCTAAAACTGGCCTGGTAACCTGAACTTGATTCCTGTAGCTCCTAAATGGACTACGTCATTTATTAGCCACTACATTTATTCCCTCAACTAGTAAATGATTACTGAGCACCTACCTGGGCCAGACGTAGCGGGGTGATGGAACAAGACCAGACACTTTCCCTGCCCTCATGGCGCTGGTGGGAAGTTCGTCCCCTGTATTCTAATCCTAAGGTAGCCCAGCCTAGGTATTTGGCAGGAGACCCAAACATCTTTTTCCTGATGACTGTTGAACCTGAAAATTATGGATATATTTTAAAAGAAATAAGCTTTCCAGAAAGGAGTGAAGAAAGATGAGGGTTGACCTGTCTGACTGGGGAAGTAAATTGAATTTCAATCAAATATATATTGTTATGTAGTAATATAATGTAATGAATAATACATTATTTAGACTCCACTGATAAGTTAAGGATACACACTGTAATCCTTAACTTGAATAGAGATCTTACTGAACTGACTTTGTGTCATTTAATAAGAAGCAATTGCCAGTAGATAACATATGCTAGAACCATTGCTTTAAATGCCGGGGGTCTTCTGCTAAGTGTGGGCTGTTTAAAGAGGCTGCAAGGAATGAAAGACAGAGAGGCCTTGCTTATGCCAGTTGAATATCACGGAAGCTAGTGGATTGTTTGTAAATAGGGAGAATCTTTGAGAAGGGAAGTGAGGGAGGATGCAGTCAGTGGGAAAGAGAAGCTTGAAGAGACTTATCTGGATTTCCAGCTGAGGTTTTAGCAAATGTGTGGATCAGAAATCACCTCATTTCATCCTCCCTTGATACAGTCGTCAATCACTTCTCAATCATGTGTCAAACACTTGCTGTTTTGGGTACAAAGAGAGGAGAAAAGGGTACACAGGAAATTCTGGGGCATAAAGACAGGGCATATGGTGTCCTAGGGGAGGGCCAGGATAAAAACACAAAACACTCTTCTGAGAGAACATATCAGAAATGAAATAATGTGCACAGGCAAATGGATGGCGCAACCGGGTTTCCGTGCCACTTTGCCTCCCGGTTCTGAAAGGCTGTCTTCTTTTAAACAAGATGTAGATTCCTTCCTATGGGTTTAAACTGGATTTGCTTTTCTCGTGTGTTGTGTAAGTGACGCGTGAGTGTGAGGGAGACTTGGAGAAGCTGAGAACGGAAAAGCCCATCATTCTTCTATTGCTGTCCTGCGTGGAGTGGGGTGAAGGTGCGACCAGGTGCAGACTGAATTCCTGGCAGACTATATGGGAGAAAGTGTAGTACATACTCAAAATATGTCAACTATTCTGTGGTCTCCTCCTCAGAGCTTCCCTTGTCTCTTGCTGAAATAACGGAGTGGCTGAATGTGTCAGGCTTGAAAGGGAGGGAGGGAGCTGAAACCGGTTTGGCTCAGTGGATAGAGCGTCGGCCTGCAGACTCAAGGGTCCCAGGTTCGATTCCAGTCAAGGGCATGTACCTTTGGTTGCGGGCACATCCCCGGTGAGGGGTGTGCAGGAGGCAGCTGGTCGATGTTTCTCTCTCATCGATGTTTCTAGCTCTCTATCCCTCTCCCTTCCTCTCTGTAAAAAATCAATAAAATGTATTTTTAAAAAAAAGAAAGAAAGAAAGGGAGGGAGGGAGCCAGCTAAAATGTCAGAAAGCCCTGGGGACAAGTCTAAAAACTGACAACAAATTTTCATCAATATGTGTTTTAACAACACAGTCCAGTGGCTCTTGAGAAAATATTGTTATCTACCCAGCTACCTCCTACAAGGTACATGCTACTGTTGGAGCTACCTTGTTTTTTGTTTTTGTTTTTGTTTTTCTTTATTGATTAAGGTGTTACATATGTGTCCTTATCCTCCCATTGCCCCCCCCTCCAACCTCCCCACCCCCACTCATGCCCTCACCCCCCGGTGTCTGTGTCCATTGGTTTTGCTTATAAGCATGCATACAAATCCTTTGGTTGATCTCTCCTCCTTCCCCCCACCTACCCCTGCCTTCCCTCTAAGGTTTGATGGTCTGATCGATGCTTCTCTGTCTCTAGATCTGTTTTTGTTCATCAGTTTATGTTGTTCATTATATTCCACAAATGAGTGAGATCATTGATATTTATCTTTCTCCAACTGGTCTAAGGGACCTAATTTCCTTGCTCTGTTCCCTGCATGGGTTGTACAACTAATAAAGAATTCCATTTAAAGGCAGACCCTTAGGCCCAGCCTGTGTAGCTCAGTGGTTGAGCATCAACCTATGAACCAGGTGGTCATGGTTCAATTCCCAGTCAGGGCACATGCCAGGGTGGGCTCAATCCCCAGTGTGGGGCGTGCAGGAGGCAGCCAAACAATTATTCTCTCGCATCATTGATGTTTCTTTTTCTCTCTTCCTCTCTCTGAAATCAATGAAAATATATATTTTTTAAAATAAATAAAAATATCAGTCTGTTAGGTTTATATTTTGGAAGTAAAATATTTGATATATATAGCACACAAAATGAAACTAGTAGTGTAAATACAATTATAATATTCCAAAATTCTCATATTATACATGAAGTGGTATAATCTTATTTCAATATAATATATATTATTATGTAATAATATAATCTAATGAATAATATATTATTTAGACTCCACTGATAAGTTAAGGATAAATGCTGTAATCCCTAGGGCAACCACTAAAAAGAGATTTAAAAATCCAAAGTAGAAGATAGCTAGTGGCCTACATGATCATGCAATGATTAGAATAATAAATAATGCTCAAACCAAAAGAAGACCAGAAAGGAGGGACAAAAAAACATTGAAGAGAATGGGAAAAGGCACAACAAATAGCATAAGGGTTTATTTTTAGGCTCAGAGAGAAAGCTGTGATTTTCCAAGCAGAAAGAACAGCAGGAGGATTTTGCCTTATTTTAGTTTAGTATTAAACATATAGAATGCCTGGCAGGATAAAAAGGAAGGGAATTAGAAAGATATTTCTCTCTTTTATATATAAACGGCAGAAATTAATTTTTGATGTGAAAAGGAAATTGCTTGGTACTGTAGAAGGAATCCAGTCCCTCTGACGGAGACGAGCCTGAGGTTAAAGTCTAATGTCAAGCATTTACTTGCATGTGACCTCGGGTGAGAACATTAATCCTCTGGAGCAGCTTTCTCATCTATAAGTGAATTTCACACGCCGTTCTCACGAGTTGTAGAGATTCAGTAATATCCCAAGAACAGAGCACCTCTAACAATAGGAAGTGTTTCCAAAAATGTCATTTCACTTCCTCTTAGGCCAAATCTCCAACCGCCCAACACCCACTAAAGGGGAATACAGTCAGAACGTTCAGTGAAAGATACAGACGTGAGAATAGCTATTAGACTGCAATTGATGCTCTTAATGTGTCTGGTTGTCATCATAACTCTCTTCTCCGGAGCACTACCTGTTTCTTCTTTGTTTTTAGTTTTCAATTAAATATCACATCCTGTTTTACATCCACAATAGAGAAAAGTGTATATCCACAGAGTTCTCTCTGCTTGATTTCCTTTCTCTTCTCCAGAGTGAGTTTTTGCTTAGAAGAAAGAAAAGAAAGGAAACTAGAGGCTACAAATCAAAATAAATGTCTCTTTTTGACAGGATTTCCCGAGTCACAGATTTGTGTCATTTCAGTTTGGGCTCTGAGCAAACTCAACCTGTTACGGACATCTCCCAGCTTCAGTATTCCTAGGTGTGATGCCTTAATGCCCTGCTCCATGCTTTTCAGAAAAACCAGATGTGAAAGAATGTCTTTTTGGCCTTCGGATGTGCAACATTTTGCTCACAAGCTAACAAAAGAGAGCATTTTGGCCAACCAGGAAAGTGCAGCTCCCCCCTCACTAATAAGATTGCTGTCACCGAAATGAAATATGAGATCTGGCCCAGCCAGTTTGCCTTGCCTCAGAATTCTGCCCAGGGGAATACTCGTTCATTATGTTAGTGCTTTAAAAATCAGGGGAATTGGAAAAAAAAATTACTAACTCCATGCAATTTCATTTCCCTCCCATAACGTTACTATGGCAACTCTCTTTCTCTCCTGTCCAAATGGCATATGCTGCCTTTCTTGAGGCAGTCTCCCTTGAGCCCCGAGAATTGCCTTTGTCAAGCATTTGTGAGCTGGAGGTCGCTGCTGTTGTGTGCAGGTGAACTGCTTTTTGGCCCAGGACCCATTCTAGGTGACTCTGTACATTAATTGTAAATTTCTAGGAATTGGGAGCCAGTAAGAATCCTTATTTTGTATTAGCAAACGCATTTATCTAATTGTAGGGAAAGAAGTAAACCAGTTCACTGCTATATTGTAATGTACTACAATATTCACAGCAGCTCTTTTTTTAAAAGCTGAATTAAAAAGAGGAAAATATTTACAGCAAATATTCTGATATTTCTCTTATTCTTTTTTTAAAGGTAAGATTTCCTTCTTTTTTTAACATATGTTTATTGATTTCAGAGGGATATATAGAAACATCAATGATGAGAGAGAATCATTGATTGGCTGCCTCCTGTAAGCCCCACATTGGGGATCGAGCCCACAACCCGGGCATGTGCCCTGACAGGGAATTGAACAGTGACCTCCTGGTTCATAGGTGACACTCAACAACTGAGTCACGCTGGCCAGGCTTTCTCTCAGTCAGAGCTAAGAAGACTGAGTCATATTCTTGAGTCTAATTCCAATTTATAAGTCACTTATCTATTGAGAATTTTATTTTTCTGGAAGGTAAAAGACATTATTTTAATCGTGTTTCTGCAGTATCAAGTGAGTCTAGTCTTAAAGAAAAAGGATAGCAAGAAAAGGAATTTTTAACCAACTAACCTGAAAAGATTTTTAAAAGACTAGACCAAACATTCACTTATTCACTCGCTCCATTTATTCATCCACTCAGTCACTTTTGTGAAGCAGCTTTTATGGACATGATACTGAGTTACCTTCTCCTGAGATTTGAATCTCCCTCAAACGAGTCACCTTGTCCTCAGAAGCATGCCCAGAAATAACTAAAATACCAGGTAAAAAGCTATCGTTTCCCCCAAAGTGGGACAGATAAAATAAGATCGAAGTCCTGAAGGTAGAAGGGCCATGTCTCATTTTGGGAAAGGATTGAAAGAAACACGGTACTCTAACACAGTAGGGATTTGGATCTTAGAGAAAGTAGAAAGAAACCTTCCAGGTACAGGAAGTTGTGTGGGCAAAGCAGAAAGACAAGAAAATGGTAAGCTTTTGCTAGGCACTGCATAAAAGAATTTAATTGGGGTCAATGTGAAGGGAATGGGGAGGCCAGGTGTAGCAATGGCTGATGTTAGAAGACTGAAGGCTAACCTGAGTGATGTAGACTTGGCTGAGGCACTGTGTCATGAGTGATAGTTACTGAAGATCTTTAGAACTCACAGTATCATAATCGGAACAGTGCTTCAGGAAAGTGAATGATAAGCCACACCTATTTCAAAGTCAAAAAATTAATTCAAAATTCAAATATTCATTATGCCCCAAAATAGGTATTAAGTAAAGTCAGTGCCAGCTAATTTTCCTCTTTTTTTTTTTTTTAACTGAATTAAGTGTGAATCACTAAATGGCAGGTACTTTTCAGTCTCACGGTGGGTCAGCTGGTCTGGTCTCCATCTTCGTGACTCTGAAAACAGTGATTCTAATTAAAGATCTTACATGAACTCTAGATGCCAGTTTTCCACTGACCTGTGAAGGTCCCACAGCCAGGCCGGCACCGCCTGTGAGTCAGGCAGTCGTGACATCTCGTACAGCTTCCTGATGAGGCCTCTTTCCTGCCCGGGTTCTGGCCATTTGAAGAGCCACGCACCTTTGAAAAGTGCCAGGGGGCATTTGCACAAGATCCAGAGGCATCAGTCACGTGGAATCATTGTTTAAAATACTGCAGTTAAAGCTGCAGTTGAAAGAGCTGTGCTTCAGGTAGCTCTCTGCAGTTCAGCCAAGAACTTGTCTTGGAGAGCTAGCCAATTTATCATGGAAACAAGGTGATAAAAGTAACAACAGCTAAGACCATGGCACTTCACAGCTCCTGTACCGATGAAAAAGGTCACTTTTCCTAACTGAGTCTCTAGAATCTGTAAGTTTTTAAGAAGTAAACACCAAAGATCAAAGGCAGCAGGTTCAGAATGGAGATAAAGGAAGGCTAAGAGTAGCTAAACGTTTGAGTAGAGGGAGCATCTTTGTCTTAATAACTCTTCCCAAGACATCCTTTGACTGTCCCTCAGTCACCAGTGGCCTAGTTCTGAATTGTGTGACCTTGGATGAATAATTTTTGTGTTTTTTTAAATCCTTACCCGAGGAAATTTTTCCATTGATTTTTAGGAAGAGTGGAAGAGAGAGGGAAAGACAGAGAGAAACACAGATGTGAGAGAGACACATCAATTGGTTGCCTCCTGCATGAGCCCTGACCAGGCTCCAGGCCTGAGGAGGAGCCTGCAACCCAGGTACGTGCCCTTGACAAGAATTGAAATTGGGACCCTTTGGTCCGAAGGCCGACGCTCTAGCCACTGAGTCAAACCAGCTAGGGCTTGGATGAATAATTTAACCTCTTTGAAACCCAGTGTATTCAT
The DNA here is from genome assembly GCF_027574615.1 of Eptesicus fuscus. Classification (NCBI taxonomy): domain Eukaryota; kingdom Metazoa; phylum Chordata; class Mammalia; order Chiroptera; family Vespertilionidae; genus Eptesicus; species Eptesicus fuscus. The sequence continues at coordinate 26,865,017 of NC_072489.1, forward strand.
TTATAAAATGAAAATTTTGCCTTCCATACAGGGATGATTGTTGGGATGAAATGATTCCATGACTTGTGTTTGCTTCAAAAGTAATACAAGAAAGAAGAAGAGATCAGGATATAAATCAGAATTGATCATTAGGCAGAGATTGTTGACACAGAACCAGACACCTAAAAGCTCATTACACTGTTCGGTCTAATGTACTCTGAAATATGTTTGAAGTTTTCCATAATTAAAATGTTTTTAAAAGGTGAAATCAGTCAAAATGTGTCTGTAAGGAACAGTATATTTCAAAGGACTAAGGAGTTGGGATAGATTTTGCTCTTAGATTGCCAAATACTTTCAATGCCAAATGGAGCATTTCGCTTTGGGGAAGATTGTTTTCAATGATAAATGAGTTGGCTAAATTGTTATTTTTTCTGTTTGATCATAATTTGAAAATGTCTGCACATATTCTGTCACAACTTAGGGTCTACTTATTAGAAAAATGAAAGAAACAAATTTGAACTTTAAGTTCATAAAAGATAATCACATTGAGAGAATGTGAGATATTACTGTGTGTTGGAAGGTACATATGATTATTGTTATTTCTCCTTCAAATATTTTCAGGTTTACATTACTGGGAAGACATTTGGACTTCTTGGTGTTTTTTATTTGTTCTCAAATTTTATTTAATAGCAAAATGCTGTTTCCAACTTGGAAGATGGTTATATTGCTTTACTTTGGCATACAAGAGCAATTGTTTCAACTCAGCATAAAGGCAGAGTATTTAAACATGCTCAAAGCATGTTCAAATCGGCCTGTGTGCTGTTTGTGATTCACATTTCAGTATCTAAGGAGTTTTAATTCTACTGAGATTTAGCTAGTATTTTAGAAATAGGATTGATTATACATTAGGATAATCAGGCTTACTTTCCAGAACTGCTCACACAGTCTCAGAAGTGGTTTGAATACAGTGAATCCCATTTTGATGTATTTTAGAAAAATGCAGCTTTCCTTGCAGTAGGTGTCATCAACCACAGGAATCTTCAAGTTGGGGAATATATAAGCTGGGCTGTGAAAAATTCTCCATAGGGTTTAGGGCCACTTAGATAGTTTTAAGTGAATGGCTTTCCACTTCCTTAACTCTCTACTAATTATCCTTTCCCACCTAGCCTTTAATACAATATCTCCCTCCTCATATGATAGAAAGTTCTAACTTTCTAACTCTCACTCAGAGTGCTACCACCTGTGAGGGTGAAGAAGGGAATGGGAGGGGGACAGAGGGAAGAGGACAAAATATTGGTGTCCTGTTAAGAACTTCATGACTATAATGACTGGCTAACATCTTCTTCTGCATATTGGATGGTTGTAAATCCTATCGCTACAAACAAAAATGAAGGACCTGGCCCTAACCGGTTTGGCTCAGTGGATAGAGCGTCGGCCTGCGGACTGAAGGGTCCCAGGTTCGATTCTGGTCAAGGGCATGTACCTTGGTTGCGGGCACATTCCCAGTAGGGAGTGTGCAGGAGGCAGCTGAATCGGTGTTTCTCTCTCATCGATGTTCCTCTCTATCCCTCTCCCTCTCCCTTCCTCTCTGTAAAAAAAAGAAAAAAAAAATCAATAAAATACATTACTTAAAAATGAAGGACCTGATGGAGTTGTCTTATGATGTATCATTAAAAAATATTTGGTGAAAGATTATTAAGTGATTTTGGCATGTAATTCAGAAGGAGTTCAGAGAATTTGTGGCAGTGTTCTAACAGAAGTTCATTTACTTATTCACGCAGACAAGATTTCTCAGCACTAACGTTTATAAAAGCAAAAATTGGGATATTGATGCTAAAGTATTTTAGCAATAATATGCATTGACAGATTGTGAATTAGTTGTGAAAAAATGTCTCATCAAGAGAGGACATTTTAAGAAACTGTTACTCTTGTTTAATAATCATAAAATTTGTAATGTGTTTTTGATGTTTTGATCAATTGTGTTTGAATCATTATAATGATCATTTCAACCAGGAGATTTATTTTGGATACTTAAAGCTTATGTTCTCAGGAGGTCTATAAACCTTTTTTAAATTTAAATTTATATTTTCGTGGCAGGGAAATATGAAATGGTAATCAATAAAAAACACTCAAGCATAAAATCTTATTACATTAAGATAAAATTATGTGGGGGAAGTGGTATAGAAATAAAAATGTAAGAGGAAAAAATACCAATGTAAAGTTGCTATTACAAATTTCTATTTTCAACGTTTATTTGTATATTTTTAAGTGGTGGATATCAATTTACATATACTATTTAGATTCCATTTGATAGTCAAGAATAGTGGGACAGTTATATTTTAAAAGCTTGTGTCCTAATATATGGGAAATTACACACTTTGTGAACACTTAAACCTAGGGAAAAACTTAGCTCTTGTTAAAATATGAAGTGATTGTGTCAGATGTGTCAGTAAAGGTTTGAAGCCCACTGGTCCACAGCATGTTGGAGGCTGCACTGAATCTGGAAGGAATAGTCTGCATTTATACAAAGCCCCATCGAATCTAACCGGAGATGCTGCCTTTTGTTCACCAGGACGGCCTGACGCCGCTGCACTGTGGAGCCAGGAGCGGCCATGAGCAGGTGGTGGAAATGCTGCTCGATCGAGCTGCCCCCATTCTTTCAAAAACCAAGGTAATTTCTTTGTAGGTTTCGGGGCGTTCGACTGTACTTAGCTTTGAATCCCTTTCCTGGTTATTCAAACCCAGCCTTTTGAGTTAAGCAGAAAATGCCATCGTTTCCATTCAGCAATTAGAGGGGCTATGTTCACCAAATCTCTGGAGAACCTCAAAATCAGCTTTGGCTTCTGAAGTCTTTCGTAAGAGACGTTCTGCCACAAAGCCAATTTTGCGTGTGTTGTTTTTTGTTTTCTTTTCATCAGGAGCACTTAGTGCTTGATTTTACTCTGTGGTTGCTTGTTGGGGAAGGAAAGATTTTAAGGTCTAGATTCCCTAAAGTCTGTGGTACCAGCTCTCTTTCGTCAGCCTCTTGGTTTATTTCATTAATGTTCACAGACTAGTAACGAGGCCAAGGATGTCATTTGACCGATAAAGAATGGAAACTTTGGAAAGTTTGCACCTTGCTTGGTGCCACAGGGAAAGTTCACATATCTGAAAAGAACACATGTGGATTGCCTGAAAAAAAAAATGTTTTACTAAGTGTCTTCTAGATTTTTTTAATGGTAAAACCATTTGACCGTATTTGAAAAAAAGGAATATTTGTAAATAAATTTTGGAACTACCTCATAGTAACCAGTATTTTTATTAAACAATGATTTTTGGAAGCTCTATGAAGCTTTATAAAGAGCCTTAATCTCTGAACTTGACCAAAACAAGAAAATTACATGCAACTCCTGTTTGCACCCTAATCAGTGTTCCCCACTCCAGTGGAGATAGACAGGGTGGAGGTGGTCTCAACAGGGTTCCATCACTCATTTGAAATGCGGAGTTTAGATTGGCAAGCTCTGGAGGTGTTACCCTACAGAAGTAAACAGTCACAATTTCTTATTGTAGTGCTGACATCTGGGTCTCTCGGGTGCTTTCACCTAAACTACCTACCTACCTGTTCTTTTTCCTTTCCTATGGCCCATATCTGTCTGTCTTCACACCACCGCTGTCTTCTGAGCCACAGGATCTCTCGCTGAACCGTTGTAATAGCTTCATTGCTGCTTCCCCATTTCCCTCCTTGCTTCTCTACAACCCAGTTTCCATTTTGCAGTCAGAGTGGCCATATGAACTGTTCAACCAAGTCATGTCAACCCTGTGCCTAAAAACCTGATTAATTCCCGTTTTTCTCTTTAAAATTAATTTTTATTTTATCAAAGCAATGCAAATCAAATAAAATAATTGTGTCATCTTTTTTCTCCTGTTGTTCATTTCATTATCTATTTGGGGTGTTTTGTGTTTTTTTGTGTGTGTGTGTGTGTGTGTGTGTTTTGGTTATTTGTGTTTGTTTTTTGTTTTGTTTTGTTTTTTCAGAGAAATCTCCTTGTTTTTTCCTTCTATGCTTTTACTATTCAAGAACAATTTCTTATCCTCTAATAGCTTCTTTTCTTAAAGCATCCAGTTCTTGTTTTATGGAAATAATATTTGATGTTACCTTTTTAAGGTAACTTTAATGTAATTTTCCTCCCTCTCATATGTCCATAATTCCTCAGATGTCTTATTTTCTCTTTGTTGGCTTTGGCTCACACTTTCATGTTGGGGGTTTCCCACTCAGGTGCGTTAGGGGGTGGCAGGTTGGAGCTGTCCTCTAATGTCAGGATAAGGTGTTCTTTTCCTCTGGGAAGTTCTGTTTTTTGAGAGACCGAATTCTCCAACCTTTGATATGTACACTGTGTGAGTAATTTACAGCAGCGATTTTCAATTTTTTTTTTTATCTCCTTGCACACATACACTACTCACTAAAATTCTGTGGCACAAACAAAATATATTGTTTTCCTGTCGGACATCATTTTGATCCATTCACACTGGATGGCTAATGTGTTGACCATTCTCGTGTCTTGGTTTGACAGTCTAAGGGGAAAGAGGTCCGTGCCCCTGGCTAAATAGTCAGGTATTGCATGTTTTAAAAATTCATGCTGCACACCAGTTGAAAATCGTTGGTTTACCGTAAGGAAAAGGAAAAGGGCTGTCAGTGTCCCTGTCCTGTGTGCATACTTTAATCGTAACAATGATAACGTATAGAGTGATTACTGCATACTGGTTTCTAAGCACTTTCCGTAATATAGTACCTCCTCACAATAGCTCTATAAGATCCTAATATTACTATTATACCCTTTTTATAGATTAGAAAACTGAGACCCAAAGAAATAAAGTAGCTTCCTCACGACATCTCAGCTAGTGGCCGAACAAGAATTTGGAGCGGGCAGTCTGACTATAGACACCGGGCCGCACCTGTACTGTGAGCACCTGGTCTCAGTGCAGAGCCTCACCACTGCTCTCTGCTCTGCCTGGGCCTCTGCATCCAGAGTCTCCCTGGCTTACTTTCTCCAGAGACTAACCTTCTGGCTTCCTGCATGGGGCAGGCATCTGGCTTTGCTGGGTTGGAAGGGCCTGGAGACCTGACAGCTCGGCACACAGGGGAACCAATCCTACTTTCTCAGCATTAAGCCTCATTTTTATCTTTCGAGAGTACTGTGTATCCACCTCCCCTGCCTTTGGGGCATTAAAGAGGCACATCCATTGTCTTTATTACACCCAGGGGCATGCTGGAGCCAGATCATTGAGCCTACTGTGTACATCTCGTCCCAGCTCCACCTCCAGTAACTTGGTGTTGATCGCTTGAAATTGGTCGCTGAGGTCTTGACATCATAGGGATTGGCAGATCCTACGTATCAGGGCCTTCTTTTTCAAAGAGCTGCTGTTAAACCTTTATCAGCACACCACTGATTATACCCCTCCGTGGACTTAGGTTTCAGCCTTCTTTCTTCTGCTGGATAAGTTAACACACTTGCATCCTCTTTTCATATTCCCAAATGTATAGACAGTGCCCATCTATTTTTGTTTCCTTTCCTATGTGGGTATGTGGGTGCGCGCACACACACACATGTACATGCCCTTATGGATTTTGCCTTTCAAATTCCTTTAATGCTTTTTAGTAAGCATTTGGGAAAAGATGGATAAACACTTATGTCTAATCTATCACGTTTACCTGCTAGCTTCCCGTGTCCTAAAAATAAACTCTTACTAGAATTTGACCACCGTTCTGCCTCATCTCCTCTCGTCGGTTTCCTTACCATCTTCCAGACAACTAGCCTCAGCCTTGTTTCACTTCCTAAAATACACCCAGTTTGTTCTCCTTTCCTGTTCTCTTAGACTGAATTCCCTCAACCTGTCCCAGATACTGCAGTCTCCACATGTGTGTTTTTTTCAACTCAAATTTCTTCTCAGCGGCCTTCTTTTCTTCATGGGTTTATTTGTTTGCTCTCTTTCTCTCTCCATTAAAATGAAAGCAAGAACTTTGATTAATTAAGTGTGGTACCCCAAGCACCTAAATAGGTGCCTAACATATATGGTAGCCCTTTGGTAAATATTTGTTGAATGACTGTTAAGTGAATAAATGCATTCCTAACTGTAAGACCATCTGTCTAATTCCTCAAGACTCATCTTTCTGAGCTAAGAAAACCCATCACAATGGATCCGTATTTTCAGCTTGACGAAGGTGCCATGTGTAATAAGACCCCTCTCCACAAGGCAAATGACCTTTACTTTCTTCTTGTCTTTCCCCAGTGACCTATGCTACCCACTCACGTGTCATTAGTTTGTGTGTGGCTAGAGAATGGCCTTCGTTTACTGACACTGCTTTCCTTTTCTACTCTCCCTAAGTCACCTGTTCTCTCAGATTTTGTGATTTTTGTTTACTGCATGTTTTCTCAAAGACTGTATCAAAACATAAAGCAAAGGTATGTTTTGGCAGGAAATAAAAGAGTGCATATGGTCAGTTCGGGATGGCAGTATCGCAAATGAGAAAGGTTCCCATCCTTTTTTGCACCTTAATTTCTACTTTGGTTCAAAATGTTTGCAGGGAATTTTTTAGATAGATGTATCCTGCCTGCCTGACATTGTATGAAGCCTTTTAAATTTACATAAATATTTATTGAGCTCTTTTCTATATATGCAAGGCTCTCTGCTGGCCAATATGGGGAAGTTATGACCCATGGACCTCTTGCTTTCAAGAAAGTTGAAATATATGTCAGTGAGTGAATGATACCAGGAGAGTGTCTAGAGGAAGGCTTGCATTTTTTTCTTACCTTGAACTTCCGTTTTATGTTATTGTTGATAAATTAGGGGAAATAACTTGTCCTAGAGGATTCAGAATACTTGGCTCATCAGTGCATACTTAACATACCATTATTTTCAGTTTACTGATTACCACTTTTTTGGAAACTGAAGTTGCTGTCACTTTTCCCCCCCTAAAATATGTTAAATTATGTTACAGTAATTAACAGGGCCTTTCTTGATAATTGGATTCTCTAGGAATTTCCCAGGCTCTTCCAATTTGCCTACATATTTAAAGGAAGCATGCTTGAAAAGACTGACAACTTTTTAATTGTTTATTTTTAAAGTACAGCTGATGTACAATATTATGTTAGTTCCAGAATGACGTAATACCTAGTTTCCGTCTTCATTAGGAAACATACTGAATACTAAGTGCCACTCTAATCTCTTTAAAATTTTATTTACCTGTGAACCCATTCATGTTTCTCTCAGCTCTTCACGTGAATTTCTGACTCATTCCTATTGCACATAATTAACTGTGTCATTGAACCCCGTTGATTTAAACTAACTGAGGCAAGCTTCAGTTAATGGCTTGGTCACTGCCTTGCCTTTCCTCATTATAGACACATGGGGGCGCCAGATTAATGGGAAATGAAAAAATAGGTTCCTTTCTACATTGACATGAGATGAAATGTGTTCTTGTAAGCAGGCCTTTTTATTCACTGAATCAATACAGTATTCAGTATCAAGTATTAGCAACCCGTAAGGACAAAATGAAAACCTACTAAACACCAGCCTCTTCCTGCTTTTGTTTTATCTTTTTCAGTCTGGAAAATTAAGAATTCCAATTCACTGGGAATGCAATGAATAATGGATTTTAGTGCAACTCACACTTTTTAAAATCAGAAAAAGACATTGTCTTTGAAAATGTGTGATTTCTATTGATATAAGAATTCAGAGGACTAGTTTTAAAAGTTCAAAACAGTTGTCGAAACCTTTTAAACACTAGAAGGTATTTCTGTATGAAAAACTAGAGTTTTTAATCTGTTCACATCGGTGCTGTATTTTGTGTCTGGCACACTTTTTATTAAAAGGCAACATCATAAACTCTGGTTCTCTTGTGTGTTCCAGAATGGACTGTCCCCACTGCACATGGCCACGCAAGGGGATCACTTGAACTGTGTCCAGCTTCTCCTCCAGCACAACGTGCCTGTGGACGACGTCACCAACGACTACCTGACCGCCCTGCACGTGGCCGCCCACTGCGGCCATTACAAAGTGGCCAAGGTTCTCTTGGACAAGAAAGCTAACCCCAATGCCAAAGCCCTGGTGAGTGGCTCGGCCGAAAGGTCGAGATGTTGTCTTCCTGAGGACATGCTACCTCTGTATGCGAAGGGATTGCTCTTGAGGAGGTAGACATGGAAGGTCTAATTAAACCAAGTGCACTTCTCCTCAACTTTTTCAAGTATCCTTCTGGGAAATCTATAAACTCTCCTATTTCTGACACCAGCAAGGCTTGTGGGATTCAGTCAACCCCGCGCTCCGGGGGAGTGACTCCGTCACTGAAAGCATCCTTTATATGAAATCCTATCTGGTCTTGTAGTTGCCTCAAAATATAGCAGAGAAGTCAGCATAGGCCTTGGTGACCTTTAGGGTCACACCAGTGATTCTCTTATGTAAATGAAACCCAAAGACCATGCAAGTATAAACTTCCTGAGGTGGTCAACCTTATCTTACTGTAGGTAAAGTTATAATCCAGCGAATTAAAAGTTTCTTCTGAGGCAAAATGATTTTAAAAAAAAAATCCACATACATTATCAAACATGAGAAGTCTAGGAATTTATGAGCTAAAATGCTATGTTAAGCGTGTGAGTTAATGACATATGGCCTGTCATCTACACGAATCTCAATGTCGGTCTAGTCTGTAGTCTTAACTCCTAAAATGACTTGCTATTTTAACCCTTAGCTCTGTATGGGAATTTGGTTTTCTCAGCGAGACGGTGTTTGTTGTCTTAGAAAAATAAGTGGTCCCAATTGAGTCAGCTGTTTAAATTTAGTTCAGAAGAAGCACCCACGTTTAGGAAAAACTAAATCACCAAATGCTAGGGACAACCTCTGAGTGTATTCATCCAATCAGCCCTGTTAGGGAGGGTCCCTGCTCCTTTCCAGCGGTGGTCTCCGTGGCTGAATGGATCTGCTGCCTGGCTCTGAAATTCGGGGTGGGCAGCAAAGAATGAGGAGAAGGGAGCTCTCCAGACCCCAGGCAGCTGCGTGACCATAGTCATTCTAAGTGCTTTTCTCAGAGCAGCATGTTAAGAGCTGTTGACCTGACCCATGTATCAAACATATCTTTAAATTCTGGGAAGGGAGGAAAACAAATTAGCAGTCATGACTCATTTTCCATACAAGAAAAAAAAAAAAAAAAGCCTTAAAACAGGGTGTGGGCTCTCACTGTCATTTTCCTCTGACTCGAAAGATTTCGCAACATGTAAAGGCTGTAGCCATTCATCCTGGCATGGACTCTGGCCAGGTAAAGGGAAGCACCTGCCGTGACTTTGACCTAAGCTTTTATAGTGGACCCCAGGACATGATACAGTTCTCTGTGGCGACTGAAATGCGCTCATGGTCTCAATGATGAGGCAGTACAATTTGGCAGGTGATTTGTTTTAAATAAGCAGGTCCTTTTAACCGATTAAATATTAAACCAAATGATCCAAATAATGTTGGGTTGTTGAACTTTCTGCTTCCTTGAATTAAGCACCTACTAGAATCTTAAAGCGGGAAGGAATGAACACATTCTAGAACGGGTCTTGTAGTCGCCTTACAATGTAGCAGAGAAGGCAGAATAGGCATTGGTGACCTGTTGGCTTTGAGGACAAGAGTCAGGGCCAGCTGTTTTTAGTCTGTGTTTGAAATGAGGGAGAAGAGGGATATATTATTTGGAAGAGCGAATTCCAAAATGAAGTAATCTAAAGGAACAAAGTGACCATTTTGCCTTAGTTCCCTGTGATTGTGACTAAAAAAAAAAAAAAATTCACAATTACCAGAGCACCTTGGGTTCCTGGGTCCAGCTAGGCTACCTGTGCTTCCAGAAAAGGATCTGCATTCTGCCCAGCGCCATGTTGTTACTGCTCTTTTCCAAATCTTTCCAGAAACACACTGTGGCAAAAATGTTGTACCACACTCAGTGGAGTGGGATTTCCATGGGATGTAGTCAAGTGGATATGTGTCTCTGTCCCTTGCAGAATGGCTTTACCCCTCTTCACATCGCCTGCAAGAAGAATCGGATTAAAGTCATGGAACTCCTTCTGAAACATGGTGCATCCATCCAAGCTGTAACCGAGGTGAGAGGAGTAGGAGAGCTGGGTCCCCAGGCACTGAAAGGATAGCAGCCGGAGTCCCAGCATCATCCCCGATAACCAGCGAGTTTTGCTCCGGGTGATTGCCACAGACTGCTCTCTGAGCCTTTCACCCAAGGGGCTGCGAGTCCCAAGGAGAGAAGACACAAGTGTGGGTGGGTCAGTGCAGGTTCATCACCGTGACTAGAAGCACAACCCCAAACAGAGGCTTCGAGCTCCGGGGGAGTGACTCTGTGCCTGAAAGCATCATTTATTTGAAATCCTATCATGCAGTGCTTCTCAAAGGGGGGCGCTTTTGCCCCCAAGGGACATTTGCAATGTCTGGAGGTTGTTTTTAGTGTCACAACTGGATGGTGCTACTGGCATCTCGTGGACCGAGGCCAGGGATGCTACTAAATAGCTTACAATGTATAGGCCAGCCTCCCACTGCAAGGAATTGTCTGGCTCAAGATGTCAGTGTGCCAATGAGCTGAGAAACCCTGCCTAATACAGCCTCTGTGTGTTTGAAAAGTGTGGATTACTCTCTCTAAAAACTCAGAGTTAATGAAACAGAGTGAAGGACTAGCTCTAGGTTTCTTTTGTACAAACCAGCACAGAACTCGGGAAAAAAGGCCCATCAGGATAAGGGCTAAGCCTTCAACACAACCAAGCCAGCCTGGCATCTACCCTCCAGACTCCTCCCATCCCCTACCCCATCCTGGCATGAGGTCTCTGTAGATTCTAGCCATCAACACTGCCCTAGACTGGACACCCTTTAGTTCATACCCCTCTGCTCCCTCCATGTGTCGCACACCCTCTTCCCCAGGCTAATCCCGCACATCCTCCAAGACCAGATCTGGGCCACCTTCTCCCGGAAACCTCCCCTCGCCCCCTGACCTGGTCCAGGACCTCCCCAGGACCACACTACTCCCGTGCGTACTTCCACCAAAGCACCGACTCGGCTGCTTTTCTTATGACCCAGCCAGGCCCCCTGTCCCCTAGAAACTGCAGGCTCCTCCGGACAGGCGTGAGTCTTGCTGGTGTTTATAGGCCCACAAGGCCTGGCCCATAGGCAATCATTCCGCAAAGGCTTGTTGATTGCATCATAGAGACGATGGGATTTGAGGTCAACCTAAAAACTGAGGTCTAGTCGGGTGATTCTTGCATTACCTCATTCTCTGATCTAGTCTAGTGGCCATTATAATATGTGCCTTAATTATATCACCTCAATGTATAATATTCACATAGTTAAAAAATCAAATAATTGAGACTGTTAATGTCGATTTGCTCATTTTAGCGGGATGGCTTTGTGTTAGGCTCCATGACCTTTCACACGTAATATAAGGAATGTATGCTGAGTGCCTCGGAGTCCTTCTGGAAGGCCAGAGCGGATTTGAAATAAGTCAGCTTTTTACTAACACATCCTGTCTTGATTTGTAATACTCAAAAGGTTTTAAAAATCACATGGTTGACAATATTAATACTGATTTACACTTTTATCAGTCTTATGGCTTCATGGAGGACACCCTGTTATTTCAATTATGAAGTAGTAAGATTATTCTCAGTGCATGGAAACCCCTTTTTAAAGATGGAATGCACTCTGGAGTAGAAGTGGAGTTTTGACTGATGTTTGAATAAATGACCAGAGATGTCAGCTGGTGAGGAGACGGTCCCAGTGCCAGCCCTGTGCTCCCCATGAGCTCTGAACACCAGCCCAGACCCGCATGAGTGCTTCGCCTGCTCCACGTCATAACAAGTCTTTTCCCATTTTTCCTCAGTTCCCACTAGTTGAAATCGGTGCAACCAGAATTCTTCCCCTTATTTCTTTTACTTCACTTTCCCCCTAGAGAATTCCTTTTACCTTTTTTTTTTTTTTACATTATTCAAATTTCTGTGGACATTTGCTATCTCCTTCTCTCTCCTTTAAAAAAAAAAAAGTCAGCTTTTTCTAGCCATTTTAACTATTTTTTTTTTTACCAAATTAGGATGTTCATGTTGTAAGTGGAATTATATTCTGAAACATTAAAAATGCAATCATTTCATGTAAAAAGCAGAAGTGCTATGAGTTGTGTTGTATGTAGGCTTTGAAGCAAACTTAAGAATGAAGGTCTAGCCCAGCCGGTTTGGCTCAGTGGGTGGGTGGGTGGATGGGTGGGTGGGTGGATGGTAGGCAGCGGTTGGGCAGGCAGGCAGAGAAACCCTTTTTATGATAAGACTACAAACCAACATTTCCCTCCTCTTCCCCCAGTCGGGCCTTACCCCAATCCATGTTGCTGCCTTCATGGGGCATGTAAATATCGTCTCACAGCTAATGCATCATGGAGCCTCCCCAAATACCACCAACGTGGTAAGTATCCTTTTCACAGAGAACTTACTGCACTGGCAAAGGTTGCTCTTACCTACTTTTTTGTTGTTGTTGTTGTTGTTGTTGTAAGTAAATTAATTGACATCACAATAGTATTAACCCACCAGACCACAAGCATAACAATGTTAGTTGACTCGTGAGTACCAAAGGGGCCTAGTCACCAACAGTGTCAGAAGTTAAAATAAAAAATTTAACATTAAAAATGAAACCAGCACCGTTCTGGCTCAGAAAAAGCAAGCCGAAAGTTTCCCGTGCACAGACCCTGAGGATGTGCCACCAGCAAGGGTCTCTACTAGCAACCAGAATCAGCACAGAAACAGACCAGCGTCTCAGTGAAATACAGGCTTTCCTGGCACTAACACCAGGGGAGGTTTTACCGTATACTGGGTAATATGGTAACTATATCCTCAAGATCTTTCCAGTAAACACATTAGCAAGTTTTGTGTGAGATATGTCTTTGCTATACATCACGTAGGGGAGAGAATATATTTTATTATTTCTTTGTTCCTATCCATGTCTTCTATACTGTTTTCATTTTTTGTTGTTACATACATGAATAATCTATGGAGGGATGCGGGGGGCGGGGGGGTGCGGTTCAGTGGCAAAGAAACTGAGCCCTTGGGATAACACCCGAAGGCTAGGAGGCTGATCTGAAGAGCTAAAGCAGAGAATGCACGCCGGCAGCCAGCAAGCCCACTCGGGCCCTCCTGTGCCTCTGTGTTGCCCATGCAGCACTTTGGTTTCGGTTTTGTGGTCAGCACTGAAGTGCACACGAATACCCAGGCTGCCCCTCCTTCTGAATAGGAACGCGTGGCACCCTGCACAGCCCCACAGCTGCCTGCAGACCTCACAAAGTGGCGGCCACCTTCGGGCAGGCCCCAGGCTCTTCTCCTGAGCTCTCCCCACCTGCCCTCTTCACTCATGTGCCCTCCTCTCCCCCTGTGAGCATTCACCGTTCAACCCTCAAGGAGGCCACATTGAAAGTTTTTGGACAGCACTTCGGACCCTGTTGATGACTAGGCCCCTCGGGTTATACCAAAGACCTTCCATCGCGGATCAGGCTCCTCTGAAATTCTTGTGTATTCCATCTCCTGTCTCTCCTAGTCTTCAATAAGGAAGGGCTTGGGACTTTTTTTTATTTATAAAATAGGAAGCCGACATCATAAGCTTCATGCAGATAAAGCATGCCGCTCTTCTTCAGAGCCGCAGTAACTTTGTTCTGACGCTTCTTCCCCAGAGAGGAGAAACAGCGCTGCACATGGCAGCTCGGTCCGGCCAGGCCGAAGTCGTGCGGTATCTGGTGCAGGACGGAGCTCAGGTAGAAGCTAAAGCAAAGGTAAGTGCACTTGCTGGAAGCATTTGCTATTGATGGGAAAAGTCGTGATTTTAATAAGCCCTTTAAATATACGCATGCCGTCTTCCAAGAATACTTCTTTAAAGTAGTGAGCGACCTCCATTGGAAAAAAATCTCTACCCAAGTGATATTGTAAAAAAAAAAAAAAAATCCCTTCCCTGTCCATTTGTCCATTCAGTTATTTAAGGGGATTAAATAGAACAGGCACTTTGTGCCAGAAGGAACTTTGTGTCCTTGGCACATGGCTAGTCCTGAACAGATTAAGAAACAAACCTAGACTCGGTCCAGAGTTCTTCACACTCTAGAGAGAGGGGCTCATGCACAGGCTTCTAGGATAAGCTCGGTTTGGAAGCATAACTGAGCTCATTTGGTTGACTCGCATGACAGCTGTCACAGCCACAAAGGAAAAAGGAAGTTTTTACTTTTTCTCTACAAGTTGTGAAACCATAAACCCTGGGACTAAGGTCAGAGTTGCTTCAGGGATCTGCCTTTGCATAAAAAAAGGAACTCCAGGGTTAAATTTGAATGCTTCTTCCTCGCCTGGTGTTCAGCCTCCAGAGGAAACCCACTTTCCTGTCACTGTTCAGGATGTATAGTTGGTCTGGCTCATCAAAATGGCAGTTCAGGTCAGGAATTGTCAGCAAACACATCAATACCTTAATCATTTCCTTTCAACATACAGTACATACGTGTGTATTTATTTGCTATTTATTTCTGTGATCTGGAGTTCCTAGTTTTGGCTTGAGAGGAAACAGACATTCGTGAAGCAGTGGGAGTGCAGAATATTTATAACCGTTTGTAATTTTCTCTCGGTGTGTTCAGCTGTCTCACCCATGTCTGATGAAATCATAATTGTTTTTTATCATCTATCCAGGCTTTCCAAAGCTTTCAACTCGGTATTCTTAGGGGAAAATAAAGGCTTTCCTTTCCTATTCAGGTTTTACCTGTGAGCATGTTATTTATTGTATAATTAATTAGTGCACATTTAGTACAAGTTAGGAGAATAATTAGAGCAAACATGCTACTGTGAGAATAAACAGAACTAGGTCTGGGTCAGCATGAAGTCTGCAGGTGGAGGCGAAGGTTGTGGCCTTCTAAGTAGTAGACCGTAAACCCCAAGTGTCCAGTGTTCTGTGGCACCAGTTGGTGGGTGTTGTAGAGGATCTAGAGACAAAGGTCAGCCAACTGTATCTGTAAAGGGCCTACGAGTAAATATTTTAGGCTTTGAGGGATGCAGCGTTGCTATCACAGCAGCTCAGCTCTGCCATTGGAGCAAAAGCAGCCACAGACAGTGCATAAGCAAATGGGCATGTCTGGGTCCCAATAAAACTTTATTGACAAACACAGGTGGCAGCTGGATTTGGCCCCTGGATTGCAGTTTTCTGATCCTTGATCTAGAGGATATTGGTGAATCCACTTTAACTGATTAAGTGGAATAGTTAAGAGAAGCTATACTGTACTGTGGGTTATATAAAAACTCACACTTATGAGTGTTGTTATTCCATATCAAGCATTGTGTCAAAGGAGGGGTTCTACCCATCCACTGAAATTGAGGATTTTTGGTTATCAATTTGTTAAGGAGGCAGCATGTAGCATGGCTAAGAGCCTGACTTCCTCAGCCTCACTGCCTGTGTTTGGACCTTGGTCTACCGATTGCTAGCTGTGTAACATGGGGTAGGTTAACTAAGAATTCTGTGCCACGTTTCCTTTTCTCATTTCCTCACATAGCAAAAGAGAATAGTGATAGTGCAATTCATAGGACGGTTGTGATGATTAAAAAGGTAATGTAGGAGCAGTACTTACAGCCTGGGGCAGGTAGGTGCCCAGTACATGTTTAGTGATGGTGGTGGCATTTAGAGTTTTATGAAATTTTCCTTTGGCAACTCTCTCTTTCTGTTTTCAGTATTCCTCTTCTTCCTCATTGCATCTCCCCTAATGCTTCCTGCTAGTAACACAGTAGGAAGTTTTGACCTTGCTTTGACCTTGACTCTCATCTTACTACCTTTCCAAAGCAGAATCCTGTGCTGCACCCTCTTCTCTCTACCTTCCCTACATAAAGTATTTACCTGAACCTTTTCACATCTGAGCAGGGGATTTCTTTCTGGAGGACCTCCATAGAGCATCTTCGGACAAATGAGGACTAGATGCCTCTCCCACTTGGGCATAGGATACCTAAGGGAGCAGGACTTAGTGAGTGCCTAATGCATTAGGGTGAATGGTATAAGGTGCCCCTCCACTCGAGGCAGATGCAGCCTATGCCAGAATGTGCAACCTGGCAAATAGAGGGTAGGCTGGCTTTCAGCCCCCAGTGGCCCTCTTGGCTGGGAGCTGTTTTGCTGGTGTACATGTACAGCCCTATACTGACCCCCCCCCCTCAACTTTTGGTGATGGGAAGACACCACCAATAAAATTCATCCCATGTGAGGGCATTGTAACTGGTGGAAGTTTAATATCCCTCCTAGGTATTTGAGGTTTACCAGGATTTATTTCCTTATCTCCCAAAAAAGGAGTCATTCGATGTTAAAAACTGACAAAGTATGGCAGGTGGCAGTGGAAATAATTTATAGATAGAAATGTCTTCCATACTTTCATGCTAATAGTTCGGTAGAAATGTATTTAAGGAGCTCACGTTTACCATCTCCACCCTGCTGAACCTTGAAGAAAGGGTAAATGAGATTCTCTTCATTATTGAATGAGAGTTGAACTTTAGTTTCTGGTACCAGGCCGTTTGCTAAATGTTTCTCAAGGGTACCATTGTTTTCTCAGCTAATCAGCCTTGCATTTCTGCCTTGCCATTTAGGATGACCAAACCCCACTGCACATCTCTGCCCGACTGGGGAAGGCGGATATAGTCCAACAGCTGTTGCAGCAAGGCGCGTCTCCAAATGCAGCCACGACTTCAGGGTACACCGCCCTCCACCTCGCAGCCCGAGAAGGGCATGAGGACGTGGCCGCGTTCCTTTTGGATCATGGCGCATCTCTGTCTATAACAACAAAGGTATGAAAACAAGTCTTGGAATCCTACTCTGTCCCTCAAAATACATCCTCCTTATAATTCCCAATGTGTCCTTACAATACCTGCTGTGTTCTCCAAAATACATCCTCCTTAAAATTCCTTAGTCCCTATTCCCAGCAACAGGTACAACGGTTGTATATCATCACCTACACTTGGGATCCCAGGGTAGTCCCAACATGGCCAGCAAAGCCCTGGAGTGGGGGAGGGTAGTTAGGGTATGTGTAAGTTTGTGTGTCTGTGTGCCTGGCTTAAATTTCTCAGTACATTGTCTTCTAATGAAAATGTACTGATATCTAGAGTCAGATGTTTCTTGAATATTGTTTGATAGATTTAACTGGTGATTTAAAAACACAGCCAGAGATTTCTCTAGCTGGGGCCATGTATATAAACCACATTATCAAAGCTCAGTTGGTTGATATTTTTATAATACTTTCAAATCAGGAGGAGAATTGGGAGGGGGTAATTTTTGTTTGTTGTTGTCATTCCTTTTGTTACTATTGTGTTGTCTGACTTATGCTCTGATTTTTTTTTTTTAATCTTGACTCTGATACCTTAGAATGGTAATGTTCCACACAAATGCTCTGCAGATGCAAAATGTAGAGGTCGTTTTTCTTACGTTACTGTTTAAACCTTGTAGGTGTGATAGGAAGATAGCTGGAAATGGTGTTGCACTCTCTTATTTGGGTGCAGAGAAGCATTAATGTGTAACCAATGAGCAAGATAATTACAATAATTATAAATATTTGGTAAACTATCTGAAAAAAAAAATGACAACTACCTTAAACTTCACCCACTGTGATTCTTTAGGCTCTTTGGTAAAGTTGAGATGTAAGTTCCTGGCTCTCATTCATTGTGTAAAACATTGGGGTTTTGAGTGCCCCAACCCATTCACCAAGCCAGCTGCCCACTGGCTCTAGTTGGCTATAATCTCATGAGGTCAAATGTGTTGATGACCCTGCAGTCCCTGTCTCATGTTTGGGACGCGACCTAACGGAAGAGCTGCTAGATACTCAGATCCTTGTGGGAGTTGAGAGCAAGAGAGATTAGTACTCAACCTCAGTGTCCAACTCTACATGTTTATTGGCCTGGAACCAGGTGCTATTATTCAGTTCAGTTCACCTGTGTGTGAGGACCTCTGGCTCCTACTCCTGAAGACTAGAATGAACATTAAAGATAGGTGCATACATGTGGAAATGGCGAAAGGGGAAGAGAAAGGCTCCAGTCTGAAATTATGGGAGGTCCAGATTTGCCCTGGATGTTCCCAAGCCCACCAAATCCAAATTGTACCTGAGACTCTGGAACCTATTCTTCCTACAACATGAAATCCCAGAATGGCCCTAGAATGAGCCCCAGATCCAGCTCTCCAACCTCATCCTGGTTTGAGGACCACTTAGCCCAGCGTCAGTGGCCTGCTGTGGCTCAGTCAGCACACAGAGAAATGGAATATCCTGCTCTTCCTTGTCAGTGAGGGGACTCTCTGTTACCTGCCAGTCTTGCTCCTGCAGTGCAGCCTTCCCTGCTCCTCCTCATTACAATAATTCATCAGTTCCAGAAGAGGGATGCCATTGGGTCATTTCTATTGTTCATTATTTTTGTGTTTCATTTTTCAGAAAGGATTCACTCCCCTTCATGTGGCAGCAAAATACGGGAAGCTTGAAGTAGCCAACCTCCTGCTGCAGAAGAGCGCGTCTCCTGATGCCGCCGGGAAGGTATGGGGTCACCAGCCACCCTGTGTAACAGGCCACTTCCATGATAACAAAACACGCACTTGGCTGTTATTCACCACCAGCCACCTAAATGATAACAGCCATGTTTTTTAAGTCTCATAGGACAAGGAACACTGGAAATAGGTGAATGCTGGGGTCCAAGTGTTGTGGCAGCCGCAGTGTAAATAGCACTCTACGTTGTACCCGAACTAATCCCATCTCCTAACTCTAGGCCTCTGGTGTTAAGATACTGTTTACACTGGTTGTTTCTGCACGTGTTTTCAGAGCGGGCTAACTCCACTGCATGTAGCTGCACATTACGATAACCAGAAGGTGGCCCTTCTGCTTTTGGACCAAGGAGCCTCGCCTCATGCGGCTGCAAAGGTACCTGTAATTCGACGGCATGAGGACACTGGCGAGCAGTGCCCATCCATCTCTACGTCCACTTCCACTTCCACAGAACTATACACCCTAGGGAATCTGTGCCTTCAGCTATTTAGTCAACTCATCTAGTAGATGCTCAATAAATATTTACTTGTCAATTGATTTTCCTTGAAAACTCAGGACATCCGGGAGCCTGGGAAGGACATGAAGTTCAGGTAGTCATCAGCCAAATGAGAAACATAAGTGCAAGAGAGTTTTGATTTGTCAACGTTATAAAATACGTGTTGCATTTTCCCAGGCCGTAAAACAGTGCCTTCGAGTTATATGTGTTTCATAAAATAAGTCGGGAGGTTTTGCTTAGGTGTTTTTAATATTGCTAAAGGGAATGATTATTCTTATTGTTAAGGCATTTTTGAGCAGTTAGACAACCTAGACTTCTCAGAAAAGAGATGCATAGAGTGTATGGCTCTTTTATCCCTCTGGTATTTGTATTTGAGAGGTGTTTATGGAAAGATAGGTAAACGGAAATATGCTTTAGGAAGTGCTGTGTTGTTGTGCAAGTGGCTATGATCCCGAACATTGGAATGACACAAACCACAATCTAACTGCTGTCCAGTTCTTTCACTAAAGGTTAGTAGTTGAAAGAACTTTTAGCATCCCTAATGCTTTTTATATATCTCTGTTTTACTCTTGCACTTTGGGAACCTACAGCGCTCTTCCTTAAACTTGGTGTTTAGATCAAACCTCTGGTACACACAGATCGATGAACTTGGGCTATTCTAGATTACTTAAGATACTTTAAACGTGTTCTCTTAAAGTATTTAGAGAATGTTATCTTTCACAGAATTTCTCCTCAGAACCTCTTTTTATGTCTTTCTCAAACATTTATACCCCATGAAATCTACAATTCAAAATCAAGCCCCCGGACTTGCTTTGCATCTAAATGCAGCTTTTCTTCCATAATTTCAGACTCTGACAAACATTCTTTCTCATAAAATAACCATGCCTTGACTTTAAAAAAAAAACAACACACAACTATATCTAAAAAGAAAGAAAACAAATAGCATTATTCACAATAGTCAAAGGTGGAAGTAACCCAAGTGTCTATTGAAGGATGACTAGATAAACAAAATTTAGATTCTTCATACAAAGGGAGTATTATTCATCCTTAAAAAGGAAAAAAAATTCTGACACATGCTGCAATATGGATGAACCTCAAAGACATTGTGCTAAGAGAAGCCAGTTCCACAAAGGACAAATATTGTGTGGTGTCACTTATATAGAGACAGAAAGTAGAACGCTGTTTGCCAGAGGCTGAGGGGAGGAGGAAAAGGGGAGTTAGTGTTTAATGGGCACAGTTTCATTTTGGAGCTGGATGGTGCTAATTGTTGGAGAACAATTTGAATGTACTTAATGTATTTAACAATAGTTCAAATGGAACGTTTAATGCTATGTATATTTTATCACAATTTTTAAAACAAAATTTATAATGAAATGTAATGCTTGTACATTTCATTTCAGTTCATTTTAATATCCCTTTGTGCCTGGTCCACTTTTTATGTTATAAATAACCCTGTGTTATTAATCAATAAATAATTAATAAGTGAACTATTTATTTCTCACATGTGAGCAACTAGTGCCAAGCAGTTTGGAAGTACAATAAAATGAATCCAATCCACCTTTCCATCCACAAAATAACTTCAGTCAATAGTTGATATATTTGTGGTTGAGTTTTTCAGCTTTAAATTTGTCCAACAAGACTTTGTATTCATGGTTTTGCATCTGCAAAACATCTTTGACAAAGAATTAAAAAGCAGTTCTTGAACTAATTCCTTTTAACAGCCCTTTAGCCTTAAACTATCTTTTACAGTCAATTGAACACGGGCTTTTCTAAAGGGACATTCCCTCTCATTCCCACAGCACAATGGTCTCAAAAGAGCCTCTGTAATGCCATCTCTCCACATTTCTAACTATTCCCGCTTTCTAGAGCAGTGATCCTGGTAAGGAGCATTTTTTTGTTTTTTGTTTTTTTTATTGTTTTCTGTTGGTTTTGTTTGTTTGTTTGTTTTTTAGACTTTGATCCTGAGCAAAGGCACTTAGGGGTTGGCATCATTTGCTAGGAAAAAGACCAAGCATAGTGGTTTAAATTAATGAGAGTCCATTTTCCTCATGCCATTAATAGTCTTTTGGTTTTTCCCTCCAGAGGTTTCTGTTGCTTAGTCAGCCAGGTCTGGCAACCAGCAGGAAAGCAAGTCAGACAATAGGGTACTCCTGTAAGCTCCACCCAGCCATTTCTCTTTACATCTCCTTAGCCACTTATTTTTGCAAGGGATGATGGGAAATGTAGTTTTTCACCTGGACAGAACACCAGAGTTTCATTTATTAAGGAAGGAGGGAAAATGGATCTAGGGTAGGCGAATAGTGTCTTTACTCCAGAGAGCTCAGGAACTTCTGAATTCTGGCTGTGGTGAGAAACGAAGGACAAAGGCTCTAGAGGACATGATTAGCATTTGGTTATGACAGTAATGACAATGTTAACTCTTCTTTAATTCACATTCTTGGTTCTCAGAGTATGTGATGCTTTCTTCTGGCCTTTCTTCTCTTTTGTAGGATTGACAGTGTGTTTTCTTAGCCATACTTAACCTAGAAACATGATGTGACTTTAGGTAATGTGGAATGGGGGATACCTAAAAAGTAGATGGGCTTCTATAATCCCTTTTATCCTGATCTATTTCCTGAGGCAGATACTGTTGGCTTCAGTTTAGGCATGACTTGGGCACTAATAGTGGAAGGGATAGTGAGCCTTAACTTCTTGTTTGCCCGATTTCTCTTCCTTAAAATGTACAATATATCTATTAATATGGATCAGCAGAGACTGTGAAATTCTTGGGGAAAAAATAAAACTGTGATGTAAATACTAGTATATTACTTTTGATAATTTAAAATTACATTTGCTATTGTTTTCATCTTGAAATGATGTCCTTTGCCCTCTACATCCAGAGGAAAAAAATATTGATTAACGTTACTCTACAGTTGCATCTCTCACTATTTTATTTCTCTTCTGATAAATGCATCTGTCTCCTTTAGTGTGGCAAGGAAGAAACAGTTTACTTTCTAGAAATTAGAAAAGCTAAGTCAATTTAGAAAACCCCATTATAGGTCTCAAGATGAACTGTTTGTTTATTATTTGAAATGTTTCTAAAGTCTTTCAAAATTACCTTTCCATTCTACAGTCATTCCATGATTTGTTTTCCCCTGGCTTTATGCTTTCCTTTGTGTCTCAGGTAAGGAGCTCAGCAAAGCCCTGGGTGATAATGAGTAATGTGTCTGGAATTGACCTGTGCTACAGAGATGCCAGAGCTTCTCTAGATTCAGGTTTTTAGAGTCTAGGATTTTTTGGTGGAATTAGAGAGGATTGTCATATCTCAGAGGATACTGATCTGCCTTTAGGGTTTGAGAAGTGACCAACTTGAAGGTTACATCAGTAACAAAAGCAATGAAAAAAAAAATGACAAGATGCATGATAAGCTAAACTCTATCTTGCCTTTGCCTCTCTTATGGACTGATCAGAATTCCTGTTTTAGCACTGCTTTGTGAATTTTCCTCTTAATATAGGGGTGGGGACGCTGATAGCTCACCCCCTCCTATCTGTCACTCGCTGCAGAGTTGGGCTCAGTCCAAAGCTCTCATTTCTGAAGGCCATCGCTGAAGGGTGTGTCTGAACAAGGGACAAATGCTTCCCAGGTCAGCTGGAGTTTCCAGATGGCAATAGGTCAAAACTAAAAATAGAGATATAAAATTGTCTTCTACCCCGGCTCATCCCATTTGGTAGACGCTGGTTTCACAAGTCTGGAAGTGGCATTTCCACTTTCATGGGTTGATTCCCAATAGCTTAAATCGTTTCTCTACAGTTGATTACAGAAAGAGTGTTTCTCCAGTGCAAAATGCTCTCATACTAGGCTATACCAATGACTTAAATGTGCGAGTTGATTGCAGTAGGCTAGCCGATCAGTGGGACAGCACCTTCTGTGTTGTTTCTGACTCATCCACGTGGCTTGGAAAGACCGCGACTGATCCACTGTCTGAATATGGATTGTATTCCCAATTATAAATCATTGGATTCTGTTTTTTTTTTCTCTCTCTCTCTAAATCCTCTTGTCTATAGAAATCAGTCTAATTTTTATTGGCATATATTATATAGTCAGATTCATGTTCATATCAAAATGTAATCTTGCATTTCTGTTAATTGACTGTGATCCAAGACAAGGTCCCTTAAGGGCAGAGGACACTGAAGGTTCCTAAGGCACAGCTAACTCTTAATTTGTCAAATGACCCAGCTGGTATGGCTCAGTGGTTGAGCATCAACCCATGAACCAGGAGGTCACAGTTTGATTTGTCAGGGCACATGCCCGGGTTGCAGGCTCGATCCCCAGTAGGGGGCATGCAAGAGGCAGCTGATCAGTGATTCTCTCTCATCATTGATGTTTCTGTCTCTCCTTCTCCCTTCCTCTCTCTGAAATCAATAAAGACATATTTTTAAAAAATAATTTGTCAAAGGAATTTGAGTTGCCTGTTCCTCTGAGCATTAAGGGTCAGATAAGAGAAAGATCAGAGAATGTTCTCAAAGCCCTAGTAAGATTGACTCAAATTCTGAGGCTTCTGCAGTCATTGTGAAATACTAGAGATATAAAGATAAATATAACACAATATGTGCCTTCAATAAATTTATATTTTAGTAGGAGACACATATGTAAATAATAATAAATATTACTATATATCTAAGATAGCCACTAAATATATCCAGGACTTTGATTGGAGTCAGTCAAGTGGGGAGCAGGTGTAGAAGGGACGGGGAGGGAGTAAAAGACTTCATGAGGGTGTGACCTGTGAGCCGAATCTTTAATGGATAGATGCTGGCCCAGAGGGCATGTTGGGGAAAGTATTTTTGGTAGAGTAGGCAAGACAGAAACATGAGCTGTATGTTGTTTTGGGGACGGGTACAGCTGAAGCATAGCATAGAGACAAGTTTTGTAAAAGAGGCAATGGACGGTCAAATAGGGGTAGATTACAGTTAGCAGTTCTGACTACCATGAAAACTAAAAATTTCAACCTGTAAGCAGTCAAAGGGATTTTCAAGGTGGAATAATGGATCTGAACATGACTAATTTGTTTGCTGTTTCCTAGTAGGTTTTCCTCTCACCCCCAATTTAAATAAAGCAAGTAATTATTGAGCACCTACTAACGTAACTCCCCCTATATTCCTTTTGTAAAACCAACGGTACTCTGACTCTTGAATTAAACTGTTTATAAGTGTTCTACTTTCCCTGGTTAGATGTGGGAGACATGAGGGCACTACATTAATGACACTGTCTTTGCTTATTTAGTAATCAAGATTTAAAAAAAAAAAAAACATTAAAAAAATCTTTAGAAAGGGAGGCATACTGTCTTGAAAATGTACTGTGCACGTTTTTATCTGGTTACCGGGCACGTGACCAAGTGGTTCATGTTGACAGAATGGTTATACGCCACTGCACATCGCTGCCAAAAAGAATCAGATGGACATAGCGACGACTCTGCTGGAATATGGTGCTGACGCAAACGCAGTTACCCGGCAAGGAATTGCTTCTGTCCATCTTGCAGCTCAGGAGGGTCACGTGGACATGGTGTCACTGCTCCTCAGCCGGAATGCCAACGTGAACCTGAGCAATAAGGTAACCCTTTTCTTTCTCCACAAAGTAGACAATGCAACAAAACCTCGCCTCCCAAGAAGGTCACCAAGAAGTCATGAAACATCTGGGTCAGATAGGGTGTGTAAAGTGTAATGTCACAATAAGATGTTTACCAAAGTATTAATTATCCTGGCAAAAACTTGGAAACAATCTGTTTAAACAGTAAGAGGATGGTAGGTCAATAATTGCAAAGTCATACAGTTGAGTAGCATATAGTCATGAAGTCCACAAAGTTTATCTAAAAACATGAAGTGATGTTATAAAGTTCATTCAAAGAGGAGCATTCTTATTTCACCAGAATGTAGCAAGTGAGAAATTGTACACAGTAGCCTGTTGATTCTTTCCACAGACATGTGTGGGGCACCTGCTCCTTGCCTATCTCAGTTTAAGGTCCTAGGCTACAAAAAGAAATTGGAAATAGTTCTGCTCTCTAAGCGTTCATTTTAATAACAGAAATTTTAAGTAGCTATTTTATTCAATAGATTGGAAAGGTTGTTAGTTTACACGTTTAGTCTTCGTGTGTAAGTTAGCAGTTCTGAGGAACTTGTCAAGACTGTTCCCAAAATTCTTCAAATTCCGGTCCTCATATTTGACATTCCTATTATGAGTGAAGAAAGCTTCACCCCACAATTGAGCAAAGACTTATTGCAGTATTGTTGCATATATCAGAGAATTAGAATTTGCTGACTACCTGTGCATGAATACCTGAGCCTGAGATCTGCCCAAAACACAGAATGGATGTTTCTAAGTCTTCAAACAGCACACCCCCTGCAAGAATGCCCCCAAATTCTTGATAATCCAAACTCTCCAGCAGTTAGCTTTTCCTCGCCAGTTAGTGATGGCACAGCCGTGGCATTTCTCAGCTGTAGCTCAGATATTGGAGTAGAGTTTCAACATAGGAATAGTTTTATGGTGACAAATAACAAGTTCTTTATTTTTAACATATGTGGCCTGTGTTTCGGAATCACAGAGGGTTTAAATCCTAAATTGAACTCTTAGTGGAGAAGTGTCATTTGGGCAATTTATGTGAGCTCTCTGAACCTCAGTTTCATCCTCTAGTAAAGACAATATTTACTTCACAGAGATGTCATGAGGATTAGCTAGATAACATTCAGCACCTTCACAGTGGAAATGAGTAATCGTATTCATTTTGGACTTTGTACAATTTTGAAAAAAAGGTTACTCTGCACTAATCTGAATCCCCAAAGTTGTAATTTAACAAATTCTGTACACCAGAAGACCAGGGAAATCTGTCTCGCAGTTTTAATATCCTGAAAATCCTTTTTGATCATTACAGAGCAAACATCTTTTTCATTTCCCTTTTCTCTGGTGTATCAACTTGATTTTCTCATATCTTTTTAAACACCCCTTTTAGGAATGCAAGTCTCAGCATTAATGGGACTCACAAAGCAATGTCAAATAGTTATTCTAATCAGGATTTGTTTGAGCTTTTGAATTTTCTGAGGTTCATTACCAGTATGTAAACCAGCCTTCTAAGAGTTTGCTGCAAAATTCAGCTTATCTACATGAGATGTAGAGAGCCCGGCCTTCGCAAAGTGAAGCACATTCCAGCATCCACTAGAGTGTATTTTCTCTTGTGTGCCCAGAATATTGTATCTCCTTCATTCTCCCAGAGACAATGTAGACCTTAACAATCGGTTAACAGGTTAACATTTTCAGTGGGTTTGATACTAAAATACAGTGTGATTGACTTTCTGTTCTTTCAAATACTCCAATCAAGTGGATATTCACCTTAGAATCATAGGTTATTTTTAGGCGGATAATATTTTAGAAAGAATTTGTCAGTGTTGGCGTTGGTAGATGGGCCATCGAAAGGCAATTCTAAAGACCAAAAGGCATAGGTGATAAACCATCAGCCTCCTTCCTGAATATACGCAGCGATGCTTCCAAGGACAGTTTAAAGAGCAGATCAACTGGCTTCCCATTAGCACCTGGTACTTAAGGAGCTTTCAAGAACTTCGCAGGACCAAGAAACTGCCTCGTACAATGGCATTTGTAAATCTTTGCTTCCCTTCTCGCTTGTCATTTTCTGTTTTAAATAAGCCCCGGTGTGAAAGCAGATCATCAGCACATTATTATCCAACTAGAGGCCTGGTGCATGAATTTGTGCACAGGTGGGGTCTGGCCGTCCCGCCCTGCCCGGGCTCCTCCCACCTACTCATTCCACCTTCCCATTTAACACCAGACTTTATTTCCTTGCTAAAAAGTAAATATTAACAACAAAAAAATAGCTTTCGTGAAAATTTCTTATGCATGAAACACTTTGTTTTACTTCTTTTCTTACTGGTAACCAGTAGTTCCCATCAGTTTTAAGGAAGACCGTGAACTTGAGTCACTGCTAAAGTGCTAGTGTCTGATCTGCTTTGATTTTTATTTTGACGTTGCTATTTTCACACATGGATTTTATAGGCCACAAGTCGCTATATTTCTTTATAAAGCAAATAGAATATTAAACAGAGCTGTAGTTATTCTGACTTGGGGGTGTTTTCTTTTTCCCAATAAATGCCATTTTTTAAATGAACAATGGTCAAAACCCCATAAAAGATTAACAGGTCATTTCTGAGCTTAAATGAAACTATTTTAACCATCACATTTTTTTAAAAATCTTTTTTACCAAAATCATGAATATAAACATAAAATTTTTTTTATCGAATATATTCCGTTTTGCCTAAAGGTTGTTTGCTTTTGCCCTCTGATTCCATCAATTAGCAGATGGATTAAAAACTGACGCTCGATGCTGGTTGTATAGAGATTAAACATACAGTATCTGCCTCAACAAGCGCACAGTGGTCTGAGGAAGACAGACGAGAAAACAGAGTTGAAATGCAGGATTATGATGATCTTCATAGAGCAGGTGTGCACATAAAGGGAACAATGAGGCCCTTTGTGGGATGGGGAGAAGGAAGCCTGAGGAAGTTGAAAATGGCTCTGTCAGAGGTAGATGATCACCCACAGCGTGCAGGAAGTAGACAGGGCAACACGAGAGAGCGGGACACGTCTCAGAGCGTGTGCTGATAACCCCAGTGAAGTGTCTTCCGAGTTTCAAAAAGCCTCAGACTTAGAATAGGTGACCGTGACACTTTTACAAAATGTTACGGCTAACAGTATTGTTTCCTCTAGAGAAGGACATGGAACATTGTTCTATGTCAATCTTGGGTGGTGCCCCTGGGGCCCTGGCTTATTTTTCGTGGGAGTTCAAGTGAATGCATCAGTCTTCCTTTTCATATGTCCCCTTTATTCAGTCTGGGGGAGCTTCCTCCAAAATTCTATAGACGCTATTAAAAAGTCAAGCAGGGGGAAAACAAAAAGTCATGCGGATAACCCTCCCGGAGTCCTTGGTTTGACAGAATAGCAACCCCTAAGTAAATAATGTGCAGCATCTAGACCAGCGATTTTCAACTGTTGTGCCACAGCACACTGGTGTGCCACCGGGATTTTTAAGACCTGAAACACCTGACTATTTAGTCAGGGGCACTGACCTCTTTTCCCGTAGGTTGTCAAATAAAAACACAACAATAGCCATCGGTGTGAATGAATGAAAATTATACCTTCTTTGGTCAGATTGGCAAAAAATGTAATACATTTTTTGGTGTGCCGCAGAATTTTAGTAATTAGTTTATGTCTGCCATCAGTTGTAAAAGGTTGAAAATGACTTTTCAGAATAGCCACCGCTCCGTTTATGTGTGCCATGAGATGGGAAGGGTACCGAACCCTTTCTGATGCTGCTTTTGGTCCAGTACTTCTCTCTGAAAAATAGGACAGGCTGGTGTTCTCATTGCACATAGGGCAAAGTGGGAGGAAGAAGGCCTGCGATGTTAGCTTCTGTGCTCATAAAGGATGAAAGGAAATAATCTAGAAGCATCTATACTTACTCACTTCCCCTTATTATTTATGAGAAAAATTCTTCACAACACCAAACATTTCTAAACTAGCGCATAGTGTCCTAGTAATTTTTTTCCATCAGAACAACCATGTAGTCTGCATAGTCTGTGGTACAGTCGGTTTCTAATATTTAGTCTCATTAAACCCATACACCATCTAAATGACCTGGAAATTCTCATGATACAGCATTCATATTCCATTTCACAGGCCATCCTTCTTACCCAGAAACAACATACAGAAAGTATTTGTCAATTTTGAGTATTAATATTTAATGGGGAAATATTATCATATATCACTATTCATTTTATAAATGATTTTTATTTTAATCTTTATTTATTTATTTATTTATTTATTTATTTATTTATTTATTTTTTGCTAAAGCTAGTACCACTGGTGCTGTATTAAAATTTCATAATTTGGAGCGGGGGGTCTTATCTTTAAGGTGAACGCTGAAGTATGTAGAAGAAATGGTATAATGTCAGTGAATTGCTTTAAAATACTATGCAAAGGGGAAAAAGGAATTAGGGCTGAATGAAACAGGTGTAAGAAAACCTTGTTACTTGCTGACTCTGATGAATGCAGAGTCTGTCTATTCCCTCCGCTTCGCGTGTTTGAAATTTTTCATTAAGCCTGTAGATAACAGTGTTGCCACAGTGCCCGTGTATAAACTTACTCTCCAGAGTTTTTTAACCTAGAAATCTAGGCTTTCTCCCCTGGAATTTATGAAATGCTTCTCAAACATGCCTGTGTCCTTTCACGTGTTTGCAGAGTGGCCTGACCCCACTCCATTTGGCTGCTCAAGAAGACAGAGTGAATGTGGCCGAAGTCCTCGTCAACCAGGGAGCACACGTGGACGCCCAGACCAAGGTAGACAGAAAGAATGTGCCCGTACAATGTGTCTCTTAGTGACTCCTGTATGGAAGCAAGTACAGTTTTATAGGGGGAAGCAAATTCCTCCGTCGTATCTTTTATACATAGTATTTCCAATGTGCATCTGTTCAAGGGGCCCTAAAGTCTCTGATTCTAGTACCCAGATGCTTTTATCTTGAATGGCCTGGGTGTTTTCTCCTAGCGGCATATCAATACCTTTCTGTGTTAGCGCTATTGGTCCTTGTCACAACAGATCCACCCTTCAAGGGCAGAGTGTGAAAGCTTGTACAGTTTTGTAGTTTTTGTAACTGATGTAAAAAAAGCACATTAAAAATTTCAGTAATTTGTGATCTCTAACTTTGTGTAGGCATAGACTATGAAAAAGGATAAATTCAATTTTATTCAGCTATTACTACTTGCTGAATTCATTATGATGTGTATGGTTGCTGGTCTGTCGTGTCTCTCTCTCTCTCCCCCGCAAAATAGCCCTTCTAAAAAAGAAATATATATATATATACATATATATATATATATATATATATATATATATATATATATATGTATATATATATATATTGATTAATCTCACATAATGCCACAATTTTAAGCTCAGATAAGAAAATGGATGTTTAGTGTCATCATCAAAGATATGACTTCATAGTTACCTCATTTCCCTGAACATTTTCTTTCAGTGCTTAATTTTGTTACATCTTCATATCAAACTCGTTTTATCGACTCTAAAATAGAACTCTTCTAAGTGTTGCATTTTTTATATAAAAATGAATGCTTATTAAATGTTGTTACGAATGCAGAGATTTTTGTGTGTAATATAGACAGATGCTGAGGTGAATGGACAGATAGTGAAGATGTTGATAGTAGAGAAGTATCACCAGGAATTAGCCAGGTAAAAAGGTGTGCGGACATCCTATCTAGACTGAATTTATGGGGCCAGCACAGATGAAGCCAACTTTAGGCATGGCTCTGGCTCTATGGTGGTGGCTATTCCACACACACTGTGTTCTATTAGACAGAAGACATCACCAGGCCAGATCCTTGAAGCTTTCTGAACTGTGTTAAAAGGGGAGGGGGGCGATAGCCCTGGGCAGAGCTGTGTAAGCAGGCCAGCTCCTCCCCGCTTCCCTCTGAAACTCCTTGTGCCCCTGGAGACTCCTTGGCCCCATTTGGTGGCTGTGTTGCCCAGCTCTCCCTTTACTCTCCCTCCCAAACTTTTCAAATCTAAACCATCTCATTATCCTTAACCTTGAATGCCTTCCTAGGTGGCTTAGCATTGTACAGAGTAACCACTGGTAGTGGCAAAAGGTTTCTCGTTACTTTCTTAGATTTTGAAAATAAAAGCGTTTTTAATTGGATTTAGCGTATATTCATTATTTTGCTTGAATCGCTTTGTTAAAAAGAAATCTCCAGCCCTAGCAGGTTTGGCTCAGTGGCTAGAGCATTGGCCTGTGGACTGAAGGGTCCTGTATTCAATTCCGGTCAAGGCCACGTGCCCAGGTTGCGGGCTCGATCCCCGGTATGGGGTGTGCAGGAGGCGGCCGATCAATGATTCTCTCTCATCATTCATGTTTCTGTCTCTCTTTCCCTCTCCCTTTCTCTCTGAAATCAATAAAACTATATTTTTAAAAAATCGATCTCTAGGAATCTGCAATCTCATGGTAAATGTATCCACCCTGTGTTCATTTACACGCATGTACACACAGAGACTTAAACACTTTTGGCTATTTCTCTCTTTTTAGATGAAAACTTTTAGAAGGCATGGACAGGGTTAAGATTCTCAATATATTTTGCCTCAAAACATCCAGGACTCAGTGAGGAGGTATGGCAGTGATTCTCAAGGGCAGGTTGGAGGAGAGGAAAGGGTACGTGCACCTTCTGGTCCCAGTGTGCACCCATGACCCCTCAGGTTGAATCTTACGTCTTCTACAGGGTTTCCTCCTAACCCTGCCCACCTCAGGTCACAGTCAGTAATCATTTTTGCACTTATTATAATATTTTGAAGTACATATATTTTCTGCCCTTTACAAGTGATGCACTTTGGGAATCATCTCTCTGACTCTTAGTTGTGTGCTGGTGTCTGTTACAGAGTGTCCAAAATATCTGGAGTATCCTTATTTTTAAAAAATTGTCACCCTGACTTATTTGGTCGGGTGTTTTCCCATGCACCAAAAATTTGCCAGTTTGATTCCTGGTCAGGACACATGCCCAGATTGCAGGCTCAGTCCCCTGGTAGGGGGCATGCAGGAGGTAGCCAATCGAAGTCAATCTCTCTCTCTCTCTATCTCTCTCTCTCTCTCTCTCTCTCTCTCTCTCTCCCTCCCTCTCTCTCTCCCCCTCTCTCAGCCCCTCTCTCTGTCTCCCCCCCTCTTTGTCTCTCTCTCAAAAAAATCAATAAAATAACTAATAAATTAAAAATCATTGTCTAGAATACACACACACACACATATTTTTAAGTAGATAGAATTTGTAACGCCTCAGGCATCCGTTAATATTCATCTAAGAAACAATCCATCACTTGGTCTAAATGAGTGGTTTCACACTGTGGTACTGTAGTTGGCCAGGCAGGACCCTGTAACTGGAGCATGTATGTATACCTGGACCAGGTTCAGACTTCTCAGACCTCCTGAGCTCACCCACAGCAGCCTTTCAGCTTCAGGATTGCTATTTCCTTTGTCTCTGTCATGCATTCTGATAATCACCTACTGATTTGTATTATCATTTAGCCCCTTCATTTTGTAATCTTGATTTTACACACTCAGAGATTAGAGTCTTCAATAAATTCTAGTCAAAATCTTTCCATGGAAGTCTTCTGACCCCTCTAAGAAGCCACGGAATCAGCCTACCCAGACTGTCAATCACTTCATCTCTCCATTCAGTCTTGAAAAGTTGTTGAGAATAAAATTAGCTAATGCAAGAGAGCACTTTGGGAAGAGATATGAGTAACTATTTTCATGTGATATGGTATTATTGTTTACACCTAAGACTAACTCTGAGAATTATCAAGGGTGTTTTTTGGTTTTGTTTTGTTTTTATAGGGAAAAACTATTTTTGTCAGTTCAAAAAGAAAGATTAAATAACAATTTTGCTTCTATTTGGGATGACTGCTACTAAAAGTGTACTTACGATGTTTCTTTTTAAAAATATGTAATTACAGATGGGATACACCCCACTCCACGTGGGTTGCCACTATGGAAACATCAAGGTCGTTAATTTCCTGCTCCAGCATTCTGCAAAAGTTAATGCCAAAACAAAGGTAAACTCCTTTCTCCTTTGTATCCACCGAAATCATTGATTGTGTCTGAGGAAATGAGTCATTTCTTCCACCTTCCTTCTACAGAATGGGTATACGCCATTGCATCAAGCAGCTCAACAAGGACATACTCATATAATCAACGTCTTGCTTCAGAACAATGCCTCCCCCAATGAACTCACTGTGGTAAGAGCCGAGGGCCAGCTAGGGAAAGGGAGATGGGTCCAGGCACTAGGATCGTCTCACATTTTTCATTGTGCACCGAAGTTGTTTTTTTCCCTTTCATTCATAGGCGTGAGCAAGCATGCAGCAGAATGAAGGGAAAAGGACAATAATTATGTGGTTGTGAGCTCTCCAGAGAGAGAGTTGCGATTAGTGTTTCACACTCAAAAACTACTGATTGCCTTGCCCCCTAGTGGGAAGTACATAAGAAGAAATATGCGTTTGTTTCCTTGATTAGTTAGGACATTAAGAACCTCTTGGATTCTATCTGTAGCAGCTCAGACGCTGCTGTATGAGTAGGAACAGGTTAGGTGGGTTTCATGCAAAGTATGTCTGATGAAACTGTTTTGCATGCGGCAATGGAATGGGCTGTGGAGACACTCGTCTTGGGATTTGTATGGGTGAAACAGGTGGAAATATACAGGCACTGAGACACGTGGAATTCCTTGCTAATTCCTTGTCCCCGTTTCCCTCTTGCCAGAATGGGAACACTGCCCTCGCCATTGCCCGGAGGCTTGGCTACATCTCAGTGGTGGACACGCTGAAGGTCGTGACTGAAGAGACCATTACGACGACGGTGAGTGGTGGACGCTGGGCCTGGCTACCTTAAGACAGTAGATCTTTTAAGACATTTGATCTTTCCTGGGCTTTGCAGAGATGAATCCTCTTTCCCTATTCATAGACTATGAGCCATGTTTCCAGATGTTGTCACCTCATTGTTGGCACCTGGCATAGCAAAACTCTCATCTCTGATACTAAGAAAACTTGAAAATACCCCTAAAACTACCCCTTTCAAAGTTGCATTCGTAGCTATAGAGTTTGTCATTCCATATAAAGCTAAATTTAATTATTTGTTTGGGTATTTTAAATGAGATGTAGGCAGGAATGCTTTAACATCCTTCTTTGGCAATATAAGAAAATGAAGCATTCTGAATTGGTTCTTTGACATTTTTTAACTCACAAATGATAATAGATACATTGTTATCATTATAAAAATTAGATTATCATAACATAAAACATTAGAGCAGTGGTCCTCAACCTTTCTAATGCCGTGACCTTTTAATACAATTCCTCATGTTGTGGTGACCCCCAACCATAAAATTATTTTCGTTGCTACTTCATAACTGTAATTTTGCTACTGTTATGAATAATAATGTAAATATCTGTGTTTTCCGATGGTCTTAGGCGACCCTGCTAGCGATTCTCAACCTGTGGATCGCAACCCACAGGTTGAGAATCGCGACCCACAGGTTGAGAACCGCTGCTGTAGAGCCTAAGACCATCGGAAAACACAGATATTTACATTACGATTCATTAACAGTAGCAAAATTACAGTTATGAAGTAGCAACGAAAATAATTTTATGGTTGGGGGTTACCACAACATGAGGAACTATATTAAAGGGTCGCGGCATTTGAAAGGTTGAGAACCACTGCATTAGAGATAGGATCAAATTGATTTTTACCACCACTTTCACTTGTCTCCCATTCACCTATTGGATTTTCATAGGGAAAACAGTAGCTGCTTTATTAAAATTTTAAGTGAATCTTTACTAGGAGGCCTTATGGCATCAGATATTTCTTTACCAACTGCAGCAGGATTTGGTAACTTTGGGGTCAAGAGCAGATATTGCACCGGATCAGAGGCTTATTTGAGTAATTTCTGACCACATGACCCAACACAAGGCCTGGCAGTGACTCTGTACGTGGCAAATTTAAGACTCTGGAACACTTGGACTTACCATCTCTGCCTCATTTTCTCATTTATCACCTTCTATCCTGAAAGAAGGCACAGTTCACATCTGCAGACAGTTTGTATACTCATTGCTTCATAGAAAACACAGAAGTTGTTCTGGCCAGGGTGGCTCTGTTGGTTGGCTGTCATCCTGTGCAACAAAAGGTTGCCAGTTCAATTCCCTGTCAGGGCCCATGCCCAGATTACTTCCTTGATCCCCAGTAGGGGGGTGTGCAGGAGGCGACCAATAGATGTTTGGATTTTTCCTGAGGTTTCTTGCTCGCTCTCTCTCTTCCTCTCTCTCTAAAATCAATTTTTTAAAAAACATACGCACACATTGGTTGAGGGGCTCTTTAGCAATCTGTTACTTCCGTTATTTGACTATCTAAATACTTTAGAAACTAAATAATAAGCCTGCTGATTACAAGAGAGAAGTTTGATAATGGGTAAAAGAGAAAACAATAGCTTTAATGGGGGCTTAGTCACAAGGAACAACAGCCTGTAATTATTGGAATCGAGAGTCTAGCATGATGGTTATCAACCAGGGCACATATGTTTTTATTGAATTTATTGGTGTGGCATTGTCAATATAATTATATAGGTTTCAGGTGTACAATTCCACAATACATCATCTGGATATTGTATTGTGTGTTCACCACTTCAAGTCATGTCTCCTCCCATATCCATTTATCCACCACCCCCCCCCCGCAACCTTTATCTTCTTCCAGACACATTTCTAACTTAAAGATACAGTTTGTGTAGGAGCTAATTCCCACATGTTGCTTTCACATACCTCTTGAGTGTTTCATTATCTTAATGTCTATTATTAAATTCTCAAGAAAAGAGTTTAAACAAATAACGTTAATATCCTTAATTTTATAGACATCTCATGTAGCTCTTTCTAGGGTGGGGAATGAGAGGGAGGAGGACAAGGTAGTAAACAGTGGTCAGCTGTCACCATGCTAGATGTGAAGTCACTGCAGCAAAATCAGGGCGTCTCAAAAAATGTATAGACGCTGCAACAGCTAATAGCTCGGCTTTGAAAATGAAATGTATTTTAATGAACACTGACTTTATACTTATTCAAAGTGTGTATATACATTTTTTTGGAACACCCTATATATAAGACTTCTACTTCAATGTTAGAGAATTGAAACTCATAGAACAGTTCAAAATCCAATCTTATTTGATTGAATATAAATGACTTTGTCACCCATTCAGAAAGTTCCAAGTGTTCCCTTGATACCAGAAAAGCTATAGGAGAAAATAAAGTTACAGGCAGAGAAACTCAGGTTACAGCCTCAGGAAATATTCTGCAAGATGGAATTCAACGCTCAGATTCCTAATGAAGGACACACCGCATTGGGGCCCAAAGCCATTTCACACTCATCTTCATCGGCCTAGTTGGTTTCTGCCTCAGAAGACGGGACTCATGCTAACAGGAAAGATTCAGTTGGCCTAATGGGAGAAATGAGGCTTTTACTAAATGGAGTTCTCACACTGATTAGAAAATAGTCCATCCAAGTCCCTAAGACTCAGCCCAGCACTGGTATGTGAGACTGTATTTTGAGCTGAGACACCACCCTGTCAGCCCTGCTGCGGCAGTGCCATGTGATCCAGTTTACAGGAGGATTGACGCCATTCAGGGTGGAGTCTGCTCTTAAACTCACTAAACACAGCGCTGTCTCCACCAGAGGTAGACCTTTGCACAGCCAGTCACTGGGGCCCCATTGTTTCCAGAAGCAGACTTAAGTTTTTAAAAATGCCTTTTTAAAAGAAAGCTGTCTTCCATAGGAGCACCGTGTAAGATGTGGCAATTCTGAGAAAGATGCAGCAAAGGAAACTGACTATATAGAAGCTGGTATGCAGAGATATGAATGAAGGTGTTTAAATTGTGTTGTTGAAAATACTCAGTTCCCTGAGTAGTAATGAGCAGAGTACATCTATCACTCAGATCTGTTTCCCCCCTTTTTTTTAAATTAGTGAATGCTTATGTTCAATCTTTTCTTTTTAAATATATTTTTATTGATTTCAGAGAGGAAGGGAGAAGGAGAGAGAGATGGAAGCATCAATGATGAGTGAGAATCATTGATCGGCTGCCTCCTGCACACCCCATACTGGGGATCAACCGGGGCATGTGCCCTGACCTGGAATTGAATTGTGACCTCCTGGTTCATAGGTGGACGTTCAACCACGGAGCCACACCAGCAAGCCAGATCCATGTTTCGAATTCCATTCTCTAATAACGGGAACCAGGGCTCCTTGGAGACATGGCTGAATCCAGCCAGAACTAGGGTAGGAAATACATAAATGAGCTGGGAACATCTGGTAGTGCCAAAAAATAATAATAATAATAAGGAAATATCCCCCCTCCACCCCAAATAAGTAAATAAGTACACACACAAAAATGATGCAGACATGTCAAAGGGGCACAGGAATCGATGGAAAGAGTCCCTAGTGCTGAAAGCTGCAACAATTTGAGCAAAAATGTAAAAAAGCAGTATCGGAGTATAGTGCAAAGTATAAAATAAATAGCCCTGAGTCCATTCTGGTAAGCAAATGACTAGATAAGTAGGGAAGAAGAGACACATTTCTCAGGCAACAGAACTCTAAATAATTTTTGAGCCTACACGCGCTGAAGGGGTGGATATACTAGTATTTTCCCTGCTGCTGAAGTCTGGGTTGAGCAGAGAGACTTTCTTCCAAAGAAAACAGGATGGAAGGGGCAGAGAGGATAGAGTGACTTGACATGGAGATGCCAGGCAGGCACTGCGTCAGCCAGGTGATGAAGGCTAACGTCAACACCACCAAGTCATATT
Source organism: Eptesicus fuscus (assembly GCF_027574615.1). Taxonomy (NCBI): domain Eukaryota; kingdom Metazoa; phylum Chordata; class Mammalia; order Chiroptera; family Vespertilionidae; genus Eptesicus; species Eptesicus fuscus. Next base: position 26,902,456 of record NC_072489.1, read on the forward strand.
GATGGTATGTGATAAAAATGGCACTTCACCTCTGTGGTCTTCCTCTCAAAACCATATCACCTCAGTCTAATCATGAGGAAAACATGAGACAAATTCCAGGAAAGAGACATTCCACAAAACACCTGATCAGTTGGCCTCAAAACTGTCAAAATCATTAATAACAAGGAAAGTCTGAGAAACTCACAGCCAAGAGGAGAAATGACAACCAAAGATAATGTGGTATCCTGAATGGGCTCCTAAAACAGAATTAGGTAGAAATTTTAAAAATCTGAATATAGGCTTTAATTAATAATAGTGTATTCATATTGGTTCATTAATTATAATAAATGTACCATTAATTGTAATAATGTAAGATGTTAATAATAGGGGAAACTTGGTGAACTCTCTATAATATCTTTACAGTATTCCTGTAAATTTAAAATTGTCCCAAAATAAAACCTTATTTATAAAAAAGGTTCAAGTTCAGTGTTACATGCTGGAAGAGGCACCAGATAGTGCTGTATTTCAACACGATAACTGAGGACAGGGGTGGATATACTAGTAATTCCCTGCTAGTTGCATTTACCAAGAATTGGTAAGAACTACGATAAGAAGCTGGGGATTTTACCCTTTCTGGGTTTTAATGGTGTAGCTTTTTTTTCAATTGCCTTATTTAAATGTGTGTCTTCCTTTGTTCCATAGTCTTTCATGTGCTCAGAGTTAATAAAAGAGGACTCTTTGAAACTAAAAAATTAAGTCATTGAGATTTTCTAACAAGTAATGCTGTCGGTGTATTTGGATGGATACAGTCTCCATAGGTCGAAAGTTATCAGAGCAAGTAAGAGATTCAGCAGGGCCTTTGCTTGCACTATACTGTTCTCTAATATTTTTGTAGAGATTAAAATGATCTTGCAAATGCATTACCTCTAAAATATTTTTTCATATACTAGTATATATATATATATATATATATATATAGAGAGAGAGAGAGAGAGAGAGAGAGAGAGAGAGAGAGAGTCATTAAATTATGTAATTTGTGCAATCTTAATATTGATTTATTCTAGAAATTAAGATGACACCGCAGGCAGGGAAGACAAAATAAATGGCTGGCTTGATAAGTAGTGAAGACACATATTTCTTGCCATTCATTTGGCTTATCTTCAGCCCAGACATTTAGTAGGATGAAGCGGCAGATTCATCAGACCAGGAAAAAGTATCGGCGATCTCTCTCTTCTCTCTTCCTGTGAAAAGCCTTGGTAGGGATTTCAACCTTTTAAGCTGGTGTGCTTTGTCCCTAAAATTGTCTCACCTTGTATTTGTTCTCAGCTGTGTATATGGTGAGGACCTTGGAGTTACTGAAGGACATTGTGATGTCATTTTATACGTGGGGGCTTTAGGATAAGCAACACATAAGCCAACTAATAATAAACCAACTAATTTAGAAAGAAGTAGTCTCCTTAAAACATGCACTCTCCTCACTCTAAAGTCACTGCTTCTTTTTGTTGTTGTTACCAGACTGTCACAGAGAAGCACAAAATGAATGTTCCAGAAACAATGAATGAAGTTCTTGATATGTCTGATGACGAAGGTATGAAAACCTCCTTTGAGTTCATAATAATTAAGTGACTGTGTATTTGCTTCCTGAAGAAAGTTCATTGCAAAAATGTTTTCAGAAACATTAGAATATGTTGTTGTAGCATCGACAGGTTACGTTTTCCACCCACTTACATTGTTCACTTAATCATGCAGTTCGTAAAGCCAACGCCCCTGAAATGCTCAGTGATGGCGAATATATCTCAGATGTTGAAGAAGGTATTTGCAATTTTTTATTGTGATGACACTTAACTACCATCTTTCTATTCCATTTCTTATCTTTGAAATGTAACACTTCCTTGAGTTACTAACTTTTCATTTTATCTTGAGATGATTAATTTATGTGTCATTTAAACAGCGCATATTTGGTGTTACTGATTGTCTTCTTTTAGTCTCTCTGAATCAGTTCTTGAACCCGTTTTCCAGCTTAAAAATACAAGTCTCGCTAATTATCTGGATTAGTTTCTTTCTATTTGTTTCTATTAAGCAGGAAATTGATGTTTTTATTGCTTACATTTTAAAATCTCGAAAGGGAAAACTGATTCATCCTTATAGTTAAAATATTTTTTAAACAGCAAGAGAAAGTTTCCTTATAGGTAAGGAATCGGTTTCCCATTCTAAGATTTTCCCTAAGCTTTTTAGCAAAAGCACCTTTTGATCTTGGACTAATAATGAAAACGCAACCTGAACCAAATTACTTTCAAAATATAAATTTTCAATATTGATTTCATGAAAGAAATAAAAATATAAATGATTGCAGTTATACTTAATGTGCTTAAAAGAAACGATTTGTCTTCTGTCTTATTTAAAAATCAATACATTTGACCAGGCCATAATGTAGAGATTATATTACTTAATGACATCTTTAAAAGGCTCGGGGAAACTAGCATTTTTACCATGAATATTATAAAGATGGCAAGTCATGGAGTTTTGCTGTAATAATTAAACATTTACTTATATAATGTATGTTATGCTTATGTTTCTTTCTTGCACCATTTGAATTTTCAAAACTACATTCTATTTTCTGCTCCCTCCGTTTGCCATCTTGCATGTAGTATTTTTCTCTTGAATCAGTCTTGGTGTTGCTAGTCTTTCTCTGCCTTTAGGTAACTTCTCCATTTTAATTATTGTTCCTTCTTTGATTTGTACAAATTTCATTGGAAATGTAAATGTAAATTAAAAAAAAAAACTAGTTGGAAAAGTCTACCTGATCCAAAGTCACTTTAACTGTTTGATGTACAATGACTGCCCAGTGTTAGTCTGTGGCGGGACTGCACACCCAGAGAACTAATTCTTGGTGGTCATTAAGGACTTGGAAAGACCTGTCTCATTGTTTGTAAATGTTGTTTGGATAAATGTTACAAGGTTTATTCATTTTTCTTTCTTTTCCTCTAAAACATCAGCTATATGTTTATGTCCCCAAATAGATAATATTTGTATCATCTTTAGTAATATGCTTTCCTGTCATATTATATTTCAATGCCTTCTAATGCCACATTTTCAGAGTAATTTCTGACAGGCAGGAGATACAAGAAAAATGATATTCTTACATAGATCTGTACACAGGCAGCCCATGATATCCAAAGTAAGTTTTTCTAATGAAATTATTATGAAATATAATATGATAATCACAGAGCTAAGAATTTGCTAGTTTTTAACATACTATCCCAAAATAGCCTCACTGATGAGAAGCTACGTTTGAATGGACTATATAATGCCTTATCCATGTGGATAACTAACCAAATAATTTCAAAAGAGGAGAAATTTTGCATCTCTTCATTTGAAGATACTTGATCTAGCTGTTTAACTAGAAATGACAATCATTTCCTTTAGATGTATCTCAGTTTAGGAATTTGAAATAAATAAGAAAATTTTAATTCTCACTTTATCCATCTTTCCTTAAACACATTGGGGTATGTCTGGGGGCTTTGGGAGTTAAATGGCTTTTGATTTCATAATGTCATAGAATTTAATGTCAAAAGGTTTTCCTTAAAAGTCATAACCTGAGCATCAACCATCTAGCGCTGGAATTACCTCCATAGAACCCTCTGCTTAGGAGTTTCTTTTCCTAATACCCCAAATCCGTGGTCGGCAAACTGCGGCTCGAGAGCCACATTCGGCTCTTTGGCCCCTTGAGTGTGGCTCTTCCACAAAATACCACTGCTTGGGCAAGTCTATTTTGAAGAAGTGGCATTAGAAGAAGTTTAAGTTTAAAAAATTTGGCTCTCAAAAGAAATTTCAATCGTACTGTTGATATTTGGCTCTGTTGACTACTAATGAGTTTGCCGACCACTGCCCCAAATGATAGGAATTCCCAGTTCCCAAGCTGCCTGTTCCATTATGAATAGCTCAGACTTTAAAAATTCTTCTTTATTGAGTATTCTGCAGCTTCTACTCATTGATCCAGGCTCTTGATATATCTGGCACTATTTAGAACAAAATCTGCCTCTTCTATGTGACAATCCTTTCAATATTTAAAAACAGTTCTCATATTTCTTCTTAGTCTTTTTTCTAAAGGCCTATTATCACCGCTTCCTTCCACTGTCCCTCACTATCATACTCAATCTCCTGTGCACATTTTAATGTGCCTCAGGGAAATCCATCTCGATTGCGGTGGCCTGAACTAAACACAATATTCTACATGTGGTGTGATCCAAGCAGACTGTAGAAGAGTTATTGCTTTGTCCCTGGATGATATTAAAAATCTATTATTAAAGATTAAGATGCATTTGGGATTGTAATATACATTTAATTGGAGTCATATTAATATTACTGTCAGCTAAAGTCCCTAAATTTTGTTTATATGAGCTCCAGTAAGCCACATTTTCCCTATCATATACTACATCATTTTTTGCTGCGGAAATTAGCACTTCTCTAATTACTCCAAACCCCAAAACAGGTCATTTAGAAATGTTAATTCTGAAAGGCCCCTACAATCTTAATGTTAATTTTTACTTCTCACTCACTTGCCTGACAGTTTGGCCAGAACTTCACCCCTTTCATTGGATTAGGGGCTGCCTGTTCAGTAAGCCCAAGGAACTGTTGCAAATGTTTATTTCCTCGAAACCACATGTTGTGAAAATGTCTCTCTACAAGCTCTAGTGAGAGATTATTACGCTGGTAACCCAGTGTGCCAACAATATCAGCAGATTTTTAAAGCCAATAAAAATAATAGCAATATATGCTGTCAGTTTTTCTCAAGAAAGAAAAGATGAATGGATGTGTAATATGGGAAAATATAATTGTCATTTTAAATTACTATAAAAATTGAGTAAATATTAACAGAACAGTGGTCTCTCTTCTCTCTTGCTTGCTTTCTCCTCTTAGGTCCACTTTGAGAAATTAGTAGAGGGGAAAGAATGTTGGGATTACTTTCTCAAAAAAAGGAAAACAAGTCTAGACAATGTTATCAGTCAATGACTCCGGGAACAATGGAGTCAAGTTATGGAGTAGAACAAAGGATGAAGCAGAGCGGGGAGGAAAAGGCTATAAAGCAAACTTATCTAAGGCAGGTTGGTCAGCCCAAACATTACACAGGGAGGGGTAACAGGGGCTCCTCTGTTTACAAGGGCTGGACTGGGTCACAAGTATCTTAATGCCCTCCTGTCTTCTTTCCCAGAAAAGATGTTACATACATTAAAATGAATATACATACAACATTAATATCTTGATTCTAGTGCCAGTTAGATTCTTATGTTTTACAATTCAGTTTGCAATTCAAAACAAAGGAAAGAAGAGAGAGAGAGAGAGAAAGAGAGAAGAGGGTGGGAGGAAGGAAGGGGGAAAATAAGAGAGAAAAATAAAGAAAGACAAAGGGAAGAGAGCGAGAAAGGAAATTGAAATTAAGGTTTACATGTCTTCCAGCCGTGGTCCCTTCCCAAGATATTTCACAGTTAGCTTTAGTTGAACACCGCTTTTAAATGATAGATTCCTATAAAACGTATTTTTGTAAAACTTTTTAAAATCTATAAAATGTTATTTCAGTTTTCATAATTCTACTTGATTGAGTAGCAGATATAAAGAACTAAAGAGGGGACATAAGAGAAATGGAAGTAAGCCGTGAAAAGTAAAACCCAAAGAGGCGGCTCTGTGAAATGTGACTCTACTGAACAGATTTATGAGACAACTGGGTGAGCAAACTCTTGCTGGGAGGAATTACTTAATTCTCGGGTACTTACCAGTTTGATAGAGCTGCACAATCTCTTCAGGACCAAGTGCAGATACTAAATATTAAAGCAAAAAATAAGACTCTAAATACGCATGTGGTAGACGTAATTATCAAGGAGGTATGGGTTTGAGATACGATAAAGTAATAACATTCCATCCTATATTAGAGTGGCATGAGGGATGAGCAGAGTCATGCTCAGCTCACCTTGGTGCCAAGTTCAGTGCCCAGTAGAAGCCGCAGCAAATTAAAATCCACAGATTTCAAAGAACTGGAAGGGCTGGGTCAGTGTCATGTAGCCCGTGCTCTCCATTATGCTGCTGAGGAAGCAACGCCCGAATACATGTTGAGTGGCTTGTCCAGCCAGGTGATACCCTTGTCTGGCGAGGAGACAGATCTGACTGTCTGTGGTTTTAGGTGATTTCTTTTCCTGATACTCTAACATGATCTGTTTTCTTGTCTATAAGACCCAAGAATGAATTTTTACACTTCTTTTTGTTTAATTTTTATTTATTGATTTGAGAGAGAGAGAGAAAAAGTGCATAAAAAGCATTGTTCTGGTGTCCCACTTATTTTCTTATATGTGCCCTGACCAGGGATTAAAGCCACAACCGTGGCATATTGGGAGAATGTTCTAGCTGACTGACCTACCAGGCCAGTGCTATTTTTAAACTCCTTAAGAAAAAAAAATTGCACATAAGAAAGGGAATAAATAATGCCTTCAAAATTATCACAAGGTAATAAGAATTATTTTTTAAAGGTCTTTTTTTAAAACATATTTTATTGATTTTTTTACAGAGAGGAAGGGAGAGGGATAGAGAGCTAGAAACATTGATGAGAGAGAAACATCGACCAGCTGCCTCCTGCACACTCCCCACTGGGTATGTGCCCGCAACCAAGGTACATGCCCCTAACCGGAATCGAACCTGGGACCCTTGAGTCCGCGGGCCGATGCTCTATCCACTGAGCCAAACCGGTTAAAGCTTAAAGGCCTTAATGAGACTGTAATAGAAATATTATACCTTTGTCTGGCCATCTTGGCCAAAGAAACATGCTGACCAAGATGCCAGGTCAAGCAAAAGAAATATAAACATGATTTAGAATGCACTTTAAGAACCAAAAGCAAGTCATTTTAGTAAATATATCCAAGTATTCTCAGGGAAGAATAACTAGAATTTTACTTGGCACAATCTGAAACTTAAAAAAGTGGGAGAAATTACTTTGGGGAATATTGACGCTGGATATCAAGAAAGGCACCAGGAAAATACCCTTCAGGACCTCTCCTGCCTGGGACTGACCTGCTACCCTAATCTTGACCTCCCAATAGCTAAATCAGACTCTTATGTTTTTAGTTTTCTAGGTCTGAAAAGAAGCCTTGGAGATTAGCTTGCCCCAGGTGGTTCAAGGGAGTGGTGGTTGTTATGCAGAAATTGTTCTTCACCTGAAATGTTATCGTTGTACAAATACCTCTTAAATTATCTAGCCCTTTGCTTGATACTTCTCTGCTTATGACTGACCTTTCAAATAGACATTACATAATTGCATGCCACTCTTAGCGATAAAGTCAGAATGAAATACCAGAAGCAGAGGCCAAATCTTATTCTCTGTTGTAGCCCCAGAAGCTAGTACAGTGTCTGGCACACAGCAGGTCTTCAGTACATGTTTGGTGAGTTGCATCAACGGAGAAGGAGACTCAAGGGAAGGCTAGTGTTGCGGATTTCTGGAAACAGGCAGAATGGAGAAAATTTGCCTGCCATGTTCTTTTTTCCTTCCACTAAACCCCTTCTCCCTGAGACAGGCAGGCCTATGTATCGAGTTGATAAACAGCTTTATAATAACTTCCCCCAAGGTGTACTTGCATCTCAAAAAATAATGAATTAAAGGAATTTCCCGATGGAGAAAAAGATCTGTGGTGTGGGACCAAGGCCTTTGTTTTCAACCAGAGTTCATCCCATCTTTGGAATTAGAATAGTTTCCTGACTTTCATCCTCACTATCCACTTTCCCAGCTGTGTACTTGACATTTCCATTAGATTCTCACAGATGCCTTACCTCAGCATGCCCTGCCTAAACATACCCCTCCAAGACAGTGTGTCTTCCTACCCTTTCCATCTCAGTAGATAGGTCTATTACCTAAGTCAAGGCCTGTGGTTAGGTGTAATTTATCTGTTTTCACCACTCATACCCTTTTCCTGTCCATCAGCAAGTCCTATCAGTTCTACCTCCAGAATATATATGAGTTCCCTCTCCTCTGCACTCCCATGGTCACCCCTCCTCCCCACCCCCCACCCCCCCGCTGACCCCCCTCACACACACATACCATGTCTCCCATAGAATCCTGACTGCAGGAGCCTCTTCCCAGGGCTCCACTTCCACTCTCACCCACAGACCGAGCTGTCTGCACAGCATCCTCGGCAATCTTTCACAAGTATACGTTGTACCATGCTATTCCATTCCCCAGCTTAAAACCCTCCAGAGCATAGAGATATGTTTTTGAGATTCATCCCAGGCTGTTGCATATAGCTATATTTTATTTTTATTTCTATCTAATGTTCCATTGTCTGCCTATGCCATAATTAAATGATCCATTCTCCTACTAATGGAAATGTTTCCAGTTTGCAAACAAAACTGCTACGAATCTTCTTATACTAGTATATCTTTCCTGGTACACATATGCGTGTCTTTCTGTAGAGTATGAACCTAGGAGTGTAGTTGCTGGGTTGTGGAGAACGCACAGACGAAATTCCTCCAAGTCAGCTAGGAGTGTAAAAGTATATTGTGAGGTTTTGTGTTTTTGGTTTGTTTGTTTTTTTTAAGTAAAAAAAAAATAAAACAAGGAGAGGAATATCGTAAAGAAACTGATTAATGATGGGGAGGAGGCTGGGACTGGATGGGGATGTGGGAGGCTTCTGACGTGCCGATGTTCTATTTCTTAACCTGGGTGGTGTTTATCTTACAACAGTTTGTTAAAATGTACATTTACATATTACGTAGTTATCTGTGTAGTTGTATTTCATGAAAAAAGTAGCCACCCCCCACAAATAATACAGATAAACCCCAAAATAGCACAAATACACAGCTAAAATAAAAATCTATCCAGGCTTTGCATTGCACTTACGAAAAAACTCAGTCCCTTTCCGAGGTAGGTAAGTCCTCTGTGGCCCCTGGCTCCCTCTTTTCCACTCTCCTCTCAGTGACACTTTTTTAAATTTCTTCCTAACGCTCATCTCAACGTCTTAGTCATAGATTTCAGGGGGCAGCAACGTTTTCCTGTAAAGGGCCAAAGGTAAATATTTTAGAATTTTCAGGCCACGTGGTTTCTTTCCCAGTTACTCAACTCTGCCTTTGTTGCACAAAAGCTGAGAAGACAGAACCTCTGCACATGGGCGTGGCTCTGTGGCAGAACTTGATTTACAGAAATAGGAGGCAGGCTGGATTTGGCCTAAGACTGTAGCTTTACAGCTTGTGAGTAGTGTTGTTTATTTTCTTCCAAACTAGACTGTTAGCCCCAGTGGGGCAGAGCTGCCTTTGTCACTGTGCTAGAGGCCCTCATTCATGGATGAGGGTGTTACTCCATACATTTCCTGTCTCTGTCCCTCCACAGGATTCCAAATCAATGAGCACTCTCAACATCATAAACAAACTACTTACCCATTTATGGAGCTCTTTCTTTAACTACATACATTTCATGCGTGACGGCTCTTAACACTCACATTGATCCCCTAAGTTAGAGCCATTGGTTTTCCCACTTTCTAGATGTGGAAAGTCAGTTCCATCAAGGAAGACACTTGATTAAGATCATAGTCTGTGCAGGGCTTATCCTCAAATCCCTGTCCTGAACCTCTGCTCTCACCTCAGGGGTACCTGATAGTTTAGGGAACAGTTCCACAACTGTGGGGTTGCTGTACGTTTTAAATGAGAGAACGTATGAAGGGGTTAGCCCAGAGACCTCAGAAATGTTAGTTACCAGGTACCTTATCTAGCTTAATTTTGTCAAAGTGGTTGAGGGCATTGCCTGTACCATTATTACTCCTAATTTTCACTCAGTCCTAATTTAAAGTGTTATTAGTCCTAATTTCATCAAGGAATCTGTGGCTCAAAGAGTTTAAGATATTTGTTCAGGTCCACATACTAAGGAATTTGGAATTTGCTTTTCGTTTTTCTGCTTCGACTTTCCACTCAGTGAGATGCTGTAAGGGAAGAGTAGATAAAGTGACAAGGAATTCTGAAAGAAGGGGAGATTACTGAAGGCCTCCAGCAGGAAGCATTTTAAGGCATAGATAGACTTTGGACAAACAGAACTTTTGGGGGGTAGAGGGTGGAGATTGGAAAGACGTGTTCCAGATTCAGAAAACTTTTTCAGTTGAAGTGTCAGAGACAGAGAAGCGGAGGCCTCCACGGCAGAGTCCTGCACACACCGGCCTGGATGCGGACCCCAGGGCAGGGCAGGGGGAGGGAGAAAAATGGTTCTAAAAAACCCCGGGCGCATTGACATGTAAGAGAGGGAGGAAGAGGGATGCTAAAGGACATGGAAGAGGGAGTGGGTGAACAGAGGAGGGAGGAAACCAGAGAGTGGGTTCTCGCGGAAGCCCTGGGAGGACCTCCCCTGGGAAGGTCTAGTCAGAAGAGCACAGGCAATATGCGACTGCCTGGTGACCTCAGCATCTGCCACGCCCAGGACATTGTGAATGGAGACTCAGAGCAGTTCTAAGGTAGGGAAGAAAGGTCAGACAGTGAGTGTATCTCCCCCCGCCCTCCCCAAGAAGCCTGTGGAATGAGTGGCAGAGGGGTTGTCTTAAGAGATGGCACGGAATTAAGCATGCTTATTGGCTAAGGGCAATAGGCTGTTTTTTTTCATTTGCCCAAAACACATTGTAATTTTGAGCATGCGTCTCCCCCTGACCCCTGCCAAATTATCTTAATCCCTGCCCATCTATGGGGAGAGCCTGACCTGCTTCGTATAGAAGTGGGTCCTAATCTGACCACCTTAGTCCCCTCCCCTCCCCCTGGCCTCCTTGCTACAGAGGAGAAAGTGAAACATCAGCCTTGAGAATGAATGGCGGAGAGCTGGGAACAGGAGCGGGTAGAGAACCTGGTGGGGAATGGAAAGGGGTGGTCTGACCATCTGGGCCAGAACCACAGTGAGGATGGGAACTGACAACAAGCCTGGTGTCTTTACCTTGTATATACACATCTTTTAGGTCAGAAATATAAAACAAGCCAAACAGCAGGTGTTTATTGCCCTGCACAGTGAAAGGCACTTTGGATATATGAGCAGGAAGAGGCCAAACCCTTGCCCACAAAGTATGCAGGATCTGGCACTCCTTTGTACCTGGGCACAGCGCTCATGGTCCTGTTTTTCAAATACGGTCCTCATGCACCTAAGTAATGAGCTGAGACTAAGGAGGTCTGGCTTTGGAGTCAAGGGTGGGTGAATCACTAAGACAGAATGGCCAGAAGAAAGAACCAATTGGCAGGACACGGCCACCTTGAACTTCGCTACCTAATTTCTCTGCAAGTAAGAACCAACATTTTAGTTTGTGGCTAGTAATTTATTCATCATCTAGTCTTCTTACAAGTGGCATAGATTTTAGATAATGAGGAGGGTGTAAGTAACCTTGCACCCCTTCCTAGCTGCATTCCGGTGTTCGTCTTAGGTATTTATTTGACCAAGTCAGTGAGTGTACTATCTACTCTTATTTAGATGGCTGAGGAAAAGTTCTGGATTAGCATTAAGGAATATTGAAAAGAAAATGAAAAATTATAGCTTCTATCACAACATTGTCTTTTTCTACCTCTTCACAGGAAAGACACTAGATTCTTTTTCTCTTCTGGGATGAGTTTGTTTATTAACCCAGCCGAGATCACAGGGGACATTTTTCATTGCCACGTCTGGAAAAGTTCCAACACTGAGTCATGCTTGCTTGCTTTAGAAACTATATCTAGCCTGAATTAAGGAGCAGTAAACTGCTATACAGCTTTTTAAAGAAGCACATCTAGCCACAAAGAACACCACACTGCTCAAGAGTAAAGAAGCAAGTTGACTTTTATTCTCTTTTAAAAAAGAAAACTCAGCCCGAGCAACAAGAGTCGTTTGTTCTGTGGGACAGCAGCAACTTGTTATTGTCTAAGAGATGTGCCAATTTTGCCATTCAAGCCTGCTTCCTGGTTGGCCACCTATGAAGCCAGGATCTTCTGAGCACGTAATGCTAGGGAAGGGAAAGAAAGACCGCGGAGGCTGGCCCTCCCACAGCAGCACAGGAATCCCCTAAAATGACACATTATTCTTCAGCCTTCTTAAGACCACCTGTTCCACTCCTGGCTCATCTCATCATTTTCTCAGCTTACCCCATTGTTCTCATATGTTTGAGAGGGAGAACAAGGAAAGGTTATATTCCAGCATTTAGTGTATGTGTTGAAAGAACCCCCCTACTGCCAGGAGGTGCTGGAAAACAAATGGTTAAAGTGAGACCCCAGTATCTGCTCATTCCTGACTCAGAGGGCAGGTGGAGAGTGCAGGGGGCAGGAGAGAACGCTCACTCCATTCTTGACCTTGGGCTTGGGGCCATCAGCCTCTCTCTGAGTCTCCAACCATCTCAAGAAGGTACTGGAGTCATGAGCACCTTCTGGGCCTCCAGCCAAACGCAAGTGCCTGTGCTACACACAGGAACCTCTGAAGCAAAGGGCACAATTCCGTCATCTGCACATCCCAGCTTCCTGGTATCCATCTCAGAACATTCACAGGAGGCCTTGCTTAATACAAGCTCTTTATCTCGAGTGCAAATTGCAAGGTGAAATATGTACAATGTGGAATCTAAGTAATTTTCCCATTAACTATTGTGTGACTCCAGGAAAGAATTAGACTTTTGGAACTAAAGTTTGAGTGGATCGGGGTCCTAAACTTATTGTATTCCTCTCTCTTTCTACTCCCATTTCTTGCTTTTCTGAGAATGCCAATATCAGGGGGTTGAGAGAAAAAGACATGGGAGCAAATATAGTCATTTGGATTCTCCATGGTGAAAATTTATTGTCTAAATGTCAGTGGAGAAAAACATCTTTTCATTAAGGCTTTGAATTGATGAAAAATAATTTTTCTTCAAAGCTTTTTTGCATTTTTATGTTTCTTCTTTGAACCTTCAAAAAATAAAATATGCTGGGTCTTATTTGGTTTATCTCTAATGAGATTAGTAATACCACACAGAACTGCTGTGAAGATGAAAATAAAATATATGAAACATTTAGAACAGTGACCAACATATAGTAGGTGCTCATTAAATGGCAATCCTTTTTTTTTGTTAAATGCATAAAACTACTTATCCTGCTTGCTGCTGCAGAATGAGAATTAGGGAATAAAGCAGGACAGGAAGAGGGAGAACATTGAGATTATGGGTCTTCAGATTTAAATATATATATATATATATATATATATATATATATATATATATATATGTGTGTGTGTGTGTGTGTGTGTGTATATATATATATATATATATATATATATATGAACAATTGAATTTTAACAACTAATGAATATATATGTTGCTTGTCACTTGGATAGTAATCCAATTTCAAGGGCCCTAAAAATATGACCTACTCAGCCCATTTCCTACAACTCAGTTGCCCATCACTGCAGTAAACCTGCCTGCTTGCCATCCTGCATTGTCATTCTTTCCCTCTCATGCATGGTTCTCTGGCTCGGAATGGCCAACTTCCCATTTTTTCTCCTTTCTCCCTATCTTTACTCACACACATGCCCAGTCAACATTACCTGATCTGCTCAATCAAGTGTGATGCCTTCTTCCTCTGAGCTCTTGTACTGCTGTGTCATTTCTCTTGCACTCTGTCATTGTGGTGTGGTGGTGAAGTCTGTTTTTTCACCAATAGAAGGGAAACAATAGTACCTGCTTCACAAGGTTGAGGGTTATATGAGACATGCATATAAAATGCTCAGTTAGCACAATGTCTAGCATATTCAAAGCACTAAAATTGTAGCCAGCAGGAGTAGCAGTACAGTTTTGTATTATTGTTTGTGCCCTGGTCTTAATAGTTTTACTAGAAACTAAATGCTGCAAAGGCATTCGTTGGCTTTACTCATAACGTAGGTCCCAGTCCAGTGCTGTACTGTCTTACTACTGAAAGTGTGGTTGCGGTCACCCAGGAGTTTGTTATAAATGCAGGACCTCAGGGTCTCCCTTGACCTGTGGAATCCGCATCTGCAGTTGAACAAGGTCTCCAGGTGATACAAATATATGCACTGAAATTTGGAGACACTCCACTCGATTCATTGAATTCAGTTGCTGAAGCTGATGTTTTACTTCTTCTAGTAATTCCCACCAGGAAAATAGATTTAAGTCTGTAGAAGCAATACTGCCATTAGATAACTGCCATTCATTTGTAAGGGTCCTTTAGACAGTGTTTACCAAAGTGTGGTCCCTGGATCAGGAGCATCACATTCACTTGGGGTCGTGGATGCTAACGCATCCTACAGGTTGAGAACCACTGCTTTACAACACTGGGACACTGCCAGAAGTGCATGAATATTGTGCATCTCTTTCTTTCTACCTTAGTTCATTTCTTCTGTTCCATCTCTTAAAGACGTAAATAAGGTCAAATATCGTAAAATACTGTTCCCTATCCATGTTTGCCGAATATTTGCCGGTGCACATACACATCTTAGTACCTAGCTGGCAGGTCTTTACATGTCAAAATACCTTTTCAGATGAATGAAACACACAGCCTAATGATTTGCCTGCCATCCCTGTGTTTTTGTTTTGTTTTGTTTTAATTTTATTCGTTTTTTGAATAGGTGGTAGATGCACATGGTATAAAATTCCCAAGGTACAAGAGTTGTCGGTGAAAAGTAAGTCTCCCATCTTCTCGTTGCTTCAGTAATGTAGTTGCCATCTCCAGATGCAATCACTGAACTTTCATTGCACACATTTACTGAGCATGTACTATGTGCCAGGCACTCTTCTGGGCATTGGATACAGAAATATATAGGAAAAGAAAGCCCTGTCTTCATGGAGCTTACATTTGGTTACCAATCTCTCTCAGTATTTATTCAATAGCATAGCATATTGCAGTAGTTAAAAGTAGAGCTCTGTGTCAGACCAACTGATTTTGAATTTGATTTTCCCCACATTCTCAGTAATCTTACTCTTAGTGTGAACAGGGTTTTATCTTAAAATAGAGATAACCATTCTATTTGTAATATCATTGTGAGAATTATATGAAATAATACTTAAAAAGCACCAACTAGTGCCTAGAACATAGTAAATGCTCAGTAAATAGTAGTGTTGATTTTAATGATGTGATCTCATTCTACTCTTCTATAATGTACTCCAGAAATGGCTAAAGGGTTTCTTTCCCCAATAATTTTCATTTCTTCTCTTTGCTATGTGGTGATTTAAAAAATATATATCACTTTTCTTAGAACAAGTAAATTTAAATCTTCTAAATTCTGATCATGTAAGACTGCTGATTTCTAGTAAGAAACCAATTCATAATAAATCACTAGAGTATAAAGATTGAGTTCCTCTTTATTTTTTCTAATATGTCTTCTAAAAGATCCCCTGTAATTTGGAGGTCTTGTATTAATCATTTAAGGTGTTTTATACTCTTAATTTCAACTTTATAATGTTACAAAATTTATACCTTGGGAAGATTTCTGCATTTCACAGCAGAGGAACTAAGCAAAGATTCTGACAATATAATTTGATATAGTTACCTTAAGGAACTTTCTTTATGATTCTAGTCTCTATCTAGATGAGAAAGGAATTTTCAACTCCTGGAGAAGTAACAAAAGTATTCCTTGGTGATGGGCTTAAGGGGGAAAAGAGTAAAAGAAAATTATATGCAAAAATAAATAAATAAGAGAAAAAAAGAACTCCTGGGACATGAAAACACTTCTAAATATTGGGCCAAGAACCGTTTCCTCTATTCTGCCTAAAAAGGAACGTTAATGGGCATAATGTAAGAGTGCAAGGAACTTGGCTTAGGTATATTCTACCGTGTACTGACACTGGACCATGGACATGAAATCTAAAAAGGAATGAGGGCACACCTATTTGACCACCCACAGTCCTGATAATCCTTTCATGTACGTATTATCTTTCTTTCTCTCCTCTGTCCTTGATTTTATTTTGTATTCTTTCTGGTAGACAAAGTGTATGAAGCTTTGAAAGTTTGATTGTGATACAGGAACCTCTTCTCTTAGCCTGGTCATGATAGAGGAGGAAGAGGAAAGGGAGATAGCTGGGACATTGAAGTGCCTCTGAACAGCTTTCGTTATTTGGTTAATGGTGACATCAAAGTAGACTTGAGGTGTTTTGTGTTCTTTTTAACATTTTCCAGCCTCTGGTGTTATATTGTCAGAAATGGATTAACAAAAAGAACACCGGGGCTTCTAATCTTGAAAGGCATGAAATCAATACTAAAAAAATGAGGCCTCTGGTGGCATTTACCAGTGTACTTCCCTGGACTTGGCAACCCTAATCATATAATGCACTACGGAGCTAACTCCGATTCCCTAGGGATGCATTAGGCAACCAGTGTGTGACCTCTTTGGCTTACCTTTGGACCTTCTCATTTCTCATTGTGCTCTTTTTCCACTAATGATTACAATGTAACAACCCATCTCTAAACTCCGCTGCATCATTTATTATTATTATCTCCCGTGGTTGTGTGAGTTGACTGGGCTCAGCTGGGTTCTGGAGATCTTTCATGTCAGATAGCAGCTGAGGCAGGAATAACATGGCCGGGTGTTCACTAGGGTGTCTTTATTCAAAGGTCTGTTACCTCAGATGGCTGGAGTGGCTGGGGATTGCCTGGGCATCTCTGTCTTTCTGAGCCACCTCTTTACGGCTGCCTTGAGCTTCTTCACAAGCATGGTGGTCTCAAGGGAGCAAAATGTCTTACAATTCGATGGGCTTTCCCCAAAACAAGTGTTCCAGTAGACTGAGGCAGGAACTATAAGGTTTCTTTTAACTCAGGCTCGGAAGTCATGCATAATTACTTCCCTGCATTCTATTGTTCAAAAGTCAAGCCAGTGTACCAAACACTTGTAGGAAACATAAACCCACTCAAGTACTTCTTAGTAAGTAAAAACTGGTGTTTCTTGATAATATACAGAAGTGGGCAAAAGTAGGTCTGCAGTTGTGAGTACACAAAACAGTTTATTCTTGTGTTATGAATTATTGTATTATAACTATAAACTACTTTGGACCACCCCTGTGGTCAAAATATACTTTAGTTAAAATATATTTTAACTAAATATATCTGATGTTGTGTGAGTGTTGTCCATTAATAGAATTGCCTTTGTATAAGAAGTATTGGTCAGAAGCTGCCACTAATAAAATGTATTTTGGATTATAGAATCAATTAGAGGCAGGTAATAAATCACTCAACACAATTTATCTCATTCCTTTCTGAACTTGGTACAGTAGTGTGTTGTACCCAGTAGTAGTGTGTCATAATAATTATAGAATATTATGTTTCAATAAACATAGGTAAGTTAAGTTTATTTACTTACCTTAAAAGGAAGGTAAGTTAGTTTTATTATTATTGTTCATTCATTCAATCAAATATTTGTTGACTGTCTATGATGAGCCAGGCCCTGTGTTAGCCTGTAGAGAACAGGGACAAATTCCTGCTATGGTTGGATTTTTGCCCTTACCAGTATAAATAGTAACAATTTAAATGCTAACTATATGAGTTCATGCATTCAGATGCTTGGGCACTAGAGAAAACTGAGTCACAGAATAATAGTAACAATTAGTGCACATTAAGCCCTTACTTTGCGCATTATTCCATTTAATCCCCCAGAAGGTTATTGGGATAGAGGCAGAGTTACTATTCCAGTTTTATAGAGGTTGAAACTGACTCAGACTAAAGAGTGTTTCAAAGGTCACCTAATCAGTAGCGGTGGAACTTGGATTTTAATCCAGAGCACCTACCATGCAAAACTGCATTAAAATAATACCAATGCCTTTATTTCTGAATTCCCTAACTTGTAAGAAATGTTTTCACTTTATATACATACATATATATATGTGTGAGTGTGTGTGTATGTATATATTTTTTTAGAGAGGAATGAAGAGGGAGAGAGAGAAACATCAATGAAGAGAGAGGGTCATTGATTGGCTGCTTCCTGCACATCCCCTACTGGGGATCAAGCCCACAACTTGGTCATGTGCTCTTGACCAGTATGGAACCCGGGACCCTTCAGTCCACAGGCCGACGCTCTATCCACTGAGACAAACCAGCTAGGGCTTCACTTTTCTAAAGTGGTAGGTGCATAATTTTTAATGTCATAATGCTATTTTAATTCATCTTTGATCAAATGTATTGACAGCTCCCACGCCTGCTCCAACCCCATGCTTCTTTTTGGTTTTACATTGACCATTTCTGCAGTCTAAGAAGGATGGGTAAAGAGGAATGAAAACTTAATTTTATTGACATTTTACCGTCTACCAGCCAGTTATCAAGCTTGACATGCAAAAAAAGTGCTAAGTGACTGCAGAATGTAGATGGGAAAGAAAACACAACCACCAACCTCACTAATGAACGTAATCATGAATTCAAATATTCATGGGGCATTTACAATATGCCAGGCCCCGGAAAAATTTGGTTCCTAATCTGGGGGATCTCACCATCCAGTGGGAGACACTAAGCAGATGTGTCTCCTGGCAACACATTCTGATAAGGGAAGCCCACCGGCGGGGCATCTCACTGAAGATGATGAGTGAGGGTGGGAGGAGTTCTAGAAAGAGTCAAACATTGGAGAAATTACTCAGATGCAGAAGAGGGGTAAAGGTTCCATGAAGAGAATGCACCCTGTGCAATAGCTCAAAGTCTAGACTTTCAGGAATTCCAGGGACTGCAATCGTTCTGCATAGCAGAGGGCAGGCGGGGTGTGTGTGGAGGAGTGGCCAGAGAGAGGCTGGCCAACAAGGACCCTTTTTGCATGGCAGTCCGTTATGGACATTTTCTCCATTTTAACCATGACTTTCCCCAGGACCGGAAAGTACTCTTGCGCTGGGGAATATGTTTCCATGTGTGCCAGGCATTAATTATAAAGGGCTTCCCTTGGATTTCTGCACATTTGCAATGTTGATTACAGCCTGGCTGGCCACATGGAAACACCAGGTGTCCGAGTCCTATCACCTTCATATTCCATGAGTCATTTATTGATGCAGTTACTTATGCGTTTATCCAGGAAAACCGAATCCGTTGCCCACTTCGTCCGTTCTCCAGATTCAGATGTCAGTATGTTTAGGTAACAATCCAAGAGGTAGATGCACTAGCATGAAACGGCGCTGCAGGCCACTTACTTCAGCAGGACGGTTTCAAACCCTTTACTTCCTTTCTAGCCTGTCTCCGGTGGTTCTGGAAAAGGGGAAAGAAATGGCCTCCGCGTGTGGCCAGGTGGAGGGTGCAGAGTGCCGCTTGGTGTTTCCAGGACTGCCAACGCACACAGGGTGGAGCAGCTGGGAAGGGGCCAGCAGTCCCGGAGAGAGGGAACACCTACCGGCCGCCCCACAGGCCTCTCCAGCCCACTCCACCCCCGCCTCTCTCTCTCCAGGGACCTCCCAAGAGGGAGAGCCAGTGAGTCCCTCGGAGTGTGTTAAAGAGTTGAAACAACCTGTGCCCCAAATAAAGCAGAACCTCCACTCACTTAGCTGGTCTCTTCCTGCGACTCCTGCTGAAAAGCAGCGGTGATGGTGATGGGTGAGGAGTGCGATCTCAAGAGCTTCTTGGGGGACTTATGGGAATCACTGCTGCTTCCCTGGGCCCCACAGTTTCACAACCTCTTCTCCAGGGCAGGCCCGCCCTCCCTCTCTCTCTTTTTCCCCCCTCCTTCCACCTGACAGGGACCATAAATAACCGAGGCTCCCGGTGTCCCAGCTGAGAACAAAGTTGAAAGTTTGCCGGGAGCTCCCGCCACTCCCCGCGGGGCCGCTGCTTTGTTTTCTTCTGTTTTTCCTCTACCTGGGTTGGCCGGCTCCTCATTCACGTGGGAGAAGAGTCACCTCCTCTTGACAGGCAGCACCTCGCTCCCGGCTCTCCCTGGGTTTCAGGCTGTCTCGGTTACCCGGTTAGGCACGGAGCACTGGTATCAAATTACCGAAAGTCTACACTGGAGCTGCCCTCATATTTACATACAAATAACTCCGGGCTTGCATTTATGTCACCATTCGGTCCTGCTAGAGGCTTGCCAGAGGAGTTTTTAATCCAATCAGAAGGCGCTTTAAAAGGATGTCTGCGGAGTAATCAAAAGGATCTTAATCTCAATTAAGAGTAGCCAGGTTTTGTTCTTCATTTCTTTCTTCTTTTTTTTTTTTTCTGAAATATTGAAAATCTTTGAGCTCTGATGAGTAGGAGAAGATGTGTAATTCCTCAGTTGCCTACGAGGAGACGGAGATGCTGAGAGGAACTCAGCGGCGGTGGTGAAGACGGTGGATACACCCCAGGGACTGGTTTGTTTGGGCTGATTTGGAGGTAGATTCTAAATCACTGGTTAAGGAATTCCTGGAAACCTCAGGAAACATCTGATCCGCCCCTCCTGGTGAAAATGGCTTTGCGACAGAGTAAGATCTTTCTTTACGTTGTACTTGGTGTGCACTGTTTTTTTTGTTTGTTTGTTTTTTTTTTGTCTCATTTGTGGTGATTGTGAAATTTAGCCCAGCTGTAAATAGTTACTTAAAATAATCTCTTGGTCGTGGGTCGCAGAAGAAAGTTGATCTGTTTAGTATTTTACATTGGAAAAAACAACAACAGTAGTTGACAGTGTATTTTTAGTCTTGATTAGTAGTTTAAAAAGATGAGCCCTCGTGGTTTCCTGAGTTTAAATGAATGGAAAGTATAAATGGTACTGAGAAAGGAATTGGAAAATATCGCTGGAGCGGATGAATCACTCACCTTTGAGAAAACATAACACACGCTTTTGAAATCTCACGGGGCCAGCCAAGTTTGTGTCCAGAAAGAGAATGAGAGTCATAAAAAGGAGACAGAGTTTGCCTGTTTGCGGAAGGAACTTTGCCACGGCCTGTGCTACATTGTGCGAGGATGGGAACCGTCCCAGGGGGCAAAAGCCTCTGGAAAACCTGCCCTGTCACTCTTGGAATGTGGTTTTTCCGTGTGAGGTCATGTTATGCATATGTAGCTAGTCAGAGCATTTTATGTGATGAACTCTCTGTATTGATGGCTAAAGAGCAATTTATACAGTCCCTTTCCAAACTGCTGGAACTCCCATTCGATCTCTAAATTTCCAAGTAGCGTTCAGGCCTGGGGGCCGCTGGGCTGGGTTGTTCATTTGATGGGTTTAGAGACAGTTGCAAATTGGTGAGATTCAGAGTTCCCCAACTGAGCAGTTACCCTTCAGATTAAGTAACTTGCTAGTTTTTTGCATAAGCCCCAAACTGAAATCCTGGGTGTGAGAAGACTATTTAAACAAAACTCTCTTCCCACATGTAATTTCCAGAACAGTGAGGAAGGGGGTGGTTTTTATTTTGCAACAGCGTCCATTCAAACAAGCTGCCCTCATCACAGTGCGTTGAGGAAAACTAATTGACATTTAAAAATCCTCCTTTCTACTTGGGGTTGGCGGGAGAGAAATTTTTTTTTTTTTTAAGTTGGTACTTAACACCAGAGCTTTTTCTGCTACTTAAATTCCCTCTTGAAATTATGAACTAACCTCTGCCCATACTTTTTCCTGCTAAACGGCCGCTACAAATATTATCCAGGGGACAGGAGAAGAGGACAGAGAGAATGGGTGATTTGCTGATGACCAAAGGAACAGGTGTCTCCACAACGGACACATTTTTCAAACGGGGAGCTTCTGATTGTGGCTTGCTTTGTCCCTCCGCAGGCGAAGACGCGCTGACGGGGGACACTGACAAGTACCTGGGGCCGCAGGACCTCAAGGAGCTGGGCGACGATTCTCTGCCTGCCGAGGGCTACATGGGCTTCAGTCTTGGGGCCCGTTCTGCCAGGTATTTCGTTGTTGCTGTTGTTGCTTTTCAGAGGTAATTTAAAACAACCATGATTTGTCATAAGCCAAAATCATTTTCCATTTTCACCGTTATCCCCAAATATGCTCTTTGGATGAGGATGTGAATTTGGTGAAATGTTCGCTACTCCATTGTATGTGCTCCGCTATTTTCTTTCGTGGTTTTCAGTCCTTAATTGTCTATGATTGACCGTGTTAATGGTTCTCTTTCTCCCCCACCTTGCAGTCAGTCATGCTTCAAGCATACTAGCAAAAGGGCTCACAGGCAAAACTGGGAGAACCGATCTGGGTTATATGTTTCAAAATTAAATTTTGTTCTAATGGAAAGGAAAATCTTGTTTTCCAATAAGTAAGAAATGTTTGTGTTGGTTGTTCACTATTCTCTATTTATTATTGAAAGAAAAATTCATATTTGAGACTTTATATATATATATATATATATATATATATATATATATATATATGATTTATTAGACTTGCCTACCAAGTGTTTGAGTATCTCTTCTAAAACTTTCCCATTAGTTTGTTTACAAGGGACATGTCAGGAGTG